>NW_027361714.1:82177500-82487500 GCF_039654945.1 Dendrobates tinctorius | reverse complement strand
TCATGGGTACTACATAGTCCTCCATACAGTATTATGGGCACCACACAGTGCTCCATACAATATTATGGGCACCACATAGTCCTCCATACAGTGTTATGGGCACCACATAGTCCTCCATACAGTGTTATGGGCACCATATAACCCTTCATACAGTATTTATGAGCACCATATAACCCTCCATACAGTATTATAGGCACCACATAGTCGTCCATGCAGTATTATGGGCACCACATAGTCTTCCATACAGTAATATGGGCACCACATAGTCCTCCATACAGTGTTATGGGCACCATATAACCATCCATACATGATTATGGGCACCACATATTCCTCCTTACAGTATAATGGGTCCACATAATGCTCCATACAGTATAATGGGCCCCATATATTGCTCCATACAGTATAATGGCCCCATATCTTAGTCCAAACACTATCATGGGCCCCAAATATTACTTCATACAGTATAATGGGCCCTATGTAATACTCCATACATACAAAATCATCAAATACTCACTTCTCCCTGTACCCCACTGCTCTGGTATCCTCAGCGTATTCTGACCCTTTGCTCTGCTCGGCACAAAGGATACACTGTAGTGATGTAATTGTGCCCTCTGAGCTAAGATGTCACAGAGCTCAGACACAGAGGGGGAATGATGGGAGTGGGAGCATCTGTGGATGGCTCCCTCACTCATCATTGTTTTCAACTGTGTCGGTGCTGGCACTGGGGCCCCATGACTTACGAGCCCCATAGCATGCCATGTCCCCAACAGCTGGTGGTGATGTCAGCCTTGATATGTGTGATAACTGACCACCACCAAATATTAACCAGTGGGTGAAATGCTTTTAGGACACACACCCTTAAATCAAAGGGATTTACAAAAAGAAAATAATCAGCACACCGATTAAATAAGAGAAAAGTGGAGGACTCTTTATTAGCTCATGTGGTAATATTTCAGTTCCATAGCAGAGAAATATTCTGTTATGGGTCTGAAGCGTTGCCACATAGGCTAATACAGAGTACGCCACTTTCCACAACTAGTTGGAGTGCTTCTTATTTTCATATATATAGACACACTTAGAGTAGACACTTATATTTACACCATGTATACAGGACATCAGGAGTATACACAATGTACACAGCTCCACAATATATACCGTGGTAAGGAATATATGGAGCTGTGTATATACTATATAGTGTAGAGATGTGCCAGTGTATATAGTGTGGATTCTATACCATATACACAGAAATATACTATATGAACAGCTGTACACTATATACACACACAACTCTACATTATAATTAAGACAGTATTATACTATATTATGATGCATACATCACATAGGAGACACACATATATATCATATAGGAGACACCGCAACTGCTGAATATATATCACATGTCTGTTATGTGCAATGCCCATGGGCTGACTGAACGTTGTGCCATGTAGATTTCGAGCACTGGTATCATTTTATTTACCCTGTCCTTGTCTGTCCTGATTGTTGTATCATTGGGGCTTATCCCCCCTATTTTAGTCAACTTGTATACTTGTCAGCACTTGATGTGAGTATTAATAAAATTTATACTTTTGCATATATTTTGTATCCGTTACTCCGTTTTCTCCTTTTTAAGATTAGCATATGGAGTGGTAATCCATGCACAAGGCGTTTTTTGACCATGGTCACCGCCTTGTCTCGTTCTCTGATACTGGGCATTATCATATATGTATTGAATATATATCACATTGAGACTACTGTATATACAGGTGATACTGCTGTATATAACTGCAGTATCACTTATATATTGTATATATAAGAGTCAATATACATTAGACAGGTCAAACTGCAAATGCTGTATATACTATAGGTGATACTGTGATTGCAGTGTATAGTCGCAGTATATTCACACAGCAGTATCACCTATATAGCATATATAGACTGCTGTAGATATATTATATAGGTGACACAGTGATTATATACAGAAGTATCACCTATATATTGTACATACAGCAGTCTATACACATTATACAAGTCAAACTGCTAATGCTGTATATGCATAAAAAAGCTTTCATCTTGGTACTCACCTGAGATGGAGGGAGGATGAGGTGGGTCCACTGTCCAGCCAGCGTTGGAGGTGCTGAGGACTTGTAGCGGATGCCAGCTGGGGATTGGTGAGGAGAGCGCTGTTTTCTGACGCTGGTACTGGCCAGCGTCAGACAGAGTGAGGCTCCGGCGGCAGCCTTTTCGAACTTCTGCACAGGACCTGGTACGTATGCTCTCCTGTTTGCCCGCACTGACCAGGGCCGCAGACGAGCGCAAGAGTGAACGAGGACTATGGGGGTGCATTATGCAATATGGAGGACTGTGGGATGCATTATACCATATTAAACACTATGGGGCATGTAATATACTGCATGGAGGTAAAGCGAGGCTCATCCTTCACCATGTCCATGGCACAGCAGGGGGCACACAGCCCTAGTAGCCATTAGACACAGGCAGCAGTATTGTGAATGTCAGAGAGCGGGGCCACATACTGGACAGGTGCCCAGTCAGATACAGAGGGTGATACCTAATAGAACAGGCAGTGGGCAGCATGCCACATGCTGGGAGTTGTAGTGCTGATCAGCAGGAGAATCTCTGGGTATAGATCCCACAGACTTGGATAGAACGGCAGCAGTGCTCCATCACTGCTTATAGGCTGGAGTCCAGGACGAGGACTCCACATCTGCACTGCAGACACGACACTGCGCTGTGCCCGGCTCACACCGATGTGTGACCATGGGAATGGACGGGGCAGAGCAGCATCTCGGACACTGAGGGGGCTATCCGCATAGCCAGGGGGCGCACTTCTTGTGAAGGGGGCGCCCAGCATGGGAGGGGTGGCGCCGGCACGTACCGGAGACCCGGGCACAAGGCTCTTTTTTGGCTGCACAAACTTTGCTGTAACCCAAGCATTAGCCGGAGAGGAGCGACTACAGGACCTGTGATGATGTCACAGTCATGGGACTGGTCATGTGAGGGGAGGGGTGATGCGGTCTGGAGTGAGCTGTGCTGCCTGGAGGGAGATGAATAGTGATAGGAGTGAGGTCGCACAGGGCAGAGCAGCCAGATTCAGCTATGGCTGGGAACGCTAGTTCTCCCTGTATACAGCCTCTGTTGCATGGCACATTATCTGACTGCAGGGGGCGGTGCCGCGCTGCCGCCCCCTCTCTTCAGGGACTTGATGCCGCCTGAGCTGACAGCTCAAATTGCCTCTTTATAGATGCGGCCCTGCTTTTTAGATATTTATTGAAATTATACAATTACAGACCAATACGTTCCAATATCTGTTTTCATTTCTGTGTTATGCATAACTTCTCAATAATTGACACTTGCTTGGTATCTGATTGAAAAATGTTGTCCTGTGTGCAATATGGTAGAGAGTTAACTGCACCTAAAGTGAATGATCCACCTGAAATCCTGCTCATATAGCACACATCTGATGAACGTAGTAGAAGATGGTTTACTAACCTGGTGTTGAGTGCTAGACAACTTGTAGGACTTGTAGGTAGAATGCTGCCAGCAAAACCATGGCATGTGGATCCAATGTGGATCCAATGTGAAGAAAAAGAAATAATAATCTGCTAATAAGCCACAGTAGGTGAATGAAAATGAGTAGAGCATGAAAACCAGTAAGAGCGCTGTGCAACCAAGATGTAGTAAATAGGTCCAAATCACCACAAACGGTTGCAGCAAGGTTTATTTGGTGTCTCCGTTATCTGCTGAAGGTACCCTTGCAACCCTGAAATGCATAGTATTTTTACATATTTTTTATCTTCATGAAATAAATCTTGGCATAACCATTTGTGGTGACTTGGATCAATTTACTACATATTGGTCACACAGCTCTCTATATTTACTCTCATGCTCTAACAGTGGAAGACCAGTTTCATCCAGCTACAGCACCTTTTCAGCAGATCATTTTTTCTTTTTCTTCACGTTCACTTGTGCTTTCTGAGTATGGAGAATTTACTGGATGAGTTGTAAAAGTCCAGTTTTGGAAACTTTAACAACTTATTGATCTGAATGAAATGTCAGAAAGGAGTATCTTGATAACCCCAAGCCTTAATGCTAACTGTGTCATTTTGTGTTGTGTGAAGAGATGAGCGAACCTTTTATGGTTCGGTCTGGTTACAACCAACGAACTTCCTGATGTTCGCCGAACAATCTGCCAAAAGTATTCAAACCCTATTGAACTCAATGGGAGGCAAAACTAAATGCATAGACCAGACAGGCCCAGGGCCCAAAAGCTGCCAAAACAACTCAGATTAGGGGCCGACACCAGAAAAAATGGCATTAATTGACCCAGAGTGCAGGCATCACACAACAAGGAGACCCGAGTCTCCAATTACCAAAAATTTGGCTTGTCATGACTCCGGAGGAAGCAAAAGCAGGAAATTTGGGAGGAATATTAGGTGCTTTAAAAAAAAAAAGGCAAATTGTAAAAGTAACAGCAGCGGACACACCTTCTGATTGTTGTGCCACCAAGGCACTTGTTAGTAACATCAGCAGTAGCAACAGCAGCCACAGAAACCATAACAAAGGTGTCACAGACTGTAATAACGCAAGATCAGTGCAACACGCTGAAAACTACACCATTGCCTAGTCTGCCAAGTCTGCGACTGGGGTGCAACAGTCATTGGAGATCCATGATTTGTTCATCTTGATGAAAGTTAGGCGGTCTACACTTTCAGGGGAGAGCTAGGTGCGCTTATCCATCAGGGCACCACCAGCAGCAGTTTTGAGAGAACACTAGCTTCTAGGCATGACTCCAGCGCTTGACTGGCGAGCTCAGGCCACTCTTTCATTTTTAAAGACCAAAATACAAGATGGTCCGATCCCCCCGATGGGTTTGATATTGAGCTTGAGATACTTCTGCACCATCCTCTCTAGTCATTCACTATGTGTCACACTTGTACAGGCATCGTGTTGCAGATAATGCAGCAAGAAGGTGCTCATATGTCGGGCACTACCATGAAGTCCAAGTCCATGGAGTTTTGGTGGTGGGGTAACACCCAAGATTGCTTCCTCCATTCCGTCCCTCCAACCACGATCAATAGATAGGGGATCATTATCCTCTTCATTTCATAAAGAGGATGCCCATATCGTGCCCATATCTTCTTCCTCTTCATCCTACTCCATTTGTTCCTTGGATCCTGCACCTTCACTAACAGGTAGTCTGGTACCATGAGCCCCCCTCAATCGCTATAATCCACCTTCCTGTGGCACGCTCCTGTGCGACTACAGTCCGGAACTTAGAGATATTGTTATCCCTTCTGCATCCTCCTCTGCTTCCTTCTCTTCCTCTGGAACCTCCACCTCCTCCCTCAGACTATTCAAAGTGTGCTCCAGCATGTAGATGACCGGAATAGTGATGATGACAGCATCGTCAGCACTAACCATCTTAGTAGCCATTTCAAAACCATCTAGAAGGGTGCAAAGGTTCTTCATCTGTAGAGAAACACAATAGAGCAACCATCAGTGCAACTGTGAAGGCGAGGCAGGCGCCATTTTAAAATGGATTTTTTTATACTCCTCAGGAAAAAATAAAGCATATTTATTAATTGTACATTAAACAGGCGATTATGCTGCAGTGCAGGTGCCACTGCTGGCACATGCCTGCAGAATTTTTTTTTTAATTCTTCAGTATGTACAGGTATACATTATGTAAACTACGGGGCAGGTCACTGAGGGATTGGTGACCTGTCAGCATTCTGCATTAGGAATCTGAACCCCACATGAAACCCCCCCATAGCCCCGCCACAGAGCACGAGGATATCATTAACTCAAAACTGAAAATAGCGATTAAACAACAACCACAAAATAGATTTCATCACCCAAGGTATCATTGTAATCAGCATTACAATCTGCTCCGGCCTGACACTATCTGTAGGTTATTGTGCACAATCCTGCTGACAGGTTCCCTTTAAAATGATAGATGCTGAACCATGTAAAACAATCATGTAGTAACAGTGAGTGGGTTCTAGCAGTAAATGGATTCGTAACATACGGTATATTTGAGCCATTATAAAATTGCTGGAAATTCTTACTCAGGAGTAGAAAGCGATCAGTTTTCAGGGCCTCAAAACGTACTGCTAAATTATTATGCTCCTCTGTTTTGCTGACCTAGAAGCAGGAACCCTAATCGTCTCATGTGATCCTTACTATTCATTCACATGTCAGCACGTAGAATTGATGATTGAAGTGCTTTTTCATTAAGCTGGTAATACGGTCTCAAGCTAGAAAGATATTAGTTTATTATTACAAATGATTGATGATTTGGCTTTGAGCATATTTCATACGTGTAATATATATTTACACTTCAGAATCGCGGTGGTTTGATTATTCTGTCTGAATATTTTTGTGTGCTTCTGATAGTCCTATTAAATCAGTTCTTTCTCATATGAGAAGCTGTTTTGGGATGCTATTGGCTGACATGTCTACCACCAAGTCCCAGCTTGTGCTGCATTAATTTATGCCTCTGATATCACATTCCTACAGTAGTTGGCTTTCTAAATTACTAACAAATGTATAGCAACCAACATCTTCATTTTTATGGACTGTGTCATATATTCAGGAAGGAGATTCCTTCAGACAAATCATGAGTTAGGCCCCATACACTTGCTCTCTCTAATTAATTTCTGAACACCTCTAATTACCCTCCTGAAGAACACATAACGTATTAAAAGAAGAAAAGATCGTTTACATTCATGAGCAGCAATGTACAGTTCTTACATCTGTCTTTTTTTTGTAATGAATCAATTATATCGGTGTGTAATTACTCATAACAGTATGTATTGAATAAATGTAGCTTGTCGGTCTCGGAGGACTCATGCATTGTAGAAGGCACCTGCAGTGATCTCCTTCTTGGAAAGCACATACTACTGTTTTGCTAAGCAATTACTGCTAGGAAATGTGCTTTGACATTGTGACATTTATGCAGATGAATATTGTGAGACACATATTTAGGTCAAAATCATTATTGCCACTCTTTTAAACCAATGCAAGTTGGCATTTACAGAACTTCTACCTAATGCTTGCAGATCAGTGTGAAACCTTGTGTAAATGGATGGGGCAAGTGATTTACGAATATGCTGTAATTTACTCTTGTAAGGAGTACAGTAAACAGTATCCATCTTGCAGTCGTTGGGTTCCTAAAGAATAAAGACACCCATCAGAGAGTATCAGTGAGTAGCATTAGTCCATCATGACATGGTAGATAGTTATAGTGACTAAAGGGTTCAAATAGTCACTTGTTTGTGCCCAACATCTGCTGCTCATAGCGTTAAACATGAACAATAGCAAAGGAATCCTGCTGGATGTTCAGATGATGAGTGGGATTGTCATTGCACATGTGTTCTCTCTAGTTCTTTATATACCACACAGGTGTCACCTGTACAGCAGGTTATTTCTTTCTTTGGGGTAATATACAGTGTCCAGGGGATATACTACTGCAGTGACATAGACCACAAGAACCTTGACCAGATGTAGTTCAGTGTAAAGAGCAGCAACTATTACAGATTCTATTTTGATTCTTTGATTGGTTCTTACTACTTTCCCTCATTGGGTTTTTTGTATGATAGTCCTGGATTAGGGAAAAAAAAGGAGTCAGACGAGGATAAAATGAATCAGTGGATTGTCATGCAATCCACTTTGTCTCCTTTCTTCATTATCTTCTCAATTGTATATTAGAATTATTCTAAAAATGAGATACTGTCAAATAAATATTTTCATTTTGCTAGAAAAGTGAAAAACCTACATCTCGAACTGTCCTTAAACACATTTTATTTGCATTGGTTTCTGTGATCCATAGTAATGAAGCTCAATAGCATATATATTACATGATATTGTTAGAACACCACTTCAAGATTTTTGTGTCTATATAGTGCGCCATGGGTTATTAATAAAGAATAATGTACCATTTATGGTCTTATAAAGAGAAGAAGGCTTCACTCGAACAATTGAACAATGGCGGCACTGGTGGAAAAAACAGAAGAGCTACACAATAAAAGATAAAGTGAATATCCAAATGTATAAAAAATACATTGTTTAATTTTAATACCTTAACCCTGGGCCATTTTCTGTTTTTGCTTATGTGGCGCCCCTGAGGCTCAGTCGCCACAGAGGTACTGCACCTTCTCCTAAGGTGTAGTGCCCCACCAACTAGGTAAGTTGGGAACTCCTTTCCACACTCCAACACCTGCATCCCACACACAGGATAGTTCAGTAGGTCCACCTAGCAGCTTCAGGCTGGGGGTAGCAGAGCACCCTTCGTGGAACCCTGCTTCGTAACACGAGATGTTCTGGGAGGTGGGTGGAGTTAGTATAAAAGAAGGGGAAAGTAGAGAATAGGAGGTCAGTCTGACAGAAGGTCAGTCTGGGGTGGGTTCCAGAGAAGTTCAGTTCTGAAGTTCAGTTTTGAGTTCAGTTTGAGTTCAGTTTAGAAAGAGAGTGCTGCAGCGGCCTCAGTGATCTGAGCCAGCTGGCACGGGAAAGAGAAGAGAAAGAGAAGGACGTAGACCTGCAACCTCAGCTTCCATAAGAGAGAGAAGGAACAGCGCGGAAAGAAGGAGTCGGAGAACAGAGAGGAGTTGTTGGTTGAGAGAGTACCCTGCCTATAGGTTCTCAGCGCAAGGCCGGGGCCCGATCCCCGAGGTTGTGTGGACACTTATGGTTCGGCAGCAGACACCGGTGGAGTAGTTGGCTGTAAATGCACTACTCCCATCCAAGACTTGGGACACAACAGCAACTGATTTGCGAGCCAGGACTCTGAGAGGAGTCCCCGATAGAGGCTACAGCTGTCTGTCATACAAGTAGAGTTGTTAGGAACATCTGACAGGAGGAACTTCAGAGTAACCACGGTACTGGAGCTCTACACATTAAAAGGCGCAATAGAGGAGTTGTTCAGGAAAGGCACATGTTGGCGGAGTGTTGGAGAGGAGAACCCTGACTTGCCCGGGAGGTTGATTGAGTCTCTACCCCAGAGGACACGGCACGGAGGCGGGCACCAGTGGGTACCACGAACTGTGAGTAAAGCTTTGAAACTACAAGCCCTGGTGTCCTCCATTCATTCGTCGCTAACACCTTCAGCACCGCTACATCTGGGTACCAGCATCTATCCCATTCTGCGCCTCTCCTCATCCATTGCGCCCACACTGCCCTGGGACTACAGCTCCACCTGTGGGGAGCTACACCAGCTTTGCTGCACCACACCATCAGTCCCAGTGGATCTGCATGCAGCGTTGGCTCAACATCTTACTTGCCAAACACCACGGGTGGCGTCACGAACTATCCATATAAACTATACTATTAACATCACCGCCATTGATATTGGGCACCCAGGGCCATGGACCGGGCCACCGCTGCTGTGACACCTTCCCCCTGACACCGGCCCGGTGCCGAGTACCCCACTGCCCTGGGTGTGAGGGGCGACCCACTTCCCTTCTTCCCAGAGCCATAACTTTTTTATTTTTTGGTCAATTTGGCCAAAGTGCAATTCCAGAGTTGTTTTTTTTTTCACCATGTTCACTAAATGCTAAGCCTGACCTGCTATTATGATTCTCCAGGTCTTTGAGTTCACAGACAGCAAACATGTCTAGGTTCTTTTTATTTAAGTGCTGGAAAAAAAATCCAACATTTTCCGATACCCGTAGCGTCTCCATTTTTCGTGATCTGGGTCTGGGTGAGGGCTTATTTTTTGTGCGTCGAGATGACATTTTTATTGATACCATTTTGGTATAGATATGATCTTTTGATCGCCCGTTATTGTATTTTAATGCAACGTAGCAGAGACCAAAAAAAACGTAATTCTGGTGTTTTGAATTTTTTTCTTGTTACGCCGTTTAGTAGCTGATTTTTGTATGAACTCATTTATTATATTAATTCTCTCATATAAAGCAGTAATGATATCTTCAGCTGCAAGCATAGTCACAGAGAAAAAGAGATGGAGTTGAGCAGGGAGAGGAGTTGTCTGTGAGCTACCTGTAGTGACTGGAAAGGTGATTTTTGAGTGTCATAGAGCACTCATTGTCCTCTACATACATAGGAAAGTGTGCACTGTACCTGTAGTCAGACTGGAGATCACAAGAAAGAGCTGTCCTAATGAAAGGGTTCACAATGTATGAATGCACCTGAAATGAGATAAAACGAATTATACAGCTAGAATATTGCTGTGAGTTAGCATTACATGTGCAAAAAATGCTCAAGCGCTTCTTTAAATGCAATATTTATTTAACACCTAAGCTTTTCGACTAAAAGCTGTCATAGCTACAAACAAATTTTCCCGAGTGGAAGCAATTAATCATTGTGTAGACAAAGTCAGAGGCTTTAAAGTAAAACCAAAGCAAAGCATAGTACTTATGTGAACACTTCATGTTCCAGGCATTCCCATATAAATGTGATAAAATGGTACTTTATATGCACCTATTACCTCAGTCTTCTAGTACATACTGCTATTACATGTACTTTCATTATTGTGTTGCTACCAGTTATTTTAAGAGCAATGGAAAATCCGAGACATTCTACTGACTGATTGCGGCCTCTACCCTGCTATCTACTGTAGTTGCTAATTTAGCATTTTTTATTGCAGTTTTTAAATAATTCATACATTTGCAAGAGTAATAAGAGACTAGCAACACAATATAGAGTTGCAAAAATATGCAGATAAGCTCCTATATTGTTATATTATGTGGAATTCAAGTATTTATTAGAACAACCATGTCAGGGGAGAACCACTGTTAGGGTCAGCCAAGTCCACATAAGTTAACCAACTATTTAAAGGGAATATGTCACTCTTTTTTTGGCCTATGACCTGCCGGCATCAACATCAGGGGCTTATCTACAACATTCTGTAATGCTGTAGATAAGCCTCCGATGTAACCTGAAAGAGAAGAAAAACGAGTTATATTATACTCGGGGGGGCAGTCCAATCTTGATCCGATGGGTGTTGCGGTCCGGCGCCTCCCATCTTCATACGATGGCGTCCTTTTCTTCCCTTCCTATCGTAGCTCCGGCGCAGGTGAACTGCTCTGCCCTGTTGAGGGCAGAGCAGAATACTGCAGGGCGCAGGCGCCGGACCGGACCGCGACGCCCATCGGCCCAGACCAGACACCGGGGTGAGTATAATCTAACTCTTTTTTCTCATCTTTCAGGTTACATCGGGGCTTATCTACAGCATTACAGAATGCTGTAGATAAGCCCCCCGATGTCGATGCCGGCACCTCAGTCCAAAAAAAGGGTGACAGATTGCCTTTAACTGTCATGCAAGTCAACTATTATATGATCATGCTAGGTAATACTGGTATAATATCTGTTTATGGAAGATAACCAGAACATATACAGATGAGTTTTTCCTCTATTGTAATTTGTGAGGAACAAAATATTTAAGTGGCATACACTTAAGGACCATGAGATAAAATAATACTAAATAGACATACCAGCTACATATAAAGGCAGTATGGAAGATAAAGGCAAGAAAAACACCATAAAAGACTGTAATACAGTTTGGGTAGTAAAGCAGCACAATATTATGTCTTTTCTTTAAAACATTTTTTTGAAACAATAATCTCAAATTGCCTGCAAGTAGCTGAGATTTTTGCAGCTTTTATTTCTTTTTGAAACTCCAGAGACCAGAGCTCATTGGGTGTTTTAGCACCTGCTTGTCCCTCTTCTAGTGGTAGTGACTGTGAGCTATGCCTAAGGCAAAAAGTCAATATTGGCTAAAACCAGAACTTGCCTCCAACACATTTTTAGTCATTAATGCAATTATATATGTGTCAGCCGTATAAGAGAACAAAAAAACATTGATTTTTTTTGTGTTCTCATTTATAATTCTGCTGAAAATATAGTTGTCTGTATCCATGTTAAACGACTATAAATGGGAGTTATTGAAAATAAATACTTTTCTAGCGTAAGAAGATATTAGATATTACATTAACAAAAGTATATTATAAGATTCTAATAGGATTATAATTTTAAATCCTTTTTTTTGTGGTTTCCTACATATTTTATCTTAAACTTTAGCACTTAACATATCTGCTAGCAGTATTGGACTAGTCTGGTATAGACCCACCAGTAACATTGACTCTGAGGACCCACTGTTCAGCTACATGCAAATATTACATTACCCTCTTTCACACATGTACCTAGGCTTCTATATAATCGTAAGATAGGCAGGTTGGGCAATGAATGATGAGATGATGCTTTTGTCTGCACATAGTGAATCAATGGTATTGGGCCTACTACTGCTCATGTTGGTGGGAAGTGACTTAATCCTGCACAGAGGCCTAACGGGGATTCACCTGTTCCCCTGTGGGCCAGTCCGAGCCTTTTGCTGGAAATATAACTTTCTCTGCCACTGCCTAATACAAAAAAGGCATAATCAATTAGTATAGAGAAGCTCGGATTACTACAGCAAACTAACGTCATGTCAGAGACATCACATGCTGTTACATAGTAACATAGTTATATAGTTAAATACAGTATATATACAGTATGTGTGTATATATATATATGTTTGAATATTAATCTAATATAATAAATATACATTTTTAATATTAATAGGATTAATAGGATCACATTAATATCATTGAGATAATTTTGTAACATCAAGGTTAAATAATAAAAGCCAATATATACCTATGAAACACTACATGAAATTGAACTTTTTAAGGATATGTTGAAATGAACAAATACCTCTCTCGCGTATCTGCACAACACAAGTACAATTGTTCAAAGTGTTGTATCTGTAAACCATTTTTCTCTTATGTACAAATGCCAAATGAAACACTTACTAAGTTACAGGATCCCAGAGACCGGGTTTAGATTTTACTTTATCAAAAGAGACTAATATTTCTGCTGATGCCATGTCTTTTATGTGGTTTACTGGAGTACAATGTTTCACAGGAAAGAAGTTGATTGAGCTCACATCCATTCAGCTTTTAAGTAGTAGTTGGGCAAAATGCCATGGAAATATAAATAGCTGGCCCCACAATGAGACTAATTTAACTTTTTTTAATCACTTTGTTTCTCTGCCATAAGGAAATAAATATCCGTGCATAATTTCAGCAAATTATAATAATAATTCTTCAGCACCTAATCTTCACTCCATTATGTGATTCTTTGCATAATATGGGGCTTAAAGTCCAGGGGTGTTGTCACTATCCCATCATTTTAGAGTGACCAGCACATATCTTAAAGGGATTGTTTATTTTACTACAGAATCGTGATAGTGTTCGATGTGCCCACTGTTATGATTCCCCTGCATTGCCCGTGCGAGCGAGAGGTCACCTAATTGCGTTTATGTGATTCCTGACTCCTCTCTATTCTCAGATTCAAAGAAGCCGGGTGAGTCTAGTTGGCACATGAATGCAAGCATACAAATTACATATATGGGGTCACTTGACCGCCCACCCACATGGGCATTACATGGGAATCCTTACAGTGGGTGCATTGCACATGTCATATAGTGTGACTGCAGACTTCTCTTCCAATGTTTAACAATCCCATTACTTAGGCTCTTATTTAATACTTAGCAATATGGTTAGTTTTCTTGCACAATGCTATGGTTAACAATAATACCATTTTATCAACTAATTTTTCATATCAGTTGTTCAGTTCATTTACTGTTGATCATTTTTATTAATAACCTTCAGGACATACCATCTTCATTCTCCCAAGAATAAAAAGAAATAGAGAAATATTTATTTTGGGTGTAGAGGGTGGTTTCCTGACCACCTTTTTTGGACAGCTCTTCAGAGAGAAAAATCAATTTAATGCCCAGTCCTTCCATTTAAAAAATAGGTCCTACCTAAACCTATACCCTCTTATTGCTTGTGCTCTAATGTCTGATCAGTCTTCCATTTCTCCCTACTGATTCTTCTCAGTCACTGCGGCCTGCTGTGTGACATCTAAAAGTATAAGGCTGTAGAAATAGTCGCTAGAAGGAATAGTCTTTATGCTGGGAAGCTTAGAGACCGATAGAATCTGAATACAGAGCATGTTTGTAGTCAGAATCCACTAATTCATAACTGGATTCCACACATCGATACAGTAGCAAATGATATATGACAAGTGGTATAGGTTTTATTTATCGGCTTCAATTGTTTAAGTAAATTTGTATTTCCAATTGAAAAGATGTATAACCACTAAGAAATCATTGTGACATAAACTGTCATACTGTCGGTACCTTGTTATGAGTTTCTGAACTTCAAGTATTGTGAGATTCCAAATGGTTAAGCAATATATTAAAAAATAAATAAAAAGTTCTGTCTAGACTATTGGTTTTATTGGAATAGTAGGCACCAGATCAAAGAGACGCTATAGTATACAAATGGTAAAAGATGGAAACAATGTTCTATAGGTTTACATCACTTATGGGACTTATTTAGGTGTATGCATTGCTATATAATGTGTCACTATACTGGATGCTGTAACCTAGCAGTAAATTTATTAGAAAATTATTAGTGGCACCTTTTGCAGCCGTTGTTCCCCAGACTATCACTTTGGCACTGATTTGTAGTAAAAAAAAAAAGTATATTATAAAGTATATAATGGTAAGTGCATTCTGGGAAAGTTTGTTTTTTAAAAACTTCATTGCTGAAAGTAGAAATCACCAGAAAAAAAGGTCTTCACAGATAGAGATGAGCGACTTTTCCTTTTTTTGGGTCGAGTCGGGTTTCATGAAACCCGACTTTCTTAAAAGTCGGGTCGAACGAAATCGGCCGACTATAGGGAAAAGTTGGTGTCCGACTCAAACACGAAACCCAATGCAAGTCAATGGGGAAGCAAAGTCGGCAGGGAGTGGAGGACAGTAAACACACCTACAGTGCCCATTTCAGTGCCAACATTCTTATTACTTAAGCTTGGCAACCTTAATTTACTTTATAATAATAGTTACGCACTGAAAACTGGGGGTTATTTGGCTCAAGTTGTAGGGGCTAGGGCTGGCGGCAGGTTTTTGTGTGCCCTGGGCCAAAGAGTGTCAGTGCGCCCTTTTAACACATGCCACAATTCATAATGCTCCAATACGGCACAGAAATATAGGTATAGTACAATGAAAAATACTTCACTGCTTACATGACATGACTGCTATCTATTTTAAATTCTACAATAGCTCAAAAAACGGACAGTATATTACTCCATACAGTATTATGGCCACCACCTAGTGCACCATACAGAATAATGAGCCCAATATATTTCTCCATACAGAATAATTGGTCCCATATAATGTTCCATACAGTATATGATGAGCTCCACATAATGCTACAGTATATGTTCGTCCCCATGGATGATGCTCCACTGTCTTATGGGCCCAAATAATGCTCCATACAGTCCATATATAATGGGCCCCATTTCTAATGCTCCAGTGTATAATGGGCCCCGTAAATGCTGCTCCAGTGTCTGATGTCCTCCATTTGGAATGCTCCAGTATATGTTGGTCCCCATGGACGATGCTCCAGTGTGTTATGGGCCCAAATTATGCTCCATATATAATGGGCCCCATTTCTAATGATCCAATGTATAATGGGCCCCGTAAATGCTGCTCCAGTGTCTGATGTCCCCCATTTGGAATGCTCCAGCATATGATGGGCCAAATGGATGATGCTCCAGTGTATGATGGGCCCCATATATCATTCTCCAGTGTATATTGCTCTCTAAAAAATGCTCCCAACATTTTAAAAAATTAAATACCTCTCCTCGCTGGGCACTGCTCTACTCTGGACTCCTCAGCATTGCCATTTTGAAGCTCTCTGCACTTGTACTGTTTCGGTAGAGGGCATACAGACGTGATGTCATCACGCTCTGTAACCTGAATGTCACACTCAGGAAAGGCGGAAGACGTCACGGCGGTGGAGCAGGGAGAGGTAAGTATTGCAAGTGCTGTGGCCCTGAGCAAGCATGGGGGGCCCACTCATGAGCGACGGCGCTGGCACAGGGCCCCTCATAGTACAACGGTATGTCTGATGGCGAGTGGGCCCTCCCACCGGCAGAGACACTTTTGCGTACTATGAGGGGCCCTGTGCCACTGCCGTCGCCCACGAGTAGGACCCCCCACCTGCTCAGGGAACCGGCACTTTCATCTGCACCTTCCTCGTGTAAGGTGGTATAGTATGCGGGAAAGGGCACCCGAGTTTCATCAGTGTCATAATCTGGCTCTGTAGAGTGCGAGGGGAATGTAGTGCTGTGGGCCAATGTACCAGCAGAATCATCTAGCAGTGGCTGTGCATCAGTGCACTCCATCTCCGATTCATGGACTGGGGAATTCAGAATTTCACTTGATAACACAGGCATGGCCTGTGAAAAGAGCTCCATGGAGTATTCTGAAGTGTGGGCTGCCGCATCCTTCACTTTTAGTGGGGGGTGAAGGAGACAAGGAAAGGGGTGGTTCCTGACCAGAAGCCTGCACTGACAACTCAGTGCTAGCATTTTTTTAAATTTCAGAAGAGGAGGTGATAGAGCTGGAGGCTTTTTCGGCAATGTAAAGGAAAACCAGTTCCTGATGCTCCGGCTTTAAAAGCAGTTTACCTACTCCTAGAAAAGGGAGCCTTAAAGGCCTTCTTGTGCCAGCTGATGACGCAGGCTCAACACCTCCAGCCTTATCTGCTATTGTGCTTTTGGCACTACCAGCAGATGCACCACCACCACCATCAGTACCAGCTGGCCCCCCCACACCCACGTCCGCGGCCTCTTCCACCATATGTAATAATTTTTGTGAAAATGGACTCAAAATACCAGCAGATATATGGTACTGTTTCAGAAGCAGACAGTTCTATATAGTCTAGGGATAATTGTAATTCTCCGTATATATTTCATGAGTCAGACACAGATGGTCACAGGCGGAGTATGGATTAGACAATAATATAAAAATTTGCAAAAGGGTACAGTATCACTAGATACAAGGTATATATAGTATAGTTTAAACATACTGAATCTCCATATACATTTCAGGAGGCAAACACAGACGCTCTCAGGCCCAGTATGGATCCGACAACAATATAGAAAGTTGAGAAAGGGTACTATGGCGCCCCGAGGGTACGGTCGCCACAAAGGTACTGCACCTCATCCAAAGGTGTGGTATCCCACCCTCAGGTAAGGAGGGATCACCACTCAGGACTCGTAACCCTGCACTGAACACACACACTAGTTAGTTAGTGCTTTCTGGGTGTACCCGGCGGGAGGATGGCCTCATCCCAGACTGACTAGGAAAGGGTGTTGAGGGTTAGTGTGGAAGGTAGGTACAGTGGGAGGAGCTTAGGTAGTGGAGTGATTGTGGGCATCCAATCAGAGAGCAAGCTGACAGTTGATGGTTGGAGCTAGTCTGAGGTAAATGGATCTTTCTAGAGAGTTGTCAGTCGGTGACAGGACAGAGTAAGAGCAGGATTGCTGTGAGAGGGCTGAGGGTCAGAGAAGAGAGAAAAATCTTGTCCAAGCTCCTAGACTGGAAGGAAGTGGTCCTTGGGGCACGGGAAGTGCAATAAGCCACCTGTGAAGCCCGTTTCTGGAGCAGGAAGGACCAGACCTCATTGGGGAAGGTGGCTCCTGAAGGTAGTGGAGAAATACAGGGCTCAGCTAGAAAGACGGAGGCTGAGGTAACTTTAAGTGCCTCAGTCGCAGCCGCATTCAATACTCAAAAAGGCAGCAGTTGGAATAAAGGACCCCGGAGCCTCACCCACGTCGCCCGGTGTGATCCGTGGCTGCTGGCTTGGGACACTGTTTGCAAAGGCGCACAGCAGGAAGGAAGGGAGAGATCAGCGCAGAGACATGGCCTAGAAAGGATACACAAGTAGGAGTCTTGAACAGGTGTTCCTGATCAACCTTGGAGTTTGCCGGACCCCTCCCTCGGATGACACAGTACCAATCGGGTCATCTTGTGCACAAAACTTTTGAGGAAAAACTCAGAAAATGCACCCAAGTGTGTCCTTTTTGTCTTTTCCAACTCACCTGCTACACACGCTACACTCACCATCACTGTCAGCGGCTCACAAACACCATTTCAACTGCCCTGGGATACAGCTGCTCTGGCTGTGGAGAGCTTCATCATCTTGGCTGCTTTAACACTGGCCCAGAGGATCTGCATTGCAGCGTCGGCTACCCTAGCCGAGTACCACGGGTGGCGTCACGATCCCCCTTTTCCAAATTAATTATCATACCATCTTCCCCCTCATCTGAACTGTCATCTTCTTTATTGTACACTCAGGGCCACGGACTGGGTCCCAATCAGCACCGTGACATACTTCCCCCTTAAAAGAGCCTGAAAGACCCGGTACTGAGAAACCCCCGACCCTGCATGGCGTTTCATTTTAAGCCACCGGAAGCCGCTTGTCCCCTGTCTGACCGAGAAAAACGTCAGGATTCGCTGTAAACACGGGGTCACGGTGAACTATGCAGTAGACAGAGTAACGTTTGAGGGGACCAAAGGTGGTGAGTGCCAAGGGGGCAGGATACCACGGGACTTAGTCTATGCCTTGGAGAGGGGCCGGGACTTTGTTTTGTTTGATGATGTATGGTCGGACAATGGAGACGTTTCAACTGTGGGGCCAGCAGACTCTGAGACAGTGACGGCTCCTGACGTGGACAGGTCAGAGGTAGATAGTGAAGCTATAATGGACGCTATGCTGTTATATGCCGTTTATGTTGCTTCTGTGGGTTTATGATGGAGGAATAAACCGCATGGACTATGTTATGATTTATGAAAACGCGGTGCCGGATGTGTTTTGTTCGCTGCCAAGCGAGGATCCCCTAACTGAATAACAGCGCTACCTCACAGTATATATTTGAGGAGGCAGACACAGACGCTGTCATGACCAGTATGGATTCGACAACAATCTAAAAAGTAGAAAAAGGGTACAGTATCACCATATACAAGGTATATATAGTATAGTTTCAACATTCAAAATCTTCATATTTATTTCAGGAGGTAGACACAGACGCTCTGAGGCCCAGTATGGATTACACAACAATAAAAAAAGCAGTTAAAGGGGAATGGATCCCAAGCGTATTGCTGTATACAGTGTTGTGGTCATTTGGCGATCTACATATATATTTCAAGAGTAACACACAGCCTCTCACAGGCTCAGTATTGATCACACCATAATATAAAAAGAAGATCCACAAGAAATAATCACACATGTGGGCCAATGTTCCAGGTGTCAATGATGCACTTTGAGAGGTGGGTGGAGGATGAATTTCGGGCACAAAGGGTACTGGATCAACAGATACAAGGTATATATAGTATACTTAAAATACACAAAAATCTCTGTATGTATTTCAGGAGGCAGACACATATGCTCACACGCTCAGTATGGATTTGACAATAATGTAACAAGTTGAAAAAGGGTACAGTATGACCAGATACAAGGTATATATAGTATAGTTTAAACATTCAAAATCTCCGTAGACATTTCTTGAGGTAGACACAGACGCTCTCAGTCCCAGTATGCATTAGCCAAGAATATAAAAAGTATACAAAGGTTACTGTATCACCAGATACAAGGTACATAAAGTATTGTTTAAACATTGTAAATCTCCCTATTTATTTCTGGAGGCAGACACAGACATTCTCAGGGTCAGTATGGATTACACAATATAAATAGCAGTAAAAGGGTAATGGATCAGAAGCGTACAGCTGTATACAGTGTAGGGGGCATTGTAAATCTCAGTATATATTTCCAGAGTCAGAAACAGACTCTCACTGGCTCAGTATGGATTACACCCGAATATAAAAATGAGAAAAAAGGGAAATGTATTTGAAACATACACCAGTATACAGTGTTGGAGTACTTTGAAATCTTCGCTTATATTTCAGTGTCAGTCAGCCAGTCCAGACTCTCTGCTAGAGGAAGGTAGATGGATAAAAGTACAGACGTAAAGTCGAGTGATTTTAGATGTTTTGGAATTAGTAATCACGGGAAAACCTCCTGGGAGAATTAGCAGAGGTGATGCTGACCCTCAATAACTTTAACTGTGGATACAGCTAAAACGCAAATTAGTGAAGAAAGGGTTGCTGTATCGCAGTAGCGTCGATCCCATCACCGTAACTCGTCTCCATCAAATTGTGATCACAGGGAGAGCTGTAGACATGGTCCTCACTGCCTATCATGATCTGTCTGGTCACTTTGGAGTGCAAAACACACAAGTCACAGGCCGTAGGGGATTCTATTGGATTGGCATGAGAGGAGATATTGAAAAATGGTGGCAGGAATGTCACATGTCTGTGACCATGAAACATGTGAAAGGTGATCATAAAGCACCACTGCATCCGATTGGGAGTTGACATCCATTACAAATGTTAGCCTTTGGTAATCTGAAGCTAGAGGCCAACAGGACAGGACATAACTACATCTTATCCATCATTGATCAGTACACCAAATTTGTATTGGTCGTCCCTGTAACGGATTTAACTGGCCAGACTACACATCGGTGGAGCAGGGAGAGAGTGCTGTGTCCCTGAGCAAGCAGGGGGGACCCACTCATGGGCGCCGGTACTGGCATAGGGCACCTTATAGTACGGCAGTGTGTCTGATGGTGAGTGGGCCCCCCCACCATCAGAGACACTTTATTGTACTATGAGAGGCCCTGTGCCACACACCTGTTCAGGGCAACAGCACTTGCCCGGGTGTGGCAGGTGTTGACCCCAGGCCTGGGGTGGGGGGGGCAGCCCATTTAGTGTGGTTTAAAAAATGGCAGATGTTGATGTGTAGGCTGGATTCTCAGCTGCTGCAAATGGAGGAATTGGAGAAGTCAGAGGAAGAGGAAGACAAAAGCGAGCCTTTTTTCTGGCAACCTATGTGTTATCAGGGGAGGGTGGGACAAAATCTTTTGAAACCCATGCATGGTTCATTTTAATGAAGGTCAGATCCTCAGCATTTTGGGTCGACAAACGGGTCCTCTTTTCTGTCAGGATTGATCCAGCAGCACTGAAGACTCTTTCAGATAGCACACTAGCAGCTGGGCAAGCAAGCTCCTGTAAGGCATATTGTGCCAATTCAGGCCATGTGTTCAGTTTTGAGGCTAAATAATGAAAGGGGAATGACCTGTGAGGGAGAACCTCGGTATGGGAAAAGTAGTTTGTAACCATACTTGACAACTGCTGTCTCCTGTCACTTGCAATCGATTCTGTATTAGCTGTCGTGTGTGCAGGACTTGAGAAATCAGACCACAACATGGTAAAGAAACCCCTGTCTCCAACGCCAGTTTGGCTGTGTGCACCACGAACACCTCTTCCATTTTGCCCACTACGGCTCATGGGAGAACCAGCTCCGCTGCCGTGTGCTGGGAACGCCTCAAACAACCTGTTTACCAGAGTTGCTTGTTTGTTAGCCAATATTAGCTCTAGGTTCTCCTGTGGCATGATGTTGTGTAATTTGCCTTTACAGCGTGGATTGAGGATGCTGGCCAACCAGTAGTCATCATCCCTCATCATTTTGGCAATGCGGGGGTCCCTTTTTAGGATCTGCAAGGCATAGTCACACATGCGGGCCAATGTTCCAGGTGTCAATGCTGCACTGCCAGTGGTGGGTGGAGGAGCACTTTCTGGCAAATCCACATCCCTCCAGTCACGCACAAACCCTGTACCTGACATTGGCACGCCCACATGTTCTCTTGCCCCCTGAGAAGCATCCTCCTCCCCAAAATAATCACCCTCCTCCTCATCTTCCTCCACCTCGTCCATGCCAGTTCCCTGACCAGACAATGGCTGACTGTCATCAAGGCTTTCCTCCTCCTCCTCCTGATGCTCCTCAGCTGCAGATGCCTGCTCCTTAATGTGCATCAAAGTTTGCATGAGCAGCCGCATAAGTGGTATGCTCATGCTTATGATGGTGTCGTCTGCGCTTACCAGCCGTGTGCATTCCTCAAAACACTGAAGGACTTTACAGAGGTCTTTCAGCTTTGACCACTGCACACCTGACAATTCCATGTCTGCCCTCAAACTGCCTGCCCGTGTATCTTCCCACAAATGCATTACAGCCTGCCTCTGTTCACACAGCCTCTCAACCATGTGCATCATGGAGTTCCATCTTGTAGCAACGTCTATGATTAGGCGGTGCTTGGGGAGGTTGAGTGTTCGCTGCAGCTTCTGCATACAACTGGAGTGGACGTTTGAGAGACGGATGTGCGAGCACAGTCTTCGCACCTTATGGAGCAGGGCTGTTAACTCCGGATAATTATTTAGGAAGCACTGCACCACCAGGTTCAAGGTGTGAGCCAGGCAAGGTATGTGTGTGAGTTTTGAAAGGGCTATAGCTGCCACAAAATTCCGCCCATTATCACTGACTACCTTGCCTGGCTCAAGATGTAGACTGCCCAGCCATGACTCAGTTTGTCGATGCAAGTAGTAGGCCAGTACCTCCGCGGTGTGTCTACTGTCGCCCAAAGACATCATTTTTAAAACAGCCTGCTGCCACTTAGCACTAGCTGTTCGATAGTGGGACACCTCGTGTGCATCACTGACAGATGTGGATGGAGTGCTCGTGCGACTGCGCTCTATAGACGAGCTTTCGCTTCTGGAGGAGGGTTGAATGCCTACAGCCAACTGTTTCCTATACCGTGGGATAGGCAGCACTGTTCCACCGCTGCTGTCCCCTGTGGAGCCTGCATCCACCACATTAACCCAGTGCGCAGTGATGGACACGTAACGGCCCTGGCCATGCCTTCTGGTCCATGCATCTGTTGTGAGGTGCACCTTTCCACTCACTGACTGTTTTAGTGCATGGACAATGCGGTCTTTCACATGCCGGTGGAGGGCAGGGATGGCTTTTCAGGAAAAGAAGTGCCGACTGGGTAGGTTATAGCGTGGGACAGCGTAGCCCATGAGCTCTCGGAAAGCTTCGCTTTCTACCAAACGGAAGGGCATAATCTCTAATGAGATCAGTTTGGCAATGTAGGCGTTCAAAGCCAGTGTATGCGGATGAGAGGATGAGTACTTTCTTGTTCTACTCAGTGTCTGGTAGGGTGAGCTGGACTTGAGAGCTGCATATAGGGGAACTAGCACTAGCATTGGACATGACGGACTGAGAAGGGGTTGGTGATGGTGAGGGTGTTGATGGTCTAGATTAAGTGTTTCCGCGCAAAAATATTGTGATTGCCTGACTGCTTTGACCTAGTGCCGACACCTCAACATTTCTTGATGGTGGTGTGCTTAACGGTGGCCTTACAGTGGTTGAAGCGATGGAGCGTTGTCGGCTAACTTCAGTCGGAGCAGGTGCACATGTGTTACCTGAGGTTTTGTAGTCCGTCCACGCTTGCAAGTGCTTGTTGGTTAAATGTCTAAGCATGCAACTGGTATTCAAATTTCTTAGATTTTTCCCTCTGCTAATGGTCCTTCGGCACTTCTTACAGATAACCTTTGCGTCATCATTAGGATTTTGTTCAAAAAAGTGCCACACTGCACTCTTCCTACTATGGTACAAATTTGCAGGGCTTGCACGCTGTGCTAATTTGACCGTCTGGCCAAGCTGTCCTGAAGCTCTTTTAGTTTTCTTGCCAAGTTTTTTGACAGGCCTGCCGGGTAACCGCTGCTGCAATGACGATGCCTGCTGCGGATCCTTCTCCTCTTCTGACCTATTGTCACCAGCACCCTCCTCCCCCAATGGATGCCAATCCGGGTCAACAACTGGGTCATCCATGACCTCGCCTTCAATGTCATCTGCACCTTCCTCTGTACCTTCCTCTGTGTCACCGTGTAAGGTGGTATAGTATGTGGGAAGGGGCACCTAAGTTTCATCAGGGTCTGATTTGGGCTCAATAGACTGCGAGGGCAATGTAGTGATGTGGGTGAATGTACCAGCAGATTCATCTAGCAGTGGCTGTGCGTCAGTGCACTCCATGTCAGATTCATCTTGGACTGGGGAATTCAGGATTTGACTTGATAACCCAGGAATGGTATGTGAAAAGAGCTCCATGGAGTAATCTGAAAGTGTGTGCTGCAGCATCCTTCACATTTGGTGTGGGTGAACGACACAAGGAAAGGTCTTGTTCCTGACCAGAGGCCTGCACTGACGACTCTGTGCTTGCAGTTTTTGTAACTTCAGAAGAGGAGGCAATAGAGCTGGAGGCTGTTTCGGCAGTGTAAGCCAAAACCTGTTCCTGATGCTCCTGCTTTAAAAGCAGTTTACCTACTCCCAGAAGAGGGAACCTTAAAGGCTTTCTTGTGCCAGACGATGACGCAGGCTCAACACCTCCTGCCTTTGCTGCTATTGTGCTTTTGCCAGAACCAGCCGATGCACCACCACCCCAACCACCATCAGTACCAGCTGTTCCCCCCGCCCACATCCGCGGGCTCTTCCACCAGACTTCCTCATGTTTGGCAAAATGTACCAAACATACCAGCAGAGAAATGGTACTGTATGAGTAGCATACAGCTGTGTAAGGTGTATGTAAGAAGTGAAATATTTTGTGAGTCACAGACGCTCACCCAGTATGTATTTCACCGTAATCCAACAAGCAGATATACGGTACTTTATCAGAGGTGTACAGCTGTATACGTTGTTGGTGAAACTGTCAATCTCCGTATATGTATTTACGGAATGTCACACACACACGCTGACTCTGTGTAGAAGTGACCATAATAAGAACACCAGATATCCGATACTGTTTGAGAATCGGACTGCTCAATACGGTGTATAAAGAAATGGAAATGTCTGTATATGCATTTATGGAGTGTCACACACACACGCTGACTCTGTGTAGATGTGACCATAAGAGCACCAGATATCAGATACTGTTTGAGAATCGGACTGCTCAATACGGTGTATAAAGAAATGGAAATTTCTGTATATGTATTTATGGAGTGTCACACACACACGCTGACTCTGTGTTTGTGTAGATGTGACCGTAATAAGAACACCAGATATCAGATACTGTTTGATAATCGGACAGCTCAATACGGTGTTTAGAGAAATGGAAATTTCTGTATATGTATTTATGGAGTGTCATACACACACGCTGACTCTGTGTAGATGTGACCATAATAAGAACACCAGATATCCGATACTGTTTGAGAATCGGACACCTCTATACGGTGTATGTATGGAAAACTGTTAATCTCTGTATATTTTTTTACGGAGTCACACACATACAGTGGGGAAAAAAAGTATTTAGTCAGTCAGCAATAGTGCAAGTTCCACCACTTAAAAAGATGAGAGGCGTCTGTAATTTACATCATAGGTAGACCTCAACTATGGGAGACAAACTGAGAAAAAAAAATCCAGAAAATCACATTGTCTGTTTTTTTTCATTTTATTTGCATATTATGGTGGAAAATAAGTATTTGGTCAGAAACAAAATTTCATCTCAATACTTTGTGATATATCCTTTGTTGGCAATGACAGAGGTCAAACGTTTTCTGTAAGTCTTCACAAGGTTGCCACACACTGTTGTTGGTATGTTGGCCCATTCCTCCATGCAGATCTCCTCTAGAGCAGTGATGTTTTTGGCTTTTCGCTTGGCAACACGGACTTTCATCTCCCTCCAAAGGTTTTCTATAGGGTTAAGATCTGGAGACTGGCTAGGCCACTCCAGGACCTTGAAATGCTTCTTACGAAGCCACTCCTTCGTTGCCCTGGCAGTGTGCTTTGGATCATTGTCATGTTGAAAGACCCAGCCACGTTTCATCTTCAATGTCCTTGCTGATGGAAGGAGGTTTGCACTCAAAATCTCACGATACATGGCCCCATTCATTCTTTCATGTACCCGGATCAGTCGTCCTGGCCCCTTTGCAGAGAAACAGCCCCAAAGCATGATGTTTCCACCACCATGCTTTACAGTAGGTATGGTGTTTGATGGATGCAACTCAGTATTCTTTTTCCTCCAAACACGACAAGTTGTCTTTCTACCAAACAGTTCCAGTTTGCTTTCATCAGACCATAGGACATTCTCCCAAAACTCCTCTGGATCATCCAAATGCTCTCTAGCAAACTTCAGACGGGCCCGGACATGTACAGGCTTAAGCAGTGGGACACGTCTGGCACTGCAGGATCTGAGTCCATGGTGGCGTAGTGTGTTACTTATGGTAGGCCTTGTTACATTGGTCCCAGCTCTCTGCAGTTCATTCACTAGGTCCCCCCGCGTGGTTCTGGGATTTTTGCTCACCGTTCTTGTGATCATTCTGACCCCACGGGGTGGGATTTTGCGTGGAGCACCAGATCGAGGGAGATTATCAGTGGTCTTGTATGTCTTCCATTTTCTAATTATTGCTCCCACAGTTGATTTCTTCACTCCAAGCTGGTTGGCTATTGCAGATTCAGTCTTCCCAGCCTGGTGCAGGGCTACAATTTTGTTTCTGGTGTCCTTTGACAGCTCTTTGGTCTTCACCATAGTGGAGTTTGGAGTCAGACTGTTTGAGGGTGTGCACAGGTGTCTTTTTATACTGATAACAAGTTTAAACAGGTGCCATTACTACAGGTAATGAGTGGAGGAAAGAGGAGACTCTTAAAGAAGAAGTTACAGGTCTGTGAGAGCCAGAAATCTTGATTGCTTGTTTCTGACCAAATACTTATTTTCCACCATAATATGCAAATAAAATGAAAAAAAAACAGACAATGTGATTTTCTGGATTTTTTTTTCTCAGTTTGTCTCCCATAGTTGAGGTCTACCTATGATGTAAATTACAGACGCCTCTCATCTTTTTAAGTGGTGGAACTTGCACTATTGCTGACTGACTAAATACTTTTTTCCCCACTGTATAGCATGTATTTGTCCGTGATACCAGCCCGTACACGGTAGTGTGTAAGGAGCGTACACCTCTATACGGTGTGTGAAAAAATTTACGCTCAGTATCTACTGTGCAGAAAAAAAGGAATAAAAGGATTTTTGCTTTTAAAAAAGCAGTCTGCACAGCAGTGTGCAAGCAGCAATGCAGCTATCAGGGAGCCTTATAAGGCAGCCTAATCACCAACAGAGCTGCTGCACAAAAAGGTGTGAAAAAATGAACGATTGGTAACTGTGCAGAAAAAAGGAATAAAAGGATTTTTGCTTTTAAAATAGCAGTCTGCACAGCAGTGTACAAACAGCAATGCAGCTATCAGGGAGCCTTATAAGGCAGCCTAATAACCAACAGAGCTGCTGCACAAAAAAGTGTGAAAAAATGAACGATTGGTAACTGTGCAGAGAAAAGGAATAAAAATATTTTTGCTTTTAAAAAAGCACTCTGCACAGCAGTGTGCAAACAGCAATGCAGCTATCAGGGAGCCTTATAAGGCAGCCTAATAACCAAGAGAGCTGCTGCACACAAATATATCCTCCCGTGTCACTGCACACTATACTGATGTGTTGTACAGTGACATTCGCTATCAGCACAAGCAATTTTTTTTTGCACTGCCTAAACACTCTCCCTATTGAGAACGAGCAGCAGCAACCTATCCCTATGCTAAGATCGGCAGAAGTAAGATGGCGGTCGGCGGTCAAGGCCTTTTATAGGCACTGTGACGCCATACAGAGCCAGCCAATCACTTGAATGCCCTTCTCTAACATGGTGGAGGCCGCTGCCTATGTCATTGCATTGCCCACAGTGTGCGTCATTGATGATTGGATGAGAAAAGGCGCTGGAAGGATTGTGGTTAAAGCGACTTTGGCGCTCAAGTCGGCGACCTCATGGCCGACCTCAAGCTATGGTCGGGTTTCGATCGGCGAAACCCGACTTTAGCCAAAGTCGGCGGATTCTGAGTTTAGCCGACCCATTTCATTCAACTCTATTCACAGACATTGCACTAGTAGGGAATATAAGGCAGGAGATGTAAGAAGTCGGATACGTAAGACAGAAGAAAGGAAAATGTAACTATCCATCACATGCTTTTCATACATACTATAAAAAAAACCTCTCACTGTTAAATTGGTTAAATGGAAACCTTTCCCCTATTCTATCCCGTATTCCTATGGGACCCCAGCTATCCTAAAACAAGACTCTGTTGAGCGCTGCTATGAATGGAATGAAGGTGAGCATGACTTCGCTCCATTCATTGTCAGTGGGTCTTCCGGAATTAGATGGGTGCTTACTATGTTCTGTTTGCCAATGTTCTTGACAATGGAAAGAAGCCAAGCATGCATACCTCCTATCCATTTAATTTTGCACTTTGTATCCCCTCATTCTCAGGGTTTCGGAGTCTTGTTCTTAAGAGTTGCTGAAGAATATGAATAGGGGATCACTTGTGATTTTTCAAAAACCCCTTTAAGAGACATTTGTCCACAACTTCCACAGTTTTAGGCGCTCCCTCAAAACACATTTGATAGAGCGGCCTATCACGTTCCCTAATCAAAGTCATTTTATGTGTGTGTTTGTGTGTGTAGCCCATTCACTATCTCTATCTATTCCCACTCCCTCAAGATGGCTGGACCATCATTGTAAATACACACCTGTACTTTGTATCTCCCCCACCTCATTGTAGATTGTAAGCTCTCATGAGCAGGGTCATGTTATTTTGCTTTAATTATTGTATTGTTAACGTTGTTACTTATGACTGTTGTGCTTGAAACTGTTAAACAGTAAAGCGCTGCGGAATATGTTGATGCTATATAAATAAAGATTATTATTATTTATTTATGGGGAGAATATACTGTAACATAGATAGATGAATAAGAAGTAATTGTCCAAAGTTTGTACAAATTTTGGATACTACTTGCCTTACAGAACATCCGAATTGGCACAACCAAAACATAACTTCTCCAGCAGGAAGATAAGACACTGCAAATTCTATCCCTTTGCTGTTTAAAGCAGTCTGTCAACCTCAAAATGCATTTTAAATAGATTTTAAAGTGGAACTTAGCCCCAATAACAATCATATTAGCACCATACCTGTTATCGATATGGTGCTGAAAAATATCTTTTAATTCATATGCTTCGTTGTCGTGGCCAAGAGTTTGATGCACCTTTGATGCCTCCTCATTTGCACATTGGGGTAGTTACTCCGATTTTGATTGACAATTCTGAATGTTGCCGCCTGCCTTCTTCTTCCTGTCTTTTTTCTCCTGACGCCGCTTGCTACACTAATACTCCTGGGAGTACAGTGTGCCACGGAGATAGGGAGGAGCACTGTCACCTAGAAGCGGGGAAAGGGCCCATATATGCAAAGAAGGAGGCATACCTGTGCAGCAAACTCTTGGCCATGGCAAGGGAGACAGAAGCCTCCTCATTTGCATATGAATAAAATGCTATTTTCTCTGGCACTGTACCAGTAACAGGTGCAGTGCTAGTATACCATGCTAATATGGTTGTTATAGGGGCTAAGTCCCCTACAACACTGTCTACAACACTGTATAGCCCATTTAAAATGCATTTTGGGGGTGACAGAGGAAAGTCAATGTATGGATGTAAAAATAGCATTTTCTTAATTTTTGGAGGCTTTCATAAATTACTTTAATGCTGTAGATGTTTCCCAGCTTATAAGATGTAACCTGATCTATGCCGTTGCTCTATACTTTTCTCCCCACTTCCTTGTGCACTTCCATATTGCAATAAGTAAAGTAAATCAGGTCCCTGGCTGCTCGCAAATTGAGTTAATTGGATTGTCACATATGACAGGAATAAGGAATCAGATGTTGGTTTGCTATTAGCAACTATTAACATCAAAAGTTACTGCATTTTGTTGAAGGATATACAAACAGTCTAAATATTATCTTAGCATATAGTTCTATTCTTTACTGCTGAAAGTTAGTTTATTTCTTTCAGAATTGAATTATATTTGGCATTGTATTGATTTATGAATAATTGGAGCAGCACAAACATCACGGATGGGTAAATGATACATTTCTTCTATCCTGTCCAAAAATGAAGGCATCAGGAGAACCGCTGACATCTGTTTATCTGTTTATAGCAATGGCAAGAGAACCCATGTTAATTCTTGTTCAAAATGCCATACAAAGGAAAGGCATTAGTGCAAACAAGAGTTGTATTTGCATTGTAGATCATGTCTTAGCCATCTGTGAGAACGGATGGTGCTATGAAATTAACGTGTTAATGAAATCAAAATAATTTCATAGAAGCAGTGAACGGGAATCTTAAGACTTTAGTTTTAGAATTAGAGGGTAATGGTATTGAAAATAGGCAATGTGCTTTGGTGCCGGAAACGTGTTCCCAAGAAACCAAATGTGAGGTACTACTGTGTATGGTTGTCAAAGGATACCATGCAAATTCATTATCATGCTCCATGTACATGGCTGAATTGCAGGTTCTGTGTACTTGCATGCGGTGTTAGGTGTGGAGCCATATTACGGAGCTATCCTTACTAAAAGCATTGCTTCCAGGGGAAGAATAGGTCCATAATAGCTTACCCAATTCCATGATTTGCCGAAACCTGAGACAGGTCTAGTAGACTCCACAGCAGTCTATGCTTGCCATATACAGTGGGGAAAATAAGTGTTTGAAACACTCCTGGTTTGGCAAGTTTTCCTACCTACAAAAACTGGAGAGGTCTGTAATTTTTATCATAGGTGCACTTCAACTGTGACAGACAAAATCTTAAAAAAAATCCAGGAAATCACAGTGTATGATTTTTACATACAGTGAAGGAAATAATTATTTGATCCCTTGCTGATTTTGTAAGTTTGCCCACTGACAAAGACATGAACAATCTATAATTTTAAGGGTAGGTTAATTTTAACATTGAGAGATAGAATATCAAAAATAAAATCCATAAAATCACATTGTATAAATTATATAAATTTATTTGCATTATGCAGTGAGAAATAAGTATTTGATCCCTCTGGCAAACAAGACGTAATACTTAGTGGCAAAAAAAAGTCAGACTTTTTTGTAGTTGACGATGAGGTTTGCACACATGTCAGGAGGAATTTTGGTCCACTCCTCTTTGCAGATCATCTCTAAATCATTAAGATTTTGAGGCTGTCACTTGGCAACTCGGAGCTTCAACTCCCTCCATAAGTTTTCTATGGTCTGATTAAGGTCTGGAGACTGGCTAGGCCACTTATGACCTTGATGTGCTTCTTTTTGAGCCACTCCTTTGTTGCCTTGGCTGCATGTTTTGGGTCATTGTCTTGCTGGAAGACCCAGCCACGACCCATTTTTAATGTCCTGGCAGAGGGAAGGAGGTTGTCACTCAGGATTTTATGGTACATGGCTCCATCCATTCTCCCATTGATGTGGTGAAGTGGTCCTGTGTCCTTAGCAGAGAAACATCCCCAAAAAATAATGTTTCCATCTCCATGCTTGACAGTGCGAATGGTGTTCTTTCGGTCGTAGGCAGCATTTCTCTTCCTCCAAACACGGCGAGTTGAGTTACTGCCAAAGAGCTCTTTTTTTTTTTCTCATCTGACCACAGCACCTTCTCCAAATTACTCACAGAATCATCCAGGTGTTCACTGGCAAACTTCATATGAGCCTGCACATGTAATATCAAAAGGAGTCCCTTTAAATAGAAACTAGTATGGCACTTCAACCAATGCACTAACACAAATGGACTTACTAGACCAGTAGTCCTAAAGAAGTGAACCATAACATAAAAACACAAGTTTTTATTGAAATTCATAAAATATACATGACAAAAATTATAAAGAAACAAAAATGTCTAGTAGGGGAGCCATCAAACCGGCTTCTTTAGGATTACTGGTCTACTAAGTCCATTTGTGTTAGGGCCTGCACCTGTGCCTTCTTGGGCAGGGGGACCTTGCGGGTACTGCAGGATTTCAAACCTTTACGGCGTAATGTGTTACCAATAGTTTTCTTGATTACTGTGGTCCCAGCTGCCTTGAAATCATTAATAAGTTCCTTCCATGTAGTTTTAGGCTGATCTCTTACCTTCCTCATGATCAAGGATACCCCACGTGGTGAGATTTTGCATGATGTCCCAGATCAAGGTCGATTGACAGTCATTTTGTATTTCAGCCATTTTCTTACTATTGCACCAACATTTGTCTTCTTCTCACCCAGCATCTTTCTTACTTATGGTTTTGTAGTCCATTCCAGCTTTGTGCAGGTATATGATCTTGTCCTTGACATCCTTAGAAAGCTCTTTGGTCTTGCACATGTTGTAGAGGTTAGAGTTTGACTGATTAATTGAGTCTGTGGACAGGAGTCTTTTTTAAAGGTGACTATGTAAGACAGCGGTCTTTAATGCAGGTAATGTGTTGGTTATGAGTGTCTAATTTGTCTGTAGGAGTCAGAACTCTTAATGATTGGTAGGGGATCAAATACAGATTTTATGGATTTTATTTTTGATATTCTATCTCTCAATGTTAAAATTAACCTACCCTTAAAATTATAGAGTGTTCATGTGTTTGTCAGTGGGCAAACTTACAAAATCAGCAAGGGATCAAATAATTTTTTCCTTCACTGTAATTAATTTGCATTTTATTGTGTGAAATAAGTATTTGATACAATAGAAAAACAGAACTTAATATTTGGCACATAAACATTTATTTGCAATTGCAGGGTACAGATTTTTCCTGTAGTTCTTGAATAAGTTGCCCAAACTGCAGCAGGGATTTTGGTCCACTCCCCCATACAGATTTTCTCCAAACCTGTCAAGTTTCAGAGCTATTGCTGGGGCAACATTCAGTTTCAGCTCCTTCCAAATATTTTGTTTGGTTCAGGTATGGAGACTTTCTAGGCCATTCCAGGATCTTGAAATTCTTCTTACAGAGCAATTTCTTAGTTGGCCTTGCTGTGTGTTTCGGGTCATTGTCATGCTTGAAGAGCCAACCACAACCCATCTTCAATGCTCTAATATAAAGAGGTTGTGGGCCAAAATCTTGTGACCCCATTCATCTTCTCTTAAATATTGTGCAGACGTCCTGTCCCCTTGGCAGAAAAGCACCCCCAAAGTATGATGTTTCCCCGCCATGCTTAACTGCTGGGACATTGTTCATCCTTCTTCTTCTTTCTTCTTTCTTCAAACACAACAAGTGGAGTTGAGCCCAAAATAGAACGTTTTGTTATCATCTGACCACATGACCTTCTGCCGTGCCTCCTCTGGATCATCCAGATGGTCATTGACAAACTTCAAACAGACCTGGACATGTGCTGGCATGAGCAGGAGGACATAGTGTGTTACTAATAGTAATGTTTGAGATTGTAATCCCAGCTCTCTTCAGGTCATTGACCAGGTCCTCCCATGTAGTTCTCTGCTGATTCCTGACTTTTCTCAGAATCATCCTTATGCCACGAGGAGAGATCTCACATAGAGCCACAGACCGAGGAAAATTAACAGTCAGTTGTTTCCTTCACACCAATCTGCTTGCCTATTGTCCTGTAGCCCTTCCCAGCCTTGTGCAGGTCTATAAGTTTGTCCCTGATGTCCTTAGAAAGCTCTTTGGCCGTGGCCAAGGTGGAGAGTTTGGAGTGTGACTTATTGAGTGTGTGGACAGGATTCTTTCATACAGGTAACGAGTTCAAACAGGTGCAATTAATACAGGTATTGAGTGCAGAGTAGGAAGGCTTCTTAAAGAAAAGCTAACAGATCTGTGAGAGCCAGAATTCTTGCTGGTTGATAGGTGATCAAATACTTATTTCATGCAACAAAATGCAATTTAATTATTTAAATATCAAACAATGTGAGTTTCTGTTTTTTAGTTTTAGATTGTCTCTCGCAATTGAAGTGTACCTACAATAAAAATTACAGACCTCCCCATTCTTTGTGGGTGGGAAAACTTGCAAAATCAGCAGTGTATTTATTTTACTCACTTATATAGCACCATTAATTCCACAGCACTTTGCATACATTATCATCACTGTCCCCAATGGGGCTCACAATCTAAATTCCCTATCAGTATGTCTTTGAAATGTGGGAGGTAACCAGAATACCCAGAGGAAACCCACGCAAACACGGAGAGAACATACAAACTCCTTGCAGATGTTGTCCTTGGTGGGATTTGAACCCAGGACTCCAGCGCTGCAAAGCTAACCACTGAACCACCGTGCCGCCCTAGTGTATCAAATATTTATTTTGTTCATTGTATCTACTCTGCATAACTAGGAGGCAGTGTAGAGCCAATATACACTTATGTGCATGAGTTGTTAGAGTAACTACTTACAATCATATTCCTTTCCTGGCTACTATATTTTTCTGGAGTAGCTCTTAAACTTAAAGGGGTTGTCCACTACTAGGACAGCCCTTTCTTAAACTAAATGTTCAGCGTCAATAAAATAGTAAAGCCTATATTCACATCCTGTGCCGGCTCCGTTCCAGCAGTGTTGACACTCGTGGTCCCAGGGCTGTGATGCGGTGGAATGACACATGATGCCCGACGTCCAGTCAGGGCTGGCATCACAGTCTTTGCCTTCGGAGAAGCTGAACATAAAGAGGAAGTTTGGGCTCCAGCTGACCCTGGCTTCCTTCATGTTCAGTTTGTCTGAAGGCAGAGACAGTGACGCCAAGGCTGATTGGGCACCGGCGTCACTTGTCACAACACCGCATTACAGCCCTCGGGAGAGTGAGTGCTGACACCACAGGTACGGTGCCATCATGGGAGGTGAGTATAGGCTTTATTATTTTATCAGGGCCAAACATTTAAGGCCCCTTTACATTTAGCGATGCACCAGTTATCCCGACTACAATACAACCCGGTCAGGATCGCTGGTGCATCGCTAAATGGTCGATAGTGAGCTGCCACACAGGCAGATCTCACAGCGATGCAGCAGTGATACAGCGGTCATTACTTACCTTTCAGACGAGGCGATCCTGACGTCCTCCCGTCCGCGTCCACGCGTCGCTCGTCGGCGCCAGCAGGAAGCCCAGCAGGAAGCGCCCGACGAGAAATGGAGCTGCGCGATCAGCGACAGACAGAGGGGGAAACGGTCGGAGGTAAGTATCACACATAGCGATATCGCTAGCGATATCGCTGCTGCGTCACCAAATCGGTGATGCTTTAGCGATATTGCTAGCGATATCGCTATGTGTAAAACCCCCTTTAGTTTAACAAGGGGTTGTCCTTGTAGTGGACAACCTCGTTATGACAGGCATTAGGATTGGTTTGGAATCACCTAGATTTTATATACTGCTGAGTGCTGACATTTTTGTCATGAATAACTCATCCAGCTTAATAATATTAATATCAGTGGATGCAACTTTTATTTCTGATTTCTTATTTTCAACCTACTGATCACATTGAAACTACACTTTCATGAAGTACTTCAAGAGCAAAATTGATTAGTTTGGTGTAAATGTCAATTAATTTTATAAAAAGAAATTATATATATATATATATACACTCACTGGCCACTTTATTAGGTACACCTGTCCAACTGTGTGTTAAGACTTAATTTCTAATCAGCCAATCACATGGCGGCAACTCAGTGCATTTAGGCATGTAGACATGGTCAAGACAATCTCCTGCAGTTCAAACCGAGCATCAGTATGGGGAAGAAAGGTGATTTGAGTGCCTTTGAACGTGGCATGATTGTTGGTGCCAGAAGGGCTGGTCTGTGTATTTCAGAAACTGCTGATCTACTGGGATTTTCACGCACAACCATCTCTAGGGTTTACAGAGAATGGTCCGAAAAAGAAAAAAAATCCAGTGAGCGGCAGTTCTGTGGCCGGAAATGCCTTGTTGATGCCAGAGGTCAGAGGAGAATGGGCATACTGGTTCGAGCTGATAGAAAGGCAACAGTGACTCAAATTGCCACCCGTTACAACCAAGGTAGGCAGAAGAGCATCTCTGAACGCACAGTGCGTCGAACTTTGAGGCAGATGGGCTACAGCAGCAGAAGACCACACTGGGTACCACTCCTCTCAGCTAAGAACAGGAAACTGAGGCTACAATTTGCACAAGCTCATCGAAATTGGACAGTAGAAGATTGGAAAAACGTTGCCTGGTCTGATGAGTCTCGATTTCTGCTGCGACATTCGGATGGTAGGGTCAGAATTTGGCGTAAACAACATGAAAGCATGGATCCATCCTGCCTTGTATCAACGGTTCAGGCTGGTGGTGGTGGTGTCATGGTGTGGGGAATTTTTTCTTGGCACTCTTTGGGCCCCTTGGTACCAATTGAGCATCGTTGCAACGCCACAGCCTACCTGAGTATTGTTGCTGACCATGTCCATCCCTTTATGACCATAATGTACCCAACATCTGATGGCTACTTTCAGCAGGATAATGCGCCATGTCATAAAGCTCGAATCATCTCAGATTGGTTTCTTGAACATGACAATGAGTTCACTGTACTCAAATGGCCTCCTCAGTCACCAGATCTCAATCCAATAGAGCATCTTTGGGATGTGGTGGAACGGGAGATTCGCATCAGGGATGTGCAGCTGACAAATCTGCGCCAACTGTGTGATGCCATCATGTCAATATGGTCCAAAATCTCTGAGGAATGCTTCCAGCACCTTGTTGAATCTCTGCCACGAAGAATTGAGGCAGTTCTGAAGGCAAAAGGGGGTCCAACCCCTTACTAGCATGGTGTACCTAATAAAGTGGCCAGTGAGTGTATATATATATATGCACATACACAGTTTACGCACAGATTTCTAAATTGACATAATTATTGCTTAAAATATACAGCCATGATTTCATCATACATTTTAATTGTCAGCTAGATAAATATCCCTAGAAATACATTTTGTAATAATGAAAAACAGGCTGAAACTTGTGAGATTAGAATGAGTGATATGAGGAGTCAATAATGTATAGAATGAAGCAAGGAAGGAGGTTCAAATATTGTTTTATTGTGGGTACAGCACTCCTAAAGCGGTAATTTAAGACTAACATATCGATGACCTTTCCATAAATAAGATCATAAATATCAGTTTGATTTGATTCCAATACCCAGGAACCCCACTGATGAGCGGTTATTAACTCCAGGGGCAGCAAAATGTAATTAATTTATATATTCAGAAAAGCAAATCTCCATACACTGCATAGTGGCTGCTCCTCAATACTCAGATCAGCTTCTGTTCAAAAGAAGGACACCTATCTGTTAGTTAGCTGTAGATAACCTCTTTTAATAAACAATCGCATCAACATCTGAGATAGCACAAGAGCTGCTGATATTTAGAAAGTTTTAATGTGTATCATTTTTGTTGTATACTATTATTAATTTTTTCATTTTGCTCATTTTGTTACTTTATTTTAGGTATGTGATTGGTGTAAGCACATACGGCATACAAAAGAATACCTGGACTTTGGAGATGGAGAAAGAAGGCTTCAATTCTGCAGTGCAAAGTGTCTAAATCAGTACAAAATGGACATTTTTTACAAAGAAACACAAGCCAACCTTCCAGCTGGACTCTGCAATACATTACATCCTCCAGTTGACAATAAAGCAGAAGGCACGGGGGTACAGCTGCTAACTCCAGATTCCTGGAACATACCGCTTACAGATGCTCGAAGAAAGGTTCCTTCCCCAGTGTCTGCAGCTGGCCAAATGCAAGGTCCTGTGTCATCAGCCTCAACCACTGCCTCCCCTTCTGAAAATGCCAACAGCTCAGTTACTAAAATCCCCACACCGGTTCCCAAATCCATTCCTCTAAATGAAAGCCCAAATATAGCCCCAGTCCCTGTTCCACCACCTGCCAGCATTGTGCCTCCAATGGGCATGCCACCCAGGAGTCCACCGATGATTATGACAAATAGAGGACCGGTACCTTTGCCCATATTCATGGAACAACAAATTATACAACAGATACGTCCACCATTTCTAAGGGGTCCTCATCACTCAAATCCTAACAGTCCTTTGTCCAATCAATTAATTCCTGGTATGGGTCCACCACCAGGTGGTCCTAGAATTATGGGACCTACATCAAGTCCTATGCATAGACCAATGTTATCGCCTCACATTCACCCACCAACTACCCCTACAATGCCAGGCAATCCACCAGGACTGATTCCACCACATCCACCTGGAGGTCCTTTACCTAGTCTTCCTTTCCCTCCTATGGGCATGATGCCAAATGGTCCTATACACATGCCTCAGATGGTTAATTTTGGTTTACCATCACTTGCTCCTTTAGTGCCACCACCTACCCTTTTAGTGCCATACCCAGTTATTGTTCCCTTACCTGTTCCAATTCCAATTCCTATACCTATTCCTCATCCAGTGGATTCAAAGCCTCCAAAGGACTTCTCCAGTAATGGTGAAAACATCATTCCAAGTTCATCCAGTGACAGCCCAGGAGCAAAGCCAAAGGAAGATTCTTTGCCTCCGAAGGAGTACAAACAAAGCTCTTTAAAACCTTCTGATACTTCACCTGGCAGTTCAGGGCACTCTTCTCACAAGGCTTCAGATGTTCAAGAACATTTCAAAACTGAACTAGTGAATTTGACGCTGAGGACAGTAAGCCCAGAAAAAAGTAAACCTAGCATCCCCAACACACTTCAGATGCCGCAGGATGGGGTCATAGATTTAACTGTGGCACATAGGTCTAGACTCCATAATGTAATTCATAAAGCTGTTAATACTCAGTTAAAACTTGAACCAGAACCCATCAGTGTTGTAAGCCTGGCTTTTGGTAACTCAGACAGAACCAACTGTAATGACTGTATGGATGGTAGTAGCCCAATGGAAACAAAGTTGTATCCGTCCAGTGATTCAAATTTTTGTGGTCTAAACTCACGGGCACCAAGTAACCCAGGCCATGAAAGTAGTGCAGCAGTTTGCAATGTAATTGTAAATGGCACAAAGAGCACAGAGGGAACTAAAAACTCTGATAAGTCACATGAGCAGAAAAAGACAATAGACAAGGAACCAGTAGTTAGCGAGTTGGAATCTGTTAAAGAAAATAACTGTGCTTCAAATTGCCACTCTGAGCTTGAAGCCGGCAAGAAGAGTCTTGTAGAAGAGTCTCTGACTGCAGGGGACAAACAAGATCCTAATCTAAATAACCCCGCAGATGAGGACCATGCTTATGCTTTGAGGATGTTGCCTAAAACAGGCTGTGTTATCCAGCCTGTGCCAAAACCAGCAGAAAAGACTGCAATATCGCCATGCATAATCTCATCTCCAATTCTCACCACAGGGACAGAAGATTTGGAGCCACCAGTCAAAAGAAGGTGTCTCCGTATTCGAAATCAAAATAAATAAAGGTTTGTGAAAATATCATCTGTACAAATTTTAATTCCTTGGAGATTTTAGGATTATTATTATGTTTATGACAGAAAAACAGCAATCAGAAACAGTTATCATACCTGCTGTGCTCATATGTTAATTTGTCAGTTTATAATATCATTTTTGGCTAATAGTTGGTTAAGCGCATATATATACATTTATTTTTTTCTGAAATAACCAAAAAGTGAAAATTGAACATTTTGCCTAAAAAAATCAACTCTCTTGGTTTCTAAATATGTTTAACTGTTCTAGCGTAGCTGTTTCTCCTAATGTTCCTTTTTTCTACATGTGTGTTCTGAGAGCACATTATTGCCAACATTTCTGAATTGCTACAATTGAATAGATGATAGGGGTTGTCTGGGACTTTTTTGTTGATATCCTAGTTTTAGGATAGGTTGTCAACATCTGATTGGTTGTGGTACGACACCTGGCACATTTACTGATTAGCTGCTCCTGGTGCCATATGCCAGTACAGAATAGAGGTCACAGCTAGGAACTGCACATCCCCTCTATTCAAAGAAATTTTGGGCAGATGTGCCATACATGGCTGCAGCAACCAAGCAGTTGATGGAGCTGTGCAGCTCCCCACCAAGAACAGCTAATTGGTGGGGGTGCAGTGTCACAAACCCACCAATCAGATATTGATAATCTGTCCTACAGATTAGCCATCAATATCAAAGTTCCAGACGATCCCTTTAAGTACAGGATAACTGAAGTGGTATAAGATACCCCATAAGCGGTGGAAAACTGCTGTTTGGGCACACAGCAAGACTCGGAAGGAATGAGAGTCTATTGAATTCTGGAGCGCAATTTTGGCTGGAACAGATTGTGAATTCCCCTGACATGCCAAAACAGCAGAAACTGACACAAGTGACCCCATTTGGGAAACTACATGTCTTGAAGAATTAATTTAATGGTGTAATGAGCATTTTTAACCCTCAAGCGATTCACAGAATTGTGTAACATTGGGATGAGACAATGTAAAATTTTACATTTTTTCACAAAAATGTTACTTTGGCCTCAAGCTTTTAATTTTCAAAAGGGATAATAGGAGTAAATAGACTACAAAATATGTTGCGCAATTTCTCCTGAGTGCGCCAACACCTTTTATGCAGTTGAAAACTATTTTAGAGGCACAGTACAAAGTTCAGAAGGGAAGGAGAGCCATTTAGTAGAGCACATTTTGCTGGAATGATTTGATGGTGCCATTTCACATTGACAATGCCTCTGAGGTGACAGAACACTAGAACCCTCCCACAAGAAGCCCAATTTTACAAACTACACCTCTCAATAAATTCATATAAGGGTGCAGTGATCATGTTGACACCATAGGTGTGTCACAGAGTTTTATACCATTGAGCAGTGAAGAAAAAATAATTACCATATACACTCACTGGCCACTTTATTAGGTACACCATCCTAGTAATGGGTTGGACCCCCTTTTGCCTTCAGAACTGCCTCAATTCTTCGTGGCAGAGATTCAACAAGGTGCTGGAAGCATTCCTCAGAGATTTTGGACCATATTGACATGATGGCATCACACAGTTGGCGCAGATTTGTCGGCTGCACATCCCTGATGCGAATCTCCCGTTCCACCACATCCCAAAGATGCTCTATTGGATTGAGATCTGGTGACTGAGGAGGCCATTTGAGTACAGTGAACTCATTGTCATGTTCAAGAAACCAATCCGAGATGATTCGAGCTTTATGACATGGCGCATTATCCTGCTGAAAGTAGCCATCAGATGTTGGGTACATTGTGGTCATAAAGGGATGGACATGGTCAGCAACAATACTCAGGTAGGCTGTGGCGTTGCAACGATGCTCAATTGGTACCAAGGGGCCCAAAGAGTGCCAAGAAAAAATTCCCCACACCATGACACCACCACCACCAGCCTGAACCGTTGATACAAGGCAGGATGGATCCATGCTTTCATGTTGTTTACGCCAAATTCTGACCCTACCATCCGAATGTCGCAGCAGAAATCGAGACTCATCAGACCAGGCAACGTTTTTCCAATCTTCTACTGTCCAATTTCGATGAGCTTGTGCAAATTGTAGCCTCAGTTTCCTGTTCTTAGCTGAGAGGAGTGGTACCCAGTGTGGTCTTCTGCTGCTGTAGCCCATCTGCCTCAAAGTTCGACGCACTGTGCGTTCAGAGATGCTCTTCTGCCTACCTTGGTTGTAACGGGTGGCAATTTGAGTCACTGTTGCCTTTCTATCAGCTCGAACCAGTATGCCCATTCTCCTCTGACCTCTGGCATCAACAAGGCATTTCCGCCCACAGAACTGCCGCTCACTGGATTTTTTTTCTTTTTCGGACCATTCTCTGTAAACCCTAGAGATGGTTGTGCGTGAAAATCCCAGTAGATCAGCAGTTTCTGAAATACTCAGACCAGCCCTTCTGGCACCAACAATCATGCCACGTTCAAAGGCACTCAAATCACCTTTCTTCCCCATACTGATGCTCGGTTTGAACTGCAGGAGAATGTCTTGACCATGTCTACATGCCTAAATGCACTGAGTTGCCGCCATGTGATTGGCTGATTAGAAATTAAGTCTTAACACACAGTTGGACAGGTGTACCTAATAAAGTGGCCAGTGAGTGTATACTCGTGTATAAGCCGACCCGTGTATAAGCCGACCCCCCTAATTTTGCCACAAAAAACTGGGAAAACTTATTGACTCGCGTATAAGCCTAGGGTGGAAAATGCAGCAGCTACTGGTAAATTTAAAAAATAAAAATAGATACCAATAAAAGTAAAATTAATTGAGACATCAGTAGGTTAAATGTTTTTGAATATCCATATTGAATCAGGAGCCCCATATAATGCTCCATACAGTTCATGATGGGCCCCATAAGATGCTCCATACAAAATACACCCCATATAATACTGCACAAAGACAAAGGTTAATAATGCCCCCATAAGACACTCCATAGAATAATATGCTCCATATAGTGCTCCATAAAGGTTATGGCCCCATAGGATGCTCCATAGATTATGCCCCCATAAGATGCTCCATAGATTATTCCCCCATAAAATGCTCCATAGATTATGCCCCATATGATGCTCCATAGATTATGCCCCCCATATGCTGCCCCATATTCTGCTCCATAGACTATGCCCCCATATGCTGCCCCATATGCTGCTCCATAGACTATGCCTCCATTTGCTGCCCCATACAATATGCCCCCATATGCTGCTCCATAGAATATGCCCCATATGCTGCTCCATAGACTATGCCCCCATATGCTGCTCCATAGAATATGCCCCCATATGCTGCTCCATAGACTATGCCCCATATGCTGCTCCATAGACTATGCCCCCCATATGCTTTCCCCATTAGATGCTTGATATATTATGCCCCTATATGCTGCTGCAAAAAATGCCATACTCACGTCTCCTGCTCAGGACCCGGCACCTGAGATATTCACCTGTCGTCCATCACTGCTCACCGCTGTCAGCCGTTTGCCCGCTTCCTGTGTCAGTGACTGTTCAGCCAGCAGAGGGCACTGCATGCACTAACCATGTCACCGCGCCCTTTGCTGCCTAAACATCACTGACACAGGATGCAGTAGACAGCAGTGAGCAGCGATGGACCCGGGATAGGTGAATATCGCTATACTTACCCCTCCTGCTGCGGTCTCTGCAGCCCCGCTTCTCCACTGTCTCCCTTACTGCCTTCAGCTGTCACGTGGTACCGCTTAATTCACTCATGAATATGCACATATTCATGAGTTTAATGAGAGGTACCACGTGACCGCTGAAGGCAGGAAGGGAGACCGTGGAGAAGCGGGGGGGCTGCAGAGACCACGCCAGTGGGAGTAAGTATGATCTGTGACACCCCCGCTCCCCCTCCCCCGCCAACCCCCCCAGGTATATGACTCATGTATAAGCCGAGAGGGGGACTTTCAGCCCCGAAAAATGGGCTGAAAATCTCGGCTTATACACGAGTATATACGGTACATTTTTACACAAACATTTTATTTTAGTCCCAGATTTTACATTGTTACATGGAAAAATGGATAAAAACAGCACCAAAATTTGTCACACAATTTCTGTTGAACGTGGCAATACTCTATGTGTGGCTGTACAGTAGTTAGCCACACGGCACGACTCGGGAGGGACGGTGCGCTATTTAACTCTTGGAGAGTAAATTATCGTAGAATAGTTTGCGGGCTCCATATACAGAGCCCCTAAGTGCCAGAAGAGCAGAATCCCCCTACAGTGACCCAATTTTGGAAATTACTCCCCTCTGGGAATTTATCTACAGTACAGATGTAGTGATGATTTTGACTCCTTGATTGTTGGACAAAAACAAACAGCAGTGAATGTTGCTGAGTGAAAATTGCAAATCTGCCAGTGGAGTACCCAGTACATTGTAGTGCCCATACATTGTGCCCAGCTTCTACTTCTGGAGACATGCACCTGTAAATTAAGTGGACTCTCATCACTACAGAAATACCAAACATACAGATGCTAAACGTGGGTTCGACACACTAGGGCTCATAAGGGAGATGGGCATGTGGATTTGGGAGCACAGAATTCGCTAGATTTCTTTTGGGGGGGGCAAGGAGCCAATGCGCTTCTCCAAAGCCTTTGTTCTACCTGTAACGCTGAAGCCCTCTATATTTCCGTTGACAGATGACGGACGTGTGTGGGGACTTGCTGTTTTTAATTGTTGAGTTGAAACTTTTGTTGGGAACATTTTGCATAACGTTTAGGATCACATTTATCCATCGCTTTACAGTGAGCACTTCCATCTGACTTCCATCTAAATCTACAAAAGAGGTAACATAGTAACATAGTTTTGAAGGCTGAAGGAAGACCTTATGTCCATCTAGTTCAGCCTATTTTTAGTGCAGCTGTTCTGCATTGTTGATCCTGGGGAAGGCAAAAAACCCACAGAGTAGAAGCCAATTTTCTCCATAGGGAAAAAAATTCCTTCCCCTAAGCTGGGTCAACCATCTACCTATAATATTATGTTATTCGTAACCTTCTATATTGTTACTCACAAGAAAAGCATCCATTCCTTTCTTAAATTCATTCCGTGAGTTGGCCATCACCACTTCCTCAGGAAGAGAATTCCAGAGCCTCACTGCTCTTTACTGTGAAGAACCCTCTTCTATGCTGGTTCAGAAATTGTCTTTCCTCCAAACGAAGAGAATGCCCCCTTGTTCTTGTCACAGTCCTTGGTACAAACAGTTCATTGGAGAGATCTCTGTATTGCCCTCTGATATATTTGTACATATATATTAGGTCTCCCCTAAGTCTTTTCTAGAGTAAATAGACCTAATTTTGATAACCTTTCTGGGTATTGTAGTGAACCAACTCCATTTATCATTTCAGATAAAACCCCGAAGGTTCCATTCACTATAATGAGGCAGCAGAGTTACTCTGGACTCCGTCTAGCCTCTGTTCAGTGGTGTCTTTCTTTTCAGAAGTGCACAAAACTGTGACCTACCGTGCTTTTATGCAATCCTAAAAAGACAGACAATGCCAGATCACAGGCCAGACGGCGTTCACACTGCCTCCATCTGCCTCATTATAGGGAATCTTTGCCCTGGGTTCCGTCTGAATCAGGTATTTGAGATTTACATGGAGACCTCTGGGTAAGCTCAGAGCGCAGGAGAAATGTGAGCCGAGCCTTACTACGATCTTGGGGAGACAGAATGAAAAATCAACAGCAGGTGAAGAATTGGTTCTATTTTTTACACCACTCCTCGTGCGGTATTAGTGATTAGAGGACTTTATTCTTCAGGTCGGTGCGATTACAACTGGCACACAGTAAAATACTTTTTTTTTGCAAATCAAAGTTTTTTGCATCACCATATTTTGAGAGCTATAATTTTTCCATATTGTGGCAGTCATGTGAGAGCTTGTTTTTTGCAGGACAAGTTGACGTTTTTATTGGAACCATTTTCAGGCATATAATGTTTTTTGATTGCTTTCTATTCCGATTTTTGGGAGGCAAATTCAGGAATTGTTTTTAGCGATTTTTTTTATGCCGTTCACCGTGTGGTAAAGTGATAACACAGCTTTATTCTTCAGTACAATTACAGCGATACCACAAACATAATTTTTTATGTTTTGGTACTTTTACACACTAAAAACTATTTTATAGAAAAAAAGAATTATTTTTGCATTGCTTTATTCTGAGAGCTATATCTTTTTTATTTTTCTGCCAATGGAGCTGTATGTCACGTTATTTTTTGTAGGACAAGACTAGATTTTCAGCAATACCATTTTTATTTACATTCAACTTTTTGACCACATTTTATTCCATTTTTTGTTCAACAGAATGGCAGGCGCAGAACTGCATAAGGAGCGCGCCTCTGACTGTGGAGCCCATCTAACAAACAACAATAAAATACTGCCAGTGCCCGGTCCCCCCTCACACCAATCCCCTTGGTGATATACTAATTGGGATGCCCCTGCTGGCCAATGGTTCTTAAAGTGGAAGGGTCCTACGGCCACACCTACAGGGGTTAAAGCCAGGTGTCCGTGCCATTAACTTCCTCTTTCCCTCCCGGCGGACACTTGGAAACTATTGTGCTATTGTCCCACTGTCCCTCCCTTATAAGGCTGTGTGCACACGATGCAGATTTGCAGCGGTTCCGCAGCGGATTTTACCGCGCAGAAACGTTGCATTTCTGCATTGTGATGTACAGTAGCCTTAAAATCAATGTAAAAAAAAAACGCTGTGCAGACACTGCGGATTTTTCCGCGCGGTTTTCCCGCGGTACAAAATCCGCAGCATGTTACTTCTTTTGTGCGGTTTTCCATCTCCCCTGTCACCAAATTCACAGGGGGAAAACAGCGATGGAAAACCGCACAAAAACCGCATGAAAACCGCATCAAAAATGGAAGAAATCCGCAGTAAAAATGCAGGTCATTTGACCTGCGGATTTCTTTCATTCTGCGCGCAAAAATCCGCAGGGCCAAAAAGTATGTCTGCACTCAGCCTAAGTGTTATTGGATGTGAATGGCCATACTAACTGGCAGATAGATGTTAAATTTGTAAATTATATTATTAAAAAAAAAAAAAAAATTGTATATATGTGTATATTTAGCTGACCATTGTTACCTTTACTAAGTCACATCAGTAGAAGCGGAGGAGAGCAAAGGTTCGCTACCGCTCGTTGGGCCAATTCACCTGTCAATAGTGGACAGGATCTCGGCACGAGCCGCCCGCTACGAAGTGAAATTGCCTTTCTCTGATTATGTAATTAATAAACTGTGACCAACCTGTTCAACCCACCTAGGATTGTCTGTGTTTCATTACGGGATTGGAGCAAGGGGGAGGGGAGGCACTGTTTACGACACACAGGTCTCCACAGTCTGATGAAAAACCATAGCTTTTTGCCACATCTTTTTTAACGGTGTTCACTGAAAGGGTTACCTAGTGGGATAGTTTTATAGGTCTGGTCATTTCGGACACAACAATACCACTTATGTGTACTTTATTTGTTTATTTTTGTGTTTATATAAATAAATGTATATATTGGATTAATAGTTTGTCTTTTTTTTGTTCTTTATTTTCTGACTTTATTTCTTTTTTACCTTCTCCCAGTATGGGACAACAACTTTTCCTGCCCTGATCGCAGGGCATCAGATCAGCTTCAGGCAGGGAGGAGTCGTGTCAGCTCCTGCTCTGTGCAGGAGCTTATAGGCAACCGTCCCTGTGTAACCCTGCGGCTATGTTTCTGTCTGGGGTCATCATTCAGACCATTGGCACAACGCGATTGCAATCATGTTGTGCTGACGGGAGCAAAGAGGAAGTTCCCTCCCTCTCCAATGCTCATTGATGTCGATGTCACTGCTAACACTTCATTTATTAAATGCCAGTCTTCTTAAAGAATTGGGTCCTATGAATTTTCCTAGAAGTGGACTGTGCTAATAGATTGAATTTGTAAAAAGCTTCATTGTCCAGAATTTAGTGACCGGGGTAAAACCTTTAGGGATTATCGTCCTAATTATCCAGGCTACTTGTCAGCAAGTTGGTACATATGGAAGTAGTGGTATGGCTGAATAGGACTTGTCTCCCCCCAAAAATGATCCTTTTTTGTATAAATCACATTTGTCAGTCATGGGAAAATTAGTTTACAAACCATATGCAGATCAGACTGGAACAGCACTGGGGTGTTTTAATGTATTTTGACTGGTTATTTCAAGTGCATTGATGCGCCCCTAGTGCACATCCAGGATGATTTGCATTTGGCTTCCTCATTAGATTTCTCATAATTGGCACAACTGATCTCTAAAAAAAAAAAAACATTCTTATTGTGGTACAAGTACCTAAATAGCTGTACAGCGACTTCCATTCCTAATATAAAATCATGCGTTTAATAACCTCTTTCAAACCTTTTATCAATCTTCAATGCACTAATGTAAGGACGTTCATTGCAACATTGAATATTGTCTAAATTAAATTGCTGTTTGAACAATGGTCATGAATTTCTAAACTGTGAAAATCTAGATTAATTTTTTTTTTAAAAACATTAATGTTGTGTTTATATATAGATACCAAGTTCCTTCATCTCTTCAATATTATTCATCTATGGATGCAATTGAGTAAACTCATAGATTTAAATTAGTGCAGTCCTTTAGTGGTGTTGGTGGTTTCTTGTATAGACGCACATTTTCCACTTTATTGGATCCATACCAATAACTGATAATAGATGTCATCAAAGCTACATTATGTGAACAAGGTGTAATACTAAAAAACGGACTTGTGTACACGGACCATTGTACTGTGCTGCCATCTTGTGACCACTTTTGGAGATCAAGTAGATGCCAACTCTGGAAAACACCTGTAATAGACAAGACTTTTACTTTGTGCTGCAGAAATTTTTGTTGTTTTTTAGCATTTACCGTATGTGATTATATATTTCATATGATATCTTGTACTTTCTGTAATACATTAGTTAAAAGGATATTTTCATCTCAGACATTTATGGCATTTTCCGCAGGTCATACCATAAATGTGTCATAGATTTTGAGCCAACCTCAGGAACCTGCAACTTTTTTGAGATTGGGGTACAATGTACCAAAACAGCTACTGGTCAAGAAGTGTGTCTACATGCGCAGCTTTCTCTGTTGACTTCTACGTGAGTTATGAAAAAAGGCTAGCAAACTTGAAACCTGCATCTATCTATATGACATTTATGGTTTAAGGGGTGTTGCTCACAAAGTAAGTATTAATGCAGTGCAGCCTAAAGACATGCCCCAGAGAATTCTGTGAGCACCACCCTCTTGGTAAAAAAACCCCATAAAAATAAATAAAAATGCCATTATCTCTAGAGAAGATTTAAAAAAAGAACAGTACAGCTATTGAAGCAGCAAAAATAAGAACGAACAATGGACAATTTTGACCTGTTGACAGGTCCGCTTTAATCAGGTATATTTAAGTTATCTCTTGAGCTCAGAGGTATGCTGTATCCTTACTTTCTTACTTTCCTCCTTGCTCGACAGCTCTGGTGACTAGCTGAGCTGTAATATTAGTAGAACTTTAAGGTTCACACAAGTTCTGCTGTAAAACATTCAGTTTTCAGTGGTGTGTTCTGGAGTATATATTGCTATCACTATATTCGGATATAGAGGTAATATTTCAGGAAAGTGACAACCTTGATTAGGAGCACTGCTCTGGAAACTACTGATGTGTGCACTGGTGATTTTGCAAGATTTATAACAGCATCTTGTCAGGAGCTGAGAAGGAAAGAGAGGGAGGGGAGCAGCCAACTGATGTACAGTGGGGAAAAAAAGTGTTTAGTCAGTCACCAATTGTGCAAGTTTTCCCCTTTGAAAGATGAGAGATGCCTGTAATTGACATCATAGGTAGACCGCAACTATGAGAGTCAAAATGAGAAAACAAATCCAGATAATCAACTTGTCTGATTTGGCAAGATATATTTTGCAAATTATGGTGGAAAATAAGTATTTGGTCATTAACAAAAGTTCATCTCAATATTTTGTTATATATCCTTTGTTGGCAATGACAGAGGTCAAACGTTTTCTGTAAGTCTTCATAAGGTTGGCACACTGTTGTGAATTCCCTGGCACACACTTCTGAGCCGAAGCTCCCCCTGCTCTCTCCGGTGGTTACTGGAGGTAGTGGAGCTGGCCAGATTGACAGAGGTCTGCCACCTGATGATGATGAGGATGATGATGATTGGAGATCTGGGGTTACTGATTGGAGTATTTAAGTCTGCAGACTTCCTGCAATCCCTGCTGGTGATTGCTTTCCTGTGCATTCATAGGTCTGATGTCTCCTGCCCTGATCCTGCATTGTTCAGCTAAGTGGTTCATTTGCTAATCCTTTGCTTCTGATCAGGTTTTGTCTCTCACTGCTTGCTGTGTGGGTTCAGCTTGCTCCTCTGGGGGCTGTGCTGGACCACCGCTCCATATGTTACAGCCTGTGTCAGTTTGTTCAGTCCCCTGTTATATTGGTCTCTTTTGCTTTGCTCCCAGTTCATACCGGAGTGCTGATATAGTGGGGGCGAAGTCGTGTGACTTCAGTGTTTTTTTTTGTACATGAGACGTGTTGGATTTTTCAGGGTTTTTGCGTGATTGCAGGCAGTGTCTTTCCTTTCCTGTCCTGTCTAGTCAGTTTGGGCCCCATCGTTTGCTCAGTCTATTTTTCTGCCTGCGTTTGTGTTTCATCTTGTCTCACCGATAATATATGTTTGTGTTATGATTGGGTCACCGAGGAGGATAGCAGGCCCAGGCTAAGCCACAGAAAACCAGAGAGGTTGGTAACTAAGCAGATTGCAGACCCCTGATCCTATCTACACAACTAGCAGTAGCCGTGGAGTGTGCCTACGATGATCCTAGACGCCTCGGCACAGCCGGAGAGCTAACTAAGCATAAAGCAAGAAAGAGGAAATCTAAACTGCCCCAGAGCAGACCCCAAAGGAATAGATAGCCCCCAAACATATATTGTCGGTGAGACAAGATGAAAACACAAACGCAGGTAGGAAAATAGACTGAGCAAATGATGGGGCCCACACTGACTAGACAGGAAAGGAAAGACACTGTCTGCAATCATGCAAAAAACCCTGCAAAAAGGTCCAACACATCTGATGCAAAAAATACTGAAGTCGCATGACTTCGCCCACTATATCAGCACTCTGGTATATTCTGAAAGCAGAGCAAAAAGAGGCCAATCTAATAAGGGACGAAAACAAACTGGCACAAGCAGTAACATACGGATGGTGATTCAGCACAACCCCAGCCGGAGCTGACTGACCAACACAAAACTGAAATAGACAAAACCAGATCAAATGTAAACAGAATAGCAAATGAACACTTAGCTGAACATGCAGGGACTGAGCTGGAAACTAAAACCTCAGGAGGCAGGAAGAAAATCACCAGCAGGGATAGAGGGATTCGGCTGTCTTAAATCCCAGTCTGAAACCCCAGATCTCCAATCGTCATCCTCATTATCAGGTGGCAAGCCTCTGTTAATCAGATCAGCTCCATTACCTCCAGTAACCACCAGAGGGAGCCCAGAAAGAGAACTCGCAACCCATCTGTCAATTTGACCAGCTCCACTACCTTCAGTAGTAACCAGAGGTAGGCCAGAAAGCAAATTCACAACATGTTTGGGGGCTATCTATTCATTTTGGGGTCTGCTCCGGGGCAGTTTAGATTTCACCTTTCTTGCTTTAGGCTTAGTTAGCTCTCCGGTTGTGCCGAGGCATCTAGGGCATCGTAGGTACGCTCCACGGCTACTGCTAGTTGTGTGGATAGGATCAGGGGTCTGCAATCCACTTAGTTACCAACCTCTCTGGTTTTCTGGTGGCTTAGCCTGTTCCTGCCATCCTCCTCAGTGATCCATTCATAACAGCACACGTTGTTGGTGATATATTGGCCCATTCCTCCATGCAGATCTCCTCAAGAGCAGTGATGTTTTGGGCCTGTCGTTGGGCAACACAGGCTTTCAAATCCCTCCAAGGTTTTCTGTGAGGTTGAGGTCTGCAGACTGGCTAGGTCTCTCCAGGACCTTCCTATGCTTCTTACAAAGCCACTACTTCATTGCCCTGGTGGTGTGCTTGAGATCATTATCATGCTGAAAGACCCATCCACGTTTCATCTTCAATGCCCTTGCTGATGGAAGAGGTTTGCACTCAAAATCTCACGATACATGGCCCCATTCATTCTTTCATGTACACGGATCAGTCGTCCTGGTCCCTTTGCAGAGAAACAGCCCCAAGAATGATGTTGCCACCCCCCATGCTTCACAGTAGATATGGTGTTCTTTGGATGCAACTCAGCATTCTGTCTCCTCCAAACATGACAAGTTTTGTTTCTATTAAACAGTTGTACTTTGGTTTGCGGTTGTGGACAGGTGTCTTTTATACTGATAACAAGTACAAACAGGTGCCATTACTACAGGTAATGAGTGGAGGACAGAGGAGCCTTTTAAAGAAGAAGTTACAGGTCTGTGAGACCCAGAAATCTTGCATGTTTTTAGGTGACCAAATACTTGTTTTACACCATAATTTGCAAAATAAATCTTGCCAAATCAGACGAGGTGATTTTCTGGATTTGTTTTCTCATTTTGACTCCCATAGACGTGGTCTACCTATGATGTCAATTACAGGCCTCGCTCATCTTTTTAAGTGGGAGAACTTGCACAATTTTTCCCCACTGTATAGAAATCAATGGGCTGAAGCGAGGTGGGTGGGACATTAGAAGTTTACTTTTATCCTAGAATGTAACTATTTTGAACTCTCAGACTGTGTCTTGGTAGGCACTAGGGGTCAAGCTCCATGGAAACCAAAAGTACACTATGAAAGATTCAAGTTCTAATTAGAAAGGGAATGGAAGGAGATAGAAAAAGCAAATCAGATGCAAACTTACTTATTTTTATGCTGTCTAACTAATTAAAGCAATTAAATAGCTATAATTACGGTTTTTGGAAATCTTCCTGTAGAAGCAGGCATTGGTTGTCTCACCTGTCATTGTTCACTTATTTAGACTGACAATGGGACTTGTGCACTTGTACTTCCTTTTGTTTTGTTGCCAATCCCAGCATTTCTCATTATTTGCCCATGTATCAATGTGCATTTTCTATAGAAATCAAAGTATGTAAGCTGTAGCCACAAGGGAGATGGACGCCAAATGGAGATTTATGGTTATATGATCATGTTGATTCTAAATTTAGACAAAGTTGTAACGTATGAAGCAACATATGTAAGAGATACAGTATCATGTTGATTTCTTATTCCAGTAACTATACAAACGAAGCTTGACTGTAACTCAGTATCAGTAATATCGTCCTATCTAATTCATTGAATTCAGTAATAATTTCTGTATAAATTAGTTGCTGATGAGTTATAAATAAAGACGATGGTATGCTGTAAACCATCTGGCCTCTAATCACAGATGACATCGCTAAAATTAAAGCGAACAATTCAGAGAAACACATTATAAGCTAGATTAGATGTTTTATAGCTGGCTGCCCTTAGTCTGCCTGCTGCATACATTAATGATCCAAAAATAAATATTCACATATTATCCAAATATAACTAATTCTATTTAAGTAGATTTTTATTTCTAGGCAGACTTTACTTCAATTTTATCATAAAAAGATGAAGTGGTTTTTAAAGACCATTTAGACAATTTTACTTAATTCCCTGTCATTAACTATGCCTGCAATAGAATAATTGTAATATGTGGTGTACTCCATTCATATGATGCTAAACACTGTCTTTTACACTTATTGCAGTTCTGTTAGCTGAATACTTCCACGAGTCAATGATCCGTATAGAGAAGAGCAAATAACTTCACAATTTAAACATTAGCGATCAGAAAAAAAACCTTGCAATATTTCTGAAATTGAGGCATGATGAAGTTCCTGAGGCTTGATGTAATCTACACATAGGGGAAATATCAGTTACTGTATAGGCGCAAAATAAATGAAAGAAAGTAAAAACTAGAAATGTATTTGTATAGTGCCTAGGTAAGCTGCTGTATAGACAGTATGGTGCAGTATGCATCAAAGTTCACTTACATTACTTACATCGCTGGTCTTTTATGTGACAAACTGGCCTAGAGGCTGATGAGTCCAGTTGCTTTATAAACCTCTGTATTCCCTGTTTCTACACTACTATATACATTTTTAGTAGTAATATATATTATAAATTATAATATACACTCCTCAACATTAAAAGTGCAACACCAAGAAGGAAAAGTGCAATTATAGAACTCACAGACTAGAGGGGTACTGGTTCCGTAAGTTATGCTATCCCACACAGTAATCCTGGGAGTAGCATGATGTGGAAATTCCTCGAAAAGACCTCTTCATAGCGTTTCCCATGGCCTCATCAGAATCAAAGAATGAGGCATAGTGAAGCATTCTGTACTGTAATTGAAATTTGACATCACATACCAAGCCTAAGGCTGGAGTCACACATAGCGACTCATCAGCGATCCTGACAACGATATCAATGTGTCAGGATCGCTGGTGAATCGCTATGTGATCGCTGGTGAGCTGTCAAACAGACAGCTTCACCAGCGATCAGCACAGCGACGCCCAGCACCCGGCGTCGCTTTGCACGTTAGTAACCAGCGCGCTGATGCAGGAAGCTAGTAACTATTGTACACATCAGGTATCCAAGGGACGTGCGTCCCTAGATACCCGATGTGTACGTTAGTTACCAGCTCCCTGCATCAGCGCGCTGGTAACTAACGCACACATTGGGTATCTAAGGGACGCACGTCCCTTGGATACCCGATGTGTATATTAGTTACCAGCAGATCGCTGGTCTCCCGCCTGTCACACGCAGCGATGCGTGGTGGCCAGCGGGAGACCAGCGACCAAAAAAAAGTCCTGGCCTTTCCTGCAGCGATCAGCGATACCGGCAGGGGGGCCAGTCGCTGATCGCTGTCACACACAGCGATCTCGCTGGTGAGATCGCTGTTGTGTCACAAAAATTGTGATTCAGGGGCCATAAGGTGTCAACAGTGTCTACATAAACCAACAAAAAGCATTTGCATGACATTGGGCTGCAAACCAGAATTCCAGCATCAGGTGTTCCATGGACTTTACACCACCACTCTCAAAGCCTATTATGATGCAAGGCAAGACAGCAGTGGAGGCTGGAATGGAGGTCTGTCCATTTCAACGATAAATCCTGCTTTGATATTGGACCCAATAACGCTTGAAGATTAGTAAGGAGACATGTAGATAATGCCATGAAGTTTTCACGAGGGAATGTGAAAGTGCCCCAAGTGTTTTGCATTATGACAGTGTTAGGATGCATGCTCCTACTGCTACTGTGAGCAGCCTGTGTGGCCCAAACATGCTTTTATGGCCAGCAGCAACTTTATTCCATCGAGCACATTTGAGATGGCATTAGTTAGCTACAGGTATAAAGGAAGCTGCCAGAAGCGAATCTTGATTATTTGCATGCCCAAGTGCAATCAGTATGTCAGAACATTCCTCAGACAACCACTAATAGCCTCACTGATAACATGCCAAGGCTGTAAGTTCATGTATTTCTGCACATGGAACTCATACTCCATACCAAATAAATCGAGATGTTTTGAAACTTTTGTTTCAATTTTTCCATCATTTGCATATTATTAACATGTCTATCCAGCCTGTGATTTCCATAACTCCATGAATTTTCCTTCTTTGTGTTGCAATTTCAATGTTGAGGAGTGTAGATATATTATGTTAACTACTGTATGGTTACAGTAAATCAGCAATGCAAACCATCATAACCAGATTAATGCACAAATCAGCCATAACATTAATACGACTGACAGGTGAAGTGCTTGATATCGATTGTCTAATGCACCTGTAGGGATGGCTAGTCATTCTAGTCTGATCCTACAGAACTACTATAGCACAAATTGCTGAAAAAGTTCATGTTCGTGTAAGGGGTGTACCGGGACCGTGTAATATCCCACTCCTTTCCTTAGTGTTGTAACAATGCTGCTATGTACATAATGTAATGTATATATTTGCTATTTTGTGTACCTGTTATTAGGGAAAGTGTAGTATCCCTTTCTGGCCACTAGATAGGGCAGTATAGTAGATGTAATATAGTATAGTGAAACCAGATAGAAAACAGTTAAACATAGGTGGGGTCAGCTGCAGCTAAGAGAGGGGGAGCTTCCTCAAGGTAACCAGACGGGCCAGGGTGCTCAAACTGCCTGCATGGACTTAAGAGCCTGGGATGATAACAGTGACCACACAACATTTATTAAAAGAGAAGCCCAGCCATCCACAGCAACAGGCCAGAGTGGCAGTTGGCCAGAACAGCAGCAGGCCACAGCAGTCATGGAACAGAAGCTTAAGACAGAAACAGTGACAGGATGGGGACGCAGATGGCTCCTTAATGTGGTAACTTATTGCATAGGCTGATTACCTCAGATCCAGTGCAAAACAGCTGAGGGAACTCCCAGATGCAGTGAGTTTGGACTGGGAGGATGCTGTGTCACCACAGGAGACAGTACAGAAGGGCAGGTCGCACACTGTGTGGCAGCTGACTTCGGAGGCTGATGCTCTCATGTCTGGGATGAAACAGACTAGGGAATGTCTAACTGTAGCAGAGCTGAACAGGGAGGACGCTGAGGAACTGTATGAGACGGTCCGACCCAGGTACGTGCTGTGTGACAGAGGAAAAAGTGCAGGGAAAGAGGAAGAAATGTGCCATGTGGAACCTGTTGTTAACGCTGTGAAGAATATAGATGTGCTGCATAAAGAAACCAGTAAAGTTGTTCAGTTGAAAGTTGAAATGGACTGTCTCTATTTATGTGGAACCTTCTATAGGGAGCCTTCCTCAGTGCAGAGAGGACCCTGACGGTGCAGAAAGTGAAGCTACCGATATGCAGAGTAATGGACACTATTTTCATGTGATGGGAGGCCAGGGCACAAATGCATCAATGTCCTCGGCCATGACTACTGCCCTGGCCCTCCCTCACATTTGGTATGACAAAAAGATGTGAGAAACACTTATGGATAGCCAGGGTCCAGTCTGAGTGCCCCAAATCATGTACGATAGGTATTTAATCATTAGAACAGAACAATGCCACAGTAGAAGAAAGTCAACTGATCTGGTGAATCACGTCTTCATTTACATTATTTCGATGGCTAGCTGTGTGTGTGTCGCTTGTCTGTGCCACCATGATGGCAGAAGAAGACAAGCTAGCGGGGGCAGTGGGATAGTCTGGGCAATGTTCTACTGTAAAATATTGGTACGGGATTTCATGTTGATGTTTCTTTGATACATATTACATGCCTAAACACTGTTTAAGGCCATGTTCAACCCCACAGTAACAGTATTATTTAAAGGGGTTTTCCCTGGAACAAAGTTAATTTTAAACAACATTTTAATCAATAGATCTTAGAATAATAATAAGTTCAAAATTGGATGTGTTTAAAAAAAAATGTTCCTGTGCTGAGATAATCAATTCAGGTTTTTTTAATTGATTATCCCCTGCCCAGGAGCTGTGGTATGATCAGACCATGTCCCTGTATGGTCAGACACAGCCATTACACAGTACATATCAGGGGTGTTCATTTTAAGATTATCTCAGCACAGGAACATTTTTTCAACACATCCAATTGTCAAACTTATTTTTATTACAAGATCTATTGATTAAAATGTTGATTAAAATTAACTTTGTTCATTGGAAAACCACTTTAAGGAACACTGTAAAATTTTGTGACAACATATTTGCAGAAACCTGGATTGAAATCCACTAATATTCTTAAAATTGTGCGATATTGGTACAGATTTTCTTTCGGATTTGCTGGCGATCAGCTAAAACGCTGTATACTCACGTTCTCAATTTTCTGTTGCTTCCATAACGATGCTGATCTCTATATAATGGCGTTTCACAACTACAAGGCCTGATTCATCAAAGCAATTACACCAGAAATCTGGAATGCAATGCATTGAAAAACTACAGATTTTTTGGGGTGTTTTCATGCCAGTTTCTGCCAGTTCCAGCCAATATAGGCAGAGATGAGGTGGATCGTGAGCGGAACGTGTCATCTAGTTCATGAGCTGTGGCGTACTTTATGCTACAAAGCTTATTCCAGTCCCTGCCTGGAGTATATTTTGTGGCTAGGTGCACAACACTTTTAAGACATGGCTGATTTGTTTATGGCTGTACACCTTTAAATGAATCTGGCATGTCTCACTCCAACACTTGATGAATCGTGACCTTTGTTAATACATGTGACTGCTGCAGACCAGTATATTGACATGCTACAGTTTCAAAAAATCTGTAGTTTCTGCATGAAATTTAGAAATGTATTATCTATTAAAACTCAGTGACCAATGGAGGGATCACAGTAACCACCCTCACTGCTGAAATTATTTTTGGATCTTCCATATTACAGTTGTTTTACCGGTAGTCAAATGGCTGCTTATCTCGTATTCTGTGTCATATGTTGTGTAGAATAGCAGCTATTATAATTCTATATGTCAAATTCTGCTTTGGAGACTCTAGTTTGGATTATTAAAATTATCCAAAAGTGGCATGTACTATACAAAATAAACTTTATGGATGGACCAAAAGGCTATCGATATGATAGAACACTTATTTAGACCTCTAATTGACAATGTAATGATATATGAACATAACGTATTTTAGATGCCCTGCGCACTCGCCAAGTTTTGCCAAGCAAAGCTGCTTCAAGATAACGCTGGCAGCTATTATCCTGAACAGCTCCAGCAGCAGTTTTGCTGTCATTCTTGTGGCAGCTCTACTACTGGTGTCTTTTACTCTATAAGGGAAAAGTCAGACGGCCGTATAACTTGGACGGGATTGCAGTGCTCGGACTGGCCGTCGACTCTCCCAACCCAAGCGGGACAGCTGCATAGAAATATATGTTGTCAAGTTCGGGTCAGGAGAGCCGCCGGCCAGTCTGTGCATTGCCTTGCAATCCTATACGGCCGCTTGACTCTTCCCTAATACCTAGTATACAGAGCAGGCAGAAGCCACCTCAGAATGAGCATGCCACTTCTTTTAACCACTTTTGGGTTTCCGAACCCTGATGCAGTTAAAGGACGTGACATAAGATGGAACATGTGCACAGCAAGTCGTCTTGACAATGCGGAGCATTATATTTATTTTATGAGTGCTTTTGCGGCGCTTTTTCAGGCGGAATCTGGGCAGAATCTGCCTGAAAAACATGCCGTGTGCACATACCCAAAGAAAATAAGACCAATAACTGAAGGATCACATAAGGCAACTAGTGAAATGGTTATAATAATGCAAAATTCCAAAAACGAATGCCATACACTCTATCAAATTATGACAGATTTTTCATGTCTATATTGATATGTAAATACTGTAATTATTATAATTACCTTCTAGATTAGTTTTAGTTTGTTATTTAAAATTCAACAAGATGGATTTTATTTTTTTTACCATATGAATAGGAATGGTCAGAGCTAATTTGCACGTTTTAGTATACAGTTCTCTGTAATCATGTACATAGCATCACTAGTGCTGGTTTCAGAAATAGCTCCATTTATACACCACAGCATCATCTCATTCTACTCCCCAAATATACAAATAATGAAGCAATTAAATCTAATTAATGTCTATTTAAAGAAGCTATGCCATGCCAGTAAGAACAGTATTATTGTTCCAGAATAATAATCCTTCTAAATTATTACAAACTCATTCACAGTAGCAGATGTACAGTGGCATATAAAGTTTGGGCACCCCGGTCAAAATGAATGTTATTGTGAAAAGTTAAGCAAGTTGAAGACGAAATAATCTCTAAAAGGCCTGAAGTTAAATATGACACATTTCTTTTGTATTTTAGGCAAAATATATAAATATATATAGTGAAGGAAATCATTGTTTGATCCCTTGCTGATTTTGTAAGTTTGCCCACTGACAAAGACATTACCAGCCTATAATTTTAAGGGTAGGTTAATTTTAACATTGAGAGATAGAATATCAAAAAAAAACCAAAAAAAACAGAAAATCACATTGTATAAATTATATAAATTTATTTGCATTTTGCAGTGAGAAATAAGTATTTGATCCCTCTGGCAAACAAGACTTAATACTTGTTGGCAAAACCCTTGTTGGCAAGCACAGCAGTCAGACGTTTTAGTAGTTGATTATGAGTTTTGCACACATGTCAGGAGGAATTTTGGTCCACTCCTCTTTGCAGATCATTTTTAAATCATTAAGATTTTGAGGCTGTCGCTTGGCAACTCGGAGCTTCAAGTCCCTCCATAAGTTTTCTGTGGGATTAAAACTATAGACTGCTCATGTCTTTGTCAGAGGGCAAACTTACGAAATCAGCAGGGGATCAAATAATTATTTCCTTCACTATATATATATATATATATATATTTATTTGATTCTTTTACACTTTAAAAATTACAAAAAGGAAAATGAGCTGATGCAAAAGTTTGGCTAGGTAGGATAAGATGATACGGGAGCATGTTCCAGAGGAAATGACCACTGGTTCCACAAAATGTCCGTAGATTAGTGAAGTGTCAAACAGAACTTCATATTGACTCTGGTAATACCGCAAGTGATTTTTATTCACATGAGTATAATTCCAAATTTGACACCGCATACTACTGGATTCTTCAGGCATATTAGGTGATAATATTAAATTAATGGAAATAAGCTTTCAGGGGTGGAGGGCTGATGGCTCCTAGTACTTGATCAGTGGGGCATATGGCCTGTGAATCATGAGGCACTAGGTGTTCAGCTTGGATCTGTAAATATACTTGTGAATAAAAATCACATATGGCATAAATGGGGTCCCTTTGAAGTACTGTACTACCCCTAAAACTTCATCATTCAGATATAATTTGTGCCCCTATAACATACTCAATGCATTACTTCTTCACAGGAAACTTACTAGCCGTAGTCCCTGAACCACCTGCATCTTTGAAGCCTTACTACATCCTAGCATAAGCCATCCATACTCCATGGTGCAGCTGCCATGACTGTCTGGCAACCGCATCATTTAACAGACAAGCATCCCTTATGATGTCATCACTTGTAAAGTCATCACATATTCTGTGGCCTCAGAGGTGATACCTCAAGCAATGTCCCTGACATTTCTTATTATGACGTTAGCAAATCTGTGACATAATTACATGCACTGGTACCCTCCAGGGGACTTATCCACCTATGTTTCTGTCGCTGACTCCATGATGGCACATTGACATAATAAGAACTGATGTGGGCCCTTGTGAATTAACATCTGTAGAGTCATCACCTGCTGTGGAGCTGTAAAGGACATTCTCTATTCCTCAAATAAGGACCACATTTATTCATAAGTGTTAATCCTAGTACCCAATTTATGGCATCCTTGTGGAGAAACCCCACTACCACACCCCAAGCTGTCAACTATTGAGGGATCATTATGTCAGAGCTATAATGTCACCACCACTAAAGAAAACCAACTCCACGGTGATATTGTAAGGGTCGCACATGCTGAGATGTTCTGTTGCAATCTTTGGCACCAGTGCAGTGGGTTCCTCTGGGTGTGTGTATTAACTGCTGCAAATGTTTTTCTTTATGACCATTTACTTCTAGATGACACTTGAACCCTAGATTTACAGTGTAGGCAAGGGAGGATTCAGCGCATATTATAAAAAAGAACATTACTGGTGAACTTGATAGAAGTTATGTACATTCAGTAGCAAGTACATGATTTGTTTATCATATCTTCTTTATTGAACAAAGGCACAGGCTTGTAAACAGCATTGCAGTTATATGGCATATGTCTGTCTGCTATTTCAGTCTTCTTCTCTTAAAACTTAATATGGACAAAACAGAATTCATCATCTTTCACCCATCTCACTCGACCACCCTAACGGACCTATCCATTAAAGTAAATGGCTGCTTACTCTCCCCAGTCCCACAAGCTCGCTGCCTCGGGGTTATCCTTGACACTGATCTCTCTTTCAAATCACATATCCAAGCCCTTTCCACTTCCTGCCAACTTCAACTCAAAAACATTTCAAGGATCCGTACATTCCTCAACCAAGAATCTGCAAAAACCCTTGTCCATGCCCTCATTATCTCACGCCTTGACTACTGCAACCTCCTGCACTGTGGCCTCCCCTTTAACACTCTCGCACCCCTCCAATCTATTCTAAACTCTGCTGCTCGACTAATCCTCCTGTCCCCCCGCTATTCCCCGGCCTCTCCCCTCTGTCAATCCCTGCACTGGCTCCCCATTACCCAAAGACTCCAATTCAAAACCCTAACCATGGCATACAAAGCCATCCACAACCTGTGTCCTCTATACATCTGTGACCTCATCTCCTGGTACTTGCCTACACACAACCTCCGATCCTCACAAGATCTCCTTCTCTACTGCCCTCTTATATCCTCTTCCCACAATCGCATACAAGATTTCTCCCGCACATCACCCCTACTCTGGAACTCTCTACCACAACATATCAGACTCTCACCATCAAAACCTTCAAAAGGAACCTGAAGACCTACCTCTTCCAACAAGCCTACAACCTGCAGTAACCACCGATCGACCAAGCCACTGCATGACTTGCCCTACCCTTGCCTACTGTATCCTCACCCATCCCTTGTAGATTGTGAGACCTCACGAGCAGGGTCCTCTCTCCTCCTGTACCAGTCGTGACTTGTATTGTTTAAGATTACTTTACTCGTTTTTATTATGCATATCCCTTTTCACATGTAAAGCGCCATGGAATAAATGGTGCTATAATAATAAATAATAATAGACACCTGGCTACTCCATTTCAGCTCTCTTTCTTCTGTCCAGAACCCCACAGCACAATACCCAGCCCAATATTTCATCACGACTTTCCTGGATCTGGTCAAAATGGTGACTCAGCCCCACTTTGCCTTTGCTGTTTCATCCACAGCTATACTATTTTGTGGTCCCGACGCTGTACCCACTGCAGCTGAGCCCTCTTTTTGCTCTGCTCCATTTTCCAGGTCATCATAGATGGTCTGGCCATGTCAAGGATCCAAAACTAAAAAGAAAACTGACTGAAACACCAAGAACTAGTTGCTGCATACCAAATAACAACTTACATACCGAGATAGGAAAATAGTTGCACTCAGTCGTGTTAAAAGCTTGTCAATGTGAAATACATGAAATGTGAATAGCAAAATGGCTTTAGAAATTTAGGAAAAATACACATGAGATGCTTCGCACAAAACTTGGCCAAATAATGTGATCCCATCCGCCATCGTCAAGGTAATCTCATGAGATGCGTATTTCACATTGACATGCTTTAACACGATTGAAGGATCCAAAACTGCCTCTTCTTATTCCTGTTGCCAGGCTTGCTATCTACTTTTCCTTCCTTCTACAGACACAATTTGTGGCCTTTGTGCTTACTTATCTGTTTTCAGTTTAACCACAACTAACTAATCAACCAGTAAGCAACCTCCTTTTTGTTTCAAGATCTCCGTGTCTAGTCAGCTGTAACTATCTAAAGCCCCGAGAACTGAACTAGCCATCATGTTTCTGCAATAAAACATCACAAGGAAGACTGGAATAGATAGTAAGTTTCCAGGCCACAGAAAATGTATCATGCAATGTATATTATTTCTAGCATGATATAATGTGACCATAATGCCCAACAGTACAACTGTCAAAGACATATCTTACTGTACGCTTCCCAATAATATTTTTCTTGCACTCGGGGAGTTCACTGTGCATTGATTTACCACTGAAGTTTATGTAAACTGAAATTAATTCTATTCAGTATGCTTTTTCTGGTGGAATTGTAGGAGAGCGCGGGGGCAAATAAGCACAAATAACATCTTGTACAACTCTATCAGGATAACATATCCTGTTTCAATAATTAGTTTATAGTTGGATAAGTACATACTGATATGGAATTTAGATTGTGAGCCCCATCGAGGACAGTGCCAATAATGGCTGTAAAGCGCTGTGAAATTAATGGCGCTATACAGTATAAATGAGTAAAATAAATAAATAAGAAAACATTTTGTGAATAATCAGCTGCTGCAGATCCATATCCAATTTTTTTCCACATTTTTGTTATTAACCTTTTTATTCTACATTTGTGGTTCATTCCTGAATTCTCTTTCATTACATCCATTTTCGGTGGCTCACTCGATGGCACCCTTCATGGACACCGGAATCCCCATAAAGAATCATCAGTTCAGTTCTATATGATTTTATTTTCCACACAATTTTTCTTTTTTAATAGAAAAAACTAAAGTATCTTCCTTTCAATCGCTTTAAATGTAATATAGCACACCTGGTTTTTGCTTAATACACATTTATACTGGGATAATTGTAATTGTTCTTTCATTGAAATGGTTAAGAACTGAACTCTGACATGTCATCTGCTTCTTTGGCACCTTTATTTGAAATCCGTTTCTTTAAAACTGTCTTTTCTGTCAATGTGTCTATAGGTGATTTTGTTATACTTCAAAACGCGTCAATAATAAAACCACAAAAACTAAAACCTGTTGCTACCGGTTTGCAGCTCTTAATAATCCACTATTTCTTCCTTCTCATTTCCTTCTGGTTGAAAGTAGACAGAATATTATGGTTGCTTGGAGGGATGGGTGAGATCTCACAATGCTCAGTACAAGCTGCAGCTATCAGTCAAGCTGGGGGTGTGGAGATTGAATACACTTGGAATCAAGAGCTATTTGATTCTATAGCTCTGCATATAAAATGTTCATCTTAATATCAATGGATTTTCAAAGTAAATATACTAGACACACCAGGTCTAAAAGAGCTATTTATTAATGTATAGAGTTGCACTGGGAAATCTATTTACAGATCCACTTTGGGCGCAGATTAAAACCAGAGGTGAATCTTCTTATTCATCTTGTCTAGACACTATGATGACTTTTCACATCCACAACTCTCCACTGAAGAATTTCTTCTTCTCTGGTCCTCTGCAGGAATTCTCCTGCATAAAAAATATCTGCTCTATGCTGTTCACAAGAGTAATTGTCTCTCACTGTGCTCCCTGCATGATGACTTCCATACTGTCTTCTCTCCTGTATAGGGATAGGTACTAGGTACACCTAATACTGTGTACCCATAAAGTGTAAAGTCTCTATACTGTGCCCCTCCTTACACTCCGCCCTGTACATACTGTCCCTTTTCTGACTCCATAGCTAGGCTGCAAGTGTAGGGCGCTTCAGGCATCAATTTCTAGGCTGCCTCAGTATGCACCAGTACTAACACATAGATATATCATCAAATAGCTTGAACTCGACTATAGGAGGCACATATGAAGATTTCAGAAGAAGGTTTGTTTTACATCTGAATTATTTTAGATATGCATGCATACTGGAGGTAAAAAATACTTTTCTGACCATAGCTGCAAACACATGGGCTTTTTAGAATACTGATACAGTAAATGAGGAAGAAAAATGGGGAAGAATGGAGGGGTTACTGACATCAGAGCTACATCAGAGAAAGACAGGGAGAGTGGAAGGACAAACTTCTAAAGACGGCAAACGCTATTGCATAGCGAAAAACAGGACAATATACCAGCACATTGGTAATGCAATACTGTCTGTATGGTTTTCTACTCATGGGACATGACAGTCCTCTCCATACTGTACCCTCACACTGTACCACATGCCTTTCTCTGTCTATACTGCCTCCCACACTACACATTATTAAGTAAATCTCTATACTGTGCCCCCTCACATTTTTTACCCCATACTGTCCCCTCCCATTTCCCCCAACTCATTATTTTATTTATGTTTATTAGATTATTATTATTTCATTCACTTAAATAGTGACATTAATTTCACAGCTAGATAAACCATGTAAAAGAACAATAGGGTCTTATCCAAGTATTAAAGAGAAAACAAAAGGGTAGGAGTGCTCACCTTAAGGGGTTGTGTGAGAAGCAACACCCTGAAAAGTATAAATCACACCCAATGCAGCTTCCAAAGGAAATATATATACAATTGTCCCAAGGGCGATAAAAGAATCATGTGCTACTAATAAATGCCAAACATCGATGTAATTAAGAATTGTTGGTTTACTGTCAACGCGCTTCGAAGTCACTCAGACTCTTTCTTCAGGACAAACCACAAATAAATCAAATTTTATCATGAATTGTCATTTATCAGCAGAGCAGGTTACTTTCATAGCCCATGGCATTAATTTCACAGCGCTTTACAGACATCATCATCACTGTCCCCATTAGGGCTCACAATCTAAAGTCCCTGTCAGTGTGTCTTTGGAGTGTGGGAGAAAACTGGAGTACCCAGAGGAAACCCACACAAGCATGGGGAGAACATACAAAGTAATTGCAGATGTTGTTATTGGTTGGATTTGAACCTAAAGTAAGAGTGCTACCACTTCAAATATTATCCCTGCCCATAGGGTCTCCTCACACATACCATCTGCCCATATTGTCTCCTTAAACACATTCTCCCCTCTGCCCATACTGTCTCCTTTCACATTCTTCCATTCCCATACTGCCTCCTCAAACATTCCGCCCTCACCCATACTTCTCATACATTCTCCCCATTACCCATATTATCTCCACACATCCCCCAACCCATACTGTCTCCTCACACATTCCCCTGTCCCCTCACACATTCTTACCCATGCACATAGGGTCTCCTCATACACCCACCCATACTGCCTCCATTCCATTCACATTACCCACCCTCCCCTACCCATATTGTCTCCTCACACATTCCTCCCTAATTGTTCTTTTTTAATTTCATATATCCCATGTATGAAAATATATTTTCTGTGCAGAACTCTGGACTAGGATGGCATTATGTAGATAGTAAATAAAATATATTGATATAAAATATTTAATTTTCCATTATGCAGTAAGTGAGTTAACTAATGTGTTAAAAAATTTTTTTTTTTACTTTTTTTTAGGATCTTGGTTAACAGGGTATCTTGCATGGGAAATGAGAGCAGCACAGTCTACGTACACTTCATCATACTACACCAGCTGGTCCACTTCTTACTCCTATTCGTCCACCTGCCACTGCCTTTGCTGAATACAAACTAACTTCCGGCTGTCTCTACTCATCATGTTGTCCTGCAAGAATAGCCATGCCATCCATATCTCATAGGATGCTGAGCATTCCTTTCCACTTCACTTTCCCCTGCGCCTACAGTTGCTGTCGTAAAGAAGAGAGTGGACCAATGAATTGCTCACCCCCTCAATGTCTTTAGTGGAAGGAAAGCGAACGACTGGAATTATATAGACTTCTTTTGCTTAAATGACTTACGGTTTTGCTGCTACAATGAGAATTGTACTTTGTTATATAAGGTGTGGAACTGTTAGAAGGGTAAAGGTTTTGCATTGGAGTAGCAACACTTCATCGTCATCTCCCTATTACCCATGATGCACTTTGAATTGAAAACGTTTTAATGGCTAATATTGTACTTTTTATTTTAACAAAGGCCACCTTTATGTCTAATACCATATTAGACACATTAGTGTTAGGCTTTATGATTTTAATCCGCACAGAGTGCAGTAGAAGGCAGCATGAATAGTTGATATTGTGGTTTCTTGTACAGGCTAGATGGTAAAAGAGATCTGTAAATGTTTATTCTACTCACATTTCTTTGCAAACTCCCCCCTAAACAGCACCCCAATTGGGAACAGAGCAAAAGTGTTGAACTAAAAGACCAAAATTCCCCTAGGGTGTAAAATAATCCGACAAGGGAGGGAGGAGATATTTGCTGAGCGTCATAAGAGATACAGGATGAAATTTCAACCTCCTAGATTTCACTGATCCAGGAAGCCAGCGAGACAATCTCTCCGCATACACACGGCCCTTTCATAATTAGAATAGTATGGGCATGCCAATGGCGGAATGGGGGCCAAGTGGATTTTTTGTTTCCCCAGACACCCCTTTTTCTTGGAACCACAACCCCCCTTTTCTCCTGCCTGCTATTCTGTTTCCGTGTTTGCTTACTCCTGTCTTGATGAAGAAAAATGTGCAATTCAGTCCTCAGTCACTGGAGTGAGGATATAACAGGGTAGAAGACACATTTCTATAATTATGTGCACTTGTACAGATGTAGCCAAGAGTCCAAACGACACAGCACAGAGCTCGTGTGCCAGCACTTATCTTTAAGAAAAAGTGGAACTGATGTAACGTATCCCCATTATTTTTTTCATACATGTTTGGAGAAATCTCATTAAATCACATTGTGATTCAGTGTATATGTTTACTAATACAAATAAAGCATTTGCCCATTCACTTTTTCTGCACAGTGCCTGCTATTTGAAGTAGACATACATTTTTGTATAACTCTGTGGATTCAATATAAAGGCATTCTGTGCAGTATGGATTGGAGCATAGCAGCTTTTTTAGTGTATGTGTACTGTTAGTACTATGTATATACTGTATTTCTATAGCTTTGTTTGTAAAAAAGAAAAAAAAAAGACAAAAATAATTTCAATTAGCAGTTTAAACTACTGTTTCGGAAATGACCCCTTTATTTATTAACATGGACTCGATTCCGAATTTGTGGAGTGTCAAATCCTCTTTCTGTCATGTTACATGTTTCCAGAATTGTAACTTTTAACCTGTTGGCAACAGCCGACCTATCCATTTATTTCCAAAATTAAAATGCTACACGTCATTCTTACGTAAATTTGAAGAAACGCTGTACTGTTATTCACATTCCCTCCGTGATGAAGGCGACTTGTGTGCGTGGAAAGGACGTGAACTGAAGTGTTTGTGTTTTGTTGGATTATTAGGATAATGATATCTCTATGGACTGTTCTTAAGAACATCTCTTTTTATTCTATAAATTTCTGTGCAAACTTTGGAGATGTTGTTTTTTCATGGTTTCTATACTACTCAGCATATATGACAAAGCAATTAACACTCTAAGTTATCAAAATTATTAATTTGTACATGTAGTTATCAGGTCATAATCAGTGTTAATCTCATTGGCATATCAGCCGTATAGAAGATGTGATTGTCATCATGTTGAGCCTGTTTCACAAATCCAAATTTGGAGAAAATATGCTTTTCTCTGCTCCCGATATCTGTCCTAAGATCTGCAAATCTGTACACTCTATCTGGGGAAAAAGACATATGGACTATAGACACCTAAGGATATGCCTGGATTTCAGTAGTATGTAAGGCAGTGGTGCACAACATTTTTTGGTCCAAGGGCCGCAATTAGTGATGAGCAAGTATACTCGTTGCTCAGATTTTCCTGAGCATGCTCGGGTGGTCTCCGAGTATTTTGGCGTGCTCGGAGATTTAGATTTCGTCGTCTCAGCTGCATGATTTACGACTTGTAGACAGGCTGAATACATGTGGGAATTCCCTAACAAACAGGCATTCCACTCATGTATTCAAGCTGTCTAGCAGTTGCAAATCATGCAGCTGAGACGATGAAATCTAAATCTCCGAGCACGCCAAAATACTCGGAGACCACCTGAGCATGCTCGGAAAAACCTGAGCAACGAGTATACTCACTCATCACTAGCTTCAATGCTATACTGAACCAATCCCTAGGGCCGCAAAAAATGTAAGAGGTATTTACATCAATACATCACCAGAACCAAGCTTTGAGTATCTGAGAAGGATTTGGAGAAATACTGCTCAGTTTTTGCTCCAAAAAATAAGCGTTAACACTGAGTTTTTAGAGCCTAAACTGAGCACAATCTGGCCAAATCTTCCTCATAATCTCAAAACTCTCAAAACAACTGTAGGATTGCACTTTTTAGCAATTTCACAGCACTCGGAATTTTTTTCCTGTTTTGTAGTACATGATATGCTAAAATCAATGGTGTCGTTCAAAAGTACAACTCGTATCACAAAAAACAATCCCTCACATGGCCATTTTGACCAAAAAATAAAAAAAGTTATGGCTCTGGGAAGAAGGGGAGCCAAAAACAAAAATACCTTTGGTCGTTAAGGGGTTAATACATGAATAAATCACCAAGTTTAGTACAGCGATCAATTGCAATGTCAGGTCAGCCCCATGTAAAATGGTATCGCAAGAACCTACAATTCCTAGTATGTCTTTAACAATGCTTAGGACATACTAAGAGTTGTTATCATAAGACTGCGAACCATAGCACTGATGAAACGCAGTCAGTATCACATACAGGTACCATATGTTTGACATCTTCTGTAATTGAATTCGTTCCTTTTTTGTCTCCATATAGCACAGACGCCATGAAGAGATTTCATGGGCAGGGCTAGTCTCCACACATTTCCCTCTTCTCCATCTTCAGCAGCGATTCCCGACACTGTGACCTTAAAAATTTAAGTATCATTATATTGCCCCATAAAAATAGATATCTACCATGCTGCTTCTCTGAATAAATACTGTATTTTCAGACTATAAGACACACTTTTTTCCTCCACAAATGTGGAGGATAATGCCTGTGGGTACATCTTATAGTCCAGATGTACCGGCTTTGTGCTCTAGCTGTGGATGGGGAGGTGGAAGAGTGGCAACAGCTGAGCAGCAGGTCACAGGAGGTGGGATCTGGCTTCTGCGACAAACTCCTGTGCCTGCTGCTAAAGAGAAATGAATATTCCCTGCTTTCAATACCCATGGGAATGTAGATCAGTGAATATTATTCATATTGAATATTATTCATTTCTCTGTAATAGCAGACTCACTGTTAGCAGCAGCCACCAGCTTCCTGCAGCTGCCTGGCGATCACATGTGCCCGCTATTAAAGAGAATGAGTATTCACTGCTTTCCATGCCTATAGGAGTGGAGAGCAGTGAACATTCATTCCCTTTAGTAGCTGGCACATGTGAACGCCCGGTAGCTGCAGGAAGTCTGTGGCAGCAGCTAACACTGTGCCCGCTATTAAAGATCAGTGAATATTCACTTCTCCACACACCCATAGTCTCGGAGTGAGGAGCAGTGAGTTAGTTTCATTTTTTTTTACTGTTTTTCTGATGGGGGCATATCATGATGGGGATAAGGCCATGCATATCAGGATGGAGATGGGGGCCCTGCATACCAGGATAGGGATGAGGGGGCCATGCATACCAGGATATGGATGAAGAGGCTATGCATACCAGGGTATGGATGAAGGGGCCATGCATACTAGGATGGGGATGTGCGCCATACATACCAGGATGGGAATGAGGGGGCCATGCATACCAGGACAGGGATGAGGGGGCTAAGCATACCAGAATAGAGATGAGGGGACTGTTATGGTACTGCAGCACAGGAATAGGGCAGGATGGGGGGAACTGACCCTGCACTGCGACTAGGCTGATACCCTACGATGGAGTAAATAGACCCATCGACGATCCTAGGTTAATCTCAAGCGAAGACCTATAGATAGGGGGAAGGGGGTCCCTGAAAGATCTAAGGACTGGGTACAAAAACGGGTCACCTCCTAATAGAAAACAAAGAGAAGGCTGCAGAAACCAACTGAAAACAGAAGCTAAGACTATCAGAACCAGAGGTCCGAGAACTGCACTAATTAAACACACAGAAGGCAAAACAAAGCTCCAAGCCAGACATCAAGCGGATTAACACTGTTGTCCAGCAAGGAATGGGAGACAGGTGCAGGTTAATAAAGGGTGATACAAGCACCTGACCCAAGACCAAACCAGCACCAGGGGAAAAAGACCAGCAGCCAGAACACTACAAGAAAATGGCTGATAGTCACAAACTGAACAGATTCTAACAGTACCTCCCCTTCCGACCACATCTCCTGATTGTCTGCTACAAATCATCTCAAAAACTGCTCAACGTCCTGGTTCTTCCTCTCGGTCTGCCCATTGGACTCCGGATGACAACCCGACGAAAATGACAAATGAACCTTAAGTCTGTCACAAAAGGCACGCCAAAATCGAGCCACAAACTGTAGTCCCCTATCGGAGTATGACAATCTCATTGAAGAATGCCCTGGCAAGTGTTTTAGCACAGGGTAATTTATTGAACGGGACCAGATGACACATCTTACTAAACCGGTCTACCACAAACCAGATGACAGAAAAACCCTCAGAGACCGGCAGGTCGGTGATAAAATCCATTGCAAGATGCGTCCATGGGGAACTATGGGCACAGCAACCCTGCCACTGGAGCATGAGAAGTCTTAGACCTAGTGCAAATGGTACACTGACGCACCCACTTGACGATTTCTCTTAGCCACCCCGGCCACCAGAAACTCCGACCGATCGACTTTCTAGTTTCGGCAATCCCTGGATGACCCGCCAAACAAGACTCATGACATTCCATAAGCAAAGCTCTCCTCAGGGCTTTAGGCACAAATAATTTCTCATACGGAGTGTTGATTGGTGCTGCATCCTGGGCTTTAAGAATGCTATTTTCCATCTCAGAACCTAAAGCTGCCACCACCACCCCTTTCTGCAGAATAGATTCCTCCTTTTCAGTATTAACCGCTGGGGAGAAACTTCGAGACAAAGCATCAGCTTTAACATTCTTTGTCCCAGGGATATATGTCACAGAGGAATGGAACCGGGCAAAAAACAATGCCCACCTAGCTTGACGAGCATTCAAACGATTAACATCATCCAGATAGATCAGATTCTTATGATCAGTAAAGACTTGTTTAGGATGTCTAGCGCCCTCCAAAAAATGTCTCTAATGCTCAAACGCAAGCTTAATAGCCAGCAATTCTTGGTTCCCAACATCGTAGTTGAGCTCTGCCTCTGAAAATTTCTTAGAAAAGAACGCACAGGGATGTACCCCATCCTCTCCCTCCTGTCACAGAACAGCTCTCACTCCTACTGATGACACATCCACCTCTACCAGAAAGGGTTTAGTCTGTCTGGATCAACACAGGAGCAGAGCTAAACTTCTCCTTGAGATGCTCAAAGGCCTTAACAGCCTCAGGGGACCATTGGAGAGTATTGGCACCCTTCTTAGTCAGATCAGTAATAGGTTTGGCGATAACAGAAAAATTCTTTATGAATTTTCTGTAACAATTAGCATACCCCAAGAATCTCTGAATTGACTTCAAGCATTCAGGTCTAGGCCACTCCAATACCGCCTGAACCTTCACCAGGTCCATCTCTGGAAACAATGTACCCCAAAAAGCGAATTTTCTGTACCGCAAACTCACATTTCTTCAGTTTAGCAAAGAGTGTGCTTCTCTCAGAATCTGCAGAACCTCGCGGGCTCTCTGCCAATGCGACTCTAGATCGGGTGAGTAGATCAAAATATCATCCGAATAAACGATAACACTCCTACCAATCAACGGCCTCAGAATGTCGTTGATGAAATTTTGAAAGAACGTCGGAGCATTTGTAAGGCCGAAATTCATTACTAGGCACTCAAAATGACTTTCTGGGGTATTAAAGGCTGCCTTCCATTCATCACCTTCTTTAATCCGCAGCAAATTATATGCCCCATGGAGATCAATCTTAGAGAACCACTTGGCTCCAACTAATTGGTTAAACAAATCCGGAATTAGCGGCAAGCGGTAAGGATTGCACACAGTGATCATGTTAATCTCCCTGAAATCCAAATACGGCCTAAGACCCCCATCATTTTTTGACAAAAAAGAATCCCACAGTCACAGGGGACTTGGAGGGTCTTATATGACCTACAGCAAGACTAGTCTGCAGGTATTCCTTTAAGTCCTCCCTCTCGGGGATCGGCAGATTAAATAAACGACTCTTAGGAAGAGTAGTGGGTAGCCCTCCCAGGGCTGTGGGGTACTCGGTACCGGGCCGGTCTCTCTCAGAGGGAGGTGTCACAGCAGCGGTGACCCGGTCCGTGGCCCTGGGCGCCCATGTAAAAGGGGTTGAGTGATGGGAATAAAGTTTTTGAGTGGAAGATTCGTGAGGTGTTAAGCCGACGCTGCAAGCAGATCCTCTGGGACAGATGGTGTGGTGCAGCAATAATGTTGTAGCCCTCCACAGGTAGGGCTGTTGGTCCCAGGGCAGTGTAGATAGGTGTTGGGGAATAGGGTGCAGGGTTAGGCACCGGGATGTAGCAGTGTTGGAGAGTTTGTAGGAAGAAGGCAAGGACACAACAGGGTGCATTTTCTTTACCTTTAGTTTGGCTTGGCAAATGCAATCCAGGGTCCCGATTACAGATGGCACAGGAGCTAATTAGCCTGGAAGCAACTCAGGAATCTCTCTATGCAGATAGGTTGTATAGTCTCCTTCCTAGCGCTTACTTGAGGTACATGCAGTACTGTGTTACACTGAAGTTCCTCCTTCTTATTCCTTCTCAGATCTACCTCGTATGGCAGACAGCTGTAGCCTTCTATCTCTTCTCTTGGCTCACTCGTTGCTGTTGTGCCTCCGAGTCTTAGGTGGGAATAGAGCATTTACAGCTTCCTATTCCTCTGGTTTCTGTTGCAGGACCTTCAATATCCATACAACCATGGAGACCAGGCTCCTGATCATGCGTTCCAGCTGGGAACGAGCTCTCAACTCTGCTCAGTTCCCCAGCTTCTCTCTCCACGTCTACACACTTCGGCCTCCTCACACTAACTCCTCATTTTCCTTCCTGGCCCTCAGAGAGCACTCCTCCCCCAATTCTGGTTCAGATCTCCCTCTGCTGGCCTGGAGTGGGAACTGTGTTGCATGTTATGGTTAACTGCTAGAGAGACCCTTCATTGCTTCCAAGCCTGACATCACCCTCCCTGGAGGAAGGCAATGCCACTGTGGCGACCATACTCCTGGGGGCGCCACATTAGCACCTGGGACAAACTCAATAGCGCAATCGTAATCTCTATGCGGTGGTAGCGCTTGTGACTCAACTTCAGAAAATAATTTCCAGAATTCCTGAATGGCTTCAGGTAGCTCATTTTTCACCACAGCAGCGATGTGTACATCACATTTCCCTTAACACCCCTGACCCCAGGATCTTATAGTAGTTGATGACCAGTCCACTACAGGCTTGTACACTTTTAATCAGGGTAACTCCAGAACGACTGGAAAAGGCAATTTATCAAGTACAAATAAATCTAAAGATTCCTGGTGCTCCATATTCACAGTGAGTGGAAACCCGGTGACCTTTCAGGAAACGCACCCATGCTCTAGCGGAGTGTTATCAAATGCCACTACAGGAAAAGGGGATGATAAAGGTACAGACTCAATCATATACTTGTCAAGAAATTGTTGATTGATCAAATTCAGTGCAGACCCACAGTCCACCATCACTTGAAAATCCATAGTATGACCATGACAGATAGAACTACCAGAAAAAGAAACTCCTGTGGACCTTAAAAATGCAATACGAATGGGAGGGTTACTCTGAGCCCTTTTTTTTTTTCCTTTTCCTGATTTATGTGACCTTCACATTGCTTGATAAAATGGCCAGTCTTAGGGTACCGTTACACCTAGCGACTCACCAGCGATCCCGACCAGCGATATGACGCGGTCAGGATCGCTGGTGCATCGCTAGGTGGTCACTAGTGAGCTGCCACACAGGCAGATCTCACCAGCAACATCGCTGGGGACAGGGATCGCTACTTACCTGTCAGACGCGGCGATCCTCCGTCCTCCCGCCCGGCTCCACGCGTCGCTCATCGTCACAGCAGGAAGCGCCGCAGGAAGTGGATGACGAGAAATGGTCCAGCAGCTTCTCGCGCGATCAGCGATAACCAGCGGGGGAGCCGGTCGGAGGTAAGTATCACATGCAGCGATATCGCTAGCAATATCGCTGCAACGTCACAAAATCGGTGACTTTACAGCGATATTGCTAGCGATATCGCAGTGTGTAACGGGGGCTTTACCACAATAAAGGCATAGCCTCTCAGAGAACTTTCCCTTTCCTGGGAACAAGAGGACATTGCACCAAGTTGCATCAGTTCCCCATAGTCCACGGGGGTCTATTGAGAGACAGGACCCAGCAGAATAGAAGCATTCTCCTCATTCTGCCTGTCTCTCAATCTGTAACAGCAGCGGCCGTGACCGCCGCCGCCCCACCGGTTCCGCCCTGCTCCTATCTCTTCCCCTCAGCCAATTGGGGATGACAACGTCTTTGAAGTTAAAGACATTTTGGCCATGAAAAGGTCAGGGGAAGAACCTTATTCCTTATCGATTGGAAGGGATTTGGTTCCGAGGAGAGGTCCTGGTAAATGCCCCACAAATTCTGAAAAAGTTTTTGGCCAATCTCAGAAGGGGGAGATGTAAGGAGGGGGGTACTGCAACAGCAGCGGCCGTGCCCGCTGCCGCCCCACTGGCACCGAGTCCCCCTGCGGCAGTCACTTACCTGGCTGGTCGCGCGCTCCCTCCTGCTCACACGCGCCTTCTCCTCCTGTCTCTCGGGCAGCTCCCTGCCCGCACATGTGCACTAGGGCGTGGGCACGCACCCGTCAGGCTGTTTAACCCTACGGTGGGTGGTGGCCGATTAGCGGTCAGCCAATTGCCTGCCAGCAGGGGATTTATCAGGCGTCTCCCATAAGGGGAAGACGCCTGGTTATTGTGTGAGTCCTTTGCACTAATTTGGCCGCCTATAGTTACTCTATAGGTTCTCCCTCTGTCCTGTGGTTGTCCCTTGTCCCAGCCTTGCTGTCTCTGCCACTGCTTGTTCCCCTGTCTCTCTGCCTGTCCTCTGTCCTGCCTGGTCCATGTTCCGTAGCCTTCACTCCCCTGTTCTCCGCTCCCGTTCCGCCCTCTAGTGTCTGGCCATTCCCTGTCCTGTTCCCCTGCCTGCTGTCTGTCTGTCGTCCTCGTTGCCTCTGGTACTACTGCTCTGTATCTCTCCTCGCCCTCTCCATACGGAGCCCCGTACTTTGGTTCCGGTGCAGCCTCTCAGTCCTGCCTGTGGCCACTCCAGTCCTTCGAGCTGCCCCTCTTGGTTCCAGCTGTCGCGGTGTCTGATCCCCCGCGGGCCTGTATAGGGGTTGGTTCCACCTGGTGCGCTCGTCCCGGGGGACTCAGTTCCATGACCCAGAGGGTCCACTCTCGGACACTGCCAAAACCCCTGAAGCGTCACACAATCTTCTATCCACCCTGATGGCTAACTGCATTGCAGCCTCAAGTGTAGCAGGTGCAGGGTATGCAATGAGTAAGTCTTTAACCCTGTAACTCAGACCTGCTAAAAACTGACTTTTGAGTGCTGGATTATTCCAGCTGACTTCTGCAGACCATCGTCTGAACTGGGTACAATATCCCTCAGCATCACCAGAACCCTGTTTCAGCCGTCTGAGTTTAGCCTCGGCTGTAGCGACCCGATCTGGATCGTCATATATTAACCGCATAGCAGAAAAAAAGTTTCTACTGACACTAAACAAGGGTCATCTGGACGCAATGAAAATGCCCAAACTTGCGGCTCCCCTCGCAATAAGGACATAATCCCCACACGCTGTAATTCAGCCCCTGAAGACCTGGGTCTAAGCCAAAAATAAAGTAAACCTGCATTTTTGAACGAAAAAAATTCCTGCCGCTTACCAGAAAAACATTCAGGCAAACTCACCTTAGGCTCTTCAGGGCGGACCCCTGGGCAATTACTCACGTGCTGTTGTAAGCTGGAAACTTCCAACTTTAACTGTTGTAGGCATTGAGCGAGATCTTGAATGCTGTTCATATTGCAGAAATCCGGGAGTTTTTTTTTTTTTTTAATACTTTCTCAGGCTGGACAAACTGTTACGGTACTGCAGCACAGGACTAGGGCAGGAGGGGGGGAAACTGACCCTGCACTGCGACTAGGCTGATACCCTACGATGGAGTGGGCGGCCCATTCCTTGTGAATAGACCCACCGACAATCCTAGGTTAATCTCAAGCGAAGACCTATAGATGGGGGGAGGGAAGGGGGTCCCTGAAAGATATAGGACTGGGTACAAAAACGGGTCACCTCCTAATAGAAAACAAAGAGAAGGCTGCAGAAACCAACTGAAAACAGAAACTAAGGCTAGCAGAGCCAGAGGTCCGAGAACTGCACTAATTAAACACACATAAGGCAAAGCAAGGCTCCAAGCCAGACTTCAAGCGGATTAACACTGTTGTCCATCAAGGAATGGGAGACAGGTGCAGGTTAATAAAGGGTGATACAATCACCTGACCCAAAACAAAAACCAGCACCAGGGGAGAAAGACCAGCAGCCAGAACACTACAAGAAAATGGCTGATAGTCACAAATTGAACAGATTCTAACAGGGACCATGTATACCAGAATTGAGGAGATATATATACCAGGATAGGGGATATTAGTACAGAATTGATCACATTTTTTGCTTCAATTTTTTTTTCTAATTTCCTCCTCTGAAACCTAGGTGCGTCTTATAGTCTGGTGTGTAATCTAGTCCAAAAAATATACGGTAATTGTCTGTGCTTCCACAAAAAGTCCCCCGCCCATACTGCCCCTCTGCAAAACATCTCTCCACACTGTACCTCTATAAAATATCTCCCCATACTGCACCTTTCCAAAATATCCCTCAAACATTGCCCCTCTGCAAAATACCCCCTACACACTGCCCCTTTGCAAACTTTCCCCCGCACATTGTCCCTCTGCAAATTATATCCCCTCCACATTGCCCCTCTGGAAATTATCTCTCCCTCACTGACCCTCTGCAAAATTTCTCCCCTTCATTGCCCCTTTGCAAAATATACCCCCTCAGTGCCCCTCTGCATAATATCCCCTACATACACACACTGCGCCTCTGTAAAATATCCACAACTCACTGCCTCTCTGAATAAAGTACCACCTACCACCAATTGCCGCAAAACTATGCTCTCTTTCAAAATTGTCACTCCCCATTTATGTGCTCTCACAGCCTCATAGTAACAATAACCCCCCCACATCATCCACAATGATAAGTCATTCAATTTTCGGCTCCTTGATGGAGCACTTACCATTGGCCACACCATTGTTGCCGGCAGCAGTGTGATGATGTCAGTCATCTGCTGCATGTCAAGGCTGGGATAGACGAGGGCTGCTCTGCTCCTGTCTCAGCACCACAGTGTTTAAATGTGTTCGCATCTAAAAACTGCAAATATATTTGAATATAAGAAGAAGCAGCGGAGCATCCCGGACAAATACGCAGACCGCACTACATTCTTCAGCAGGCCCGCGGGCCATATGTTGTGCAGACCTCAGAGAAGACACTAACAGGTTAGGGCCAAGTCAGATGGATTAGATTCACCATTTCTTCTATTGACTATACAAACCACCTGGTATACAAGCAGGCACCGTCCTCTGGAGAGCGTGGTGCTTATAGTAAGTGCTTCCGCTGCTAAGTGAATGTTCACAGAACCCTTAGTCAGTCAATGCTGTTGAGGAAGGTTGAGTTTTGGATCCAGTGATTTCTTTTTCTACGAGTTGTTCAAACCGTTACCTATTTTGTTATGTTTTTCTTACACTTACTACAATGGACTGCCTGAACTGATGAAAATGTGACAAAAATGTGACGATTATGGAAGATCGCCATCGGTACCTTGATGAACTCGAGAAGTTCACTGAGATTTTATGGGTTCCTGTCAGAGATTTTTAATGGATGAATTAGGCATTACACGAGTTATAGTAAAATTTGTATCTCACCTGCAAACACTGACCAAGAGAAACAATCGATTTGCTGTGAATGCAGAGCTCTTTGAAGGAAACTGAAGTTTCAAAATGCACAAATAAATGCATTATTTTTTATGAATTAATTTTGGTTTCTTTTAGGTACCCCTTTGTAATAATTGTTTCTAATGCTTTTTTCCCCAAAATGAAACAAAACTTACATAATGTTCATGTGAATCAGCCAGCACAATTGGTGAAAGATTGAATAACTAGTTTGAAAAAAAAAATCACTTGAGCCAAACACAACATTCCCCAACGTCGGGGGGTGGCATACTGACTCAGAAGGATTGTGTGAATATTCACCTAGTGGTGGATACACCTCTCCATCCAGAAGACGATTCCTGTTTGTTTAGGTATACCCTTGTATATGGATGGCATAGTGGGCAGTGGAAAAAAGACGTTTTGGTATCTTGTGCCCAGTACAAGAAAAGCTACTTGCTGCTTTGGAAGTGAAAGACAGCCCCATTAAGAGGGGTTGTCCAGGTTTGGCAGGAAAATCTGCATCACTTTGTGACTATACACTTGTGAGTCTCCATATCATGCATAGAGCGCACTCACAGGATCTCCTCTGTTGGTGGCGAGAGCGGGCAGTCATGTGACAACAAGGTTGCAAAATGCATATTGCCGGTCACATTACGACTAGATTTCCGTGGCCTCAATATAAGTGAATTGAGCAAGTCCACACATGTCTAGTTGGAATATGGCTAGAAATATGCAAATCACATATCGATGACTGACCGGTCTAGCTGCTGTCACTAGAGAATTCTCACAGCTTGCAATGTGCATGATATGAGGATTCACAAATCTGCAATCAGTGAGTGACGACTTTCGTAATAGACCTGGACAACCCCTTTAACTTTTAGGCCACTGTGAGGCTGCACAGGTTTCCCCAGTGGTAAGTCTGCCCCTGCTTATGCTCTTTATGTACTGCTGACACCGCATGCTGCCATTATAGGCTATACACTATATTGGAGAAGCTCTGACAGGGATTATAATACTACAATGCCAACAGTGCTCAGCCATACCCAGAATGTAAGTGTCAGGGCCAAGTATGTTGAATGATGGTAAAACATCTTGATGACATGACCCTTAAGGGGAAATGTGAGTAGAAACAGATGAAAAGTGACAAGCGCATGTTTCCTACTTTCTGAACAGCCCAGAGGTGATGGAGGTATACAACAGATTTGTTGCCTATATTTCTTATCAGTCTTGGTCATAAGCCAACATAAAAGTAGAGACATAATGATAAATTGCTGTCTTTGTTCAATGGCATCATTTTCTTCTATATATTTACACCAGGTTTTCCCAGCTGGATTTCCACAACAGTGAGAAATGCTGCCAAAGTTGCAGGGTGACGCTGCTGGACGGGCATTCATAACATTCCACCTAAGCATCTGGGCATCTTTCTAGATCAACCTTCTGCTTCTGTATAATGACAGCTTACAGCCTGGACACAGTCACGTAGCAGCACTATCAGTGCACTGGCTGATTATGGGCCGGCGATACTGGAGATCAGTACTGGTGTTAGGGGAAGGCAGACCAGGTAGCTGCCTAGGGCCCCTGCTCCTCCAGGAGCCCACAGCCAGTGGCGTGCTGCTAATAGTGGCACACCACGTGGCTAATATAGGGCTCATGAGTAAGAGAGGACCGGCGCCACCCCCTTGCATTGTGCATTCAACTTATCATCATCATAGATGCCAATACAATTGAAAGCAGTGATGTAGGAGAGAGGATCAGCTGACGCTCCCTCTCCCATGACTCCCCCTCTGCTTGTGACTCAGCAGACGCCCGATGATGTCACTTCATCGTGTGCCACACTGTGCCAGCAGTGGAGCCAATGAGACCAGAGCAGAGCCTGGAGCAGCGCGAGGTCCAAGGAGGAGAGGTGAGTATAGTGTATGTCTGCATTACTGCATTATAATGTGTGTGTGTGCTGCTGCATCATACTGTATGTGTGTGGGGGCTTCATTACACTGTGTGTGTATGCATGTGTATTCATTACGCTATGTGTGAGAGGGCTGCATTATACTATGTGTGTGGGGGGCTGCATTATACTGTGTGCATGTGGGGCTGCATTTTACAGTGTGTATGTGAGGGCTGCATTATACTATGTGCGTGGGGGGCTGTATTATACTGTGTGTGGGGGCTGCATTGTACTGTATGGGGGGGCTACATTATACTCTGAGGGGCTGTATTATACTGTGTGTATGGGGGGCTGCATTATACTCTGAGGGGGCTGAATTAGACTGTATGTGGGGTGCTGAATTATACTCTGAGGAGGCTGCATTATACTCTGAGGGGGCTGCATTATACTCTGAGGGGGCTGCATTATGCTCTGAGTGGGGATGCATTATACTTTAAGGGGGCTGACTTATAGTTTTATGGGGGCTGTAATATTCTCTGAGGAGGGCTGCATTATACTCTGAGGGGGCTGCAGTATACTCTGAGGGGGCTGCAGTATACTTTATGAGGGGGCTGCAGTATACTCTATGAGGGGGCTGCATTATACTTTGAGGGGGCTACAGTATACTCTATCAAGGACTACGGGGAGTGCATTATACATATGTACTATATGGGACCTGCATTATACTGTATCGAGGACTATCTGTCCCCATCATTCTTCCTCAGAAGAGGTAGAGGAACCCAGGAACAAGCATCGAATGACTTCAATATTGTCAATCATGCTCAGTTAACGGCCTGAACTCAACGCATGTAATTACAACCGAAATGTTTCTGTGTGATGGTGCAATATGTTAGCATTTTGGGCCCCACTTTAAACTTTTGCCCAGGGCCCCACTTTGTCTAAAACTGGCCCTGCTGGAGATGTATAGCTGGCTTAGTCCTGTACATGTAGCACTGTAACACTGTTTTTCTGAATTGAAAGACAATATGTAGTAGAGTAATGGTAAAGTGAATTAATTGTCAGTAAATTTACCCAGTCTGCTGTAACTGCTTTAATAACAAAACACTCTTCGTGGCAGCAAAAGAGTTAAACTGAAAAGTGAAATCCCAAGTAATGAATAAAAACAATAATGGCAGTGGCCACTTTTGTAGCTTGACAGACATAGAGCGGTCTCCTGATATTTGTGTAAATGCAAATCTATATGCAAGTTGCAGCTCCTATGACAGTGTCATGGTAAGTACTGGAAGCATTAAAGAGAGGGGACATTGCCCAGAGCAGTGGTATGCTCTGCCTAATAATATATGATATTACGCAATACTGTATATCGCAGCTTGCAATCATAACCAGTAATCACGGCTTGCATAGACACGTTCATGTGAGAGATGTAACCTGTGAGCTTCACAAGCTAAACCTACAGTATCAAGGAAAGAGACAGACTGGTTGCTATTAAAGACAACTGGCTGTGGACAATCCAAAAACTAGTGAAAAAAGAAAACATCAAAAATATAGTCTCGTGATGACATCCCTTTTTTTTTTTTTTTTGCTGGCTGGGCAATCAGCCAATTGCTGTCTGCATAACTTCTCCTATAACTGTCCAATAAAAGTTAAAGGGAATCTGTCACCACATTTGACCTATCTAAACTATTAATATGGGAATACAGGCTATAGAAAGCTGTAAACAGTCCAATTTGTGTGTCTCATTTCAGATGTGTTTGTTGCTGAGAAATCATCTTTCATCACTTTATATAAGTGACCTCTTCCAGGCTCCAGGGCGGATGGTGCGTGGAAGATAACTCTGCCTCCAGAGCTTATTTTACATGAAGGGGAGTTACCAGTGTGATGTGTAATGGTTACCCCCAGTGTTAGGGAGGGACAGGACTGTAGTTGTGACCTTATCAATTGCTATATTCATGTCCAGTCCTTCCCCTACAGGAAAATGTACTGTTCTCTTCTGCATACCTGCATCTCCAGGATCAGCTTCCTCTGGGCACCTCCCAGGCGATAATGGTCCCTCTTCCAGGCGACCTCCAGCAATGGAGACACAGACTGAGTCAACTTTAACACTTTCTTAACTGAGTATTTCACACGTTACATCCACAGTTGGTACATTGTGACATTTACTTGTTTCCTCATCTTTCCCTTTCTGGCTGTTACTTCTGTGCAGTACATGCCCGGACCGCACCATCCTAGACTGCCCCCCAGTTCCTTCCTGGCCTAACCTTGCCATGATGACAATTCCTTCTGCCTCACCCCAGACTCGAAATCATCAGTCACCCGATTTGGTTGCATCTGGTAAAGCTTCCAGCCGGTCTGTACCGAACTCGACGAAGTCCCGGCTTCCTTCACTTCATCTGTCCAGCAGACTCCTGCCCTAAAAGCACTGGCCCAGGCGACAAGTTGCCACATCTTTCCGTTTCTGTACTGGCCCACTGCTGTGACACACAGTGGCCGTGGGTAACGTGGGCTGCAGCACTTGAACGTTGCGTGGCTGCCAAGCTGTCCGGGCCTATAGCCCATGTGGACTCTAGGGCACCCTGGCACTGACTGACCTACCTTCCTACGAGGTCCCTGCTTACTACCAGGCAGCCCCTCCTACACTTAACCCTATATGAACCTCCTATCAGTTATACATATAGAGCCGACTAGTATGCCCCAATCTAGTGGCCCGCAACAGAACTACACTTACCCATGACTATGTAAACTATATGTCAGGGTCCTGTCAGCGCCGGCGTGCAGCCTCCACTGAGCAGTGACTCACCCGCACTGTAGGGGGGCACGGGGTCAGGTACAGCCGGAAAGTACAAATAGGACCTGGGGACGTTGAAGTTTAGCAAGCAGTGAAGGACCTACGGTCATATGACTGCAAGGGGCGGGGCTTAGCATCCTGCTTCCAGAGATGGCAGGACACTAAACAGAAATACTCAGAGTCAGGCAAAACAGAGGTCATACACAGAGATAGCAGTAAAGTACCAGGGATGAGACAGAACGGATAGTTGGGGCCAAGCAGGGGTCAAAAACAAACAGACATAGAAGGTACCAAGCAGAATCCAACAAGCAATATCCAGAGAACAGACCAAGTCATACACAGAGTATCAAGCAACCAGAACACAGCACAAACACACTCAGGGGTCACCTCACTATGCCAAGGAGAGAAAGTATAACTGACAGGGATTGGAGCTTCCCAGGGGTTTAAGAAGCTCTCCCAGAACCAAAAAGAGGCCACAATCATTAACCTCAGGTGTGCAGGTCAAAACCTGCACTGAGCTCCAGACATTAACCCCTGCCGTGCAGCTCAAAAACCTACACTGGGATCATGACACTATATACTAAAGTGCCCTCCTCTAATGTCCCCAAAAGGATGCACTAACTTACCCTAACTATGCATTTACAACAGACAAATTATATTATGCAATAATATAATGCACAAGACAATATGTTACAACTTTCTACACAATGGTAACACATACATGTAGCAATACCATTAAGGCTGGTTTTACACTTGCCGTGTTTTTGCTTGCCGTTTTTCTGGCCCCAATGCATTTCTATGTGGCCGCAAAAACGGGACATAAAAATTAGTAGGAGGGCCATGCTCCATATGGCCGTGAGCGCCGTATTCGCGGACGTGAAAAAATATCGAGCTTGCTCGATATTTTTCATGGCTTACGGACTCGGCCACAATGCATTTCAATGGTACCACAAAAACAACGTTAGCTTGTTTTTGCAGTACACCTTATTTGCGGATCTCCGTTTTCTTCCCTGCTATTTGTTATAACAGGGAAAAACGGCGATCCAAGAAGGTTTTTTAAGGCCAGTTTCTGCGGGAGACAGCAAAAATCACGGCAATACGGCCCGCCACAGCGGCTCGTAAAAGCGGGCCGCAAAACACACGGCAAGTGTAAAACCAGCCTAAAACTAGCGATAATATATTTCTATGTAGCAGTACCGCAGACGTTAATCATAAGCATTTTAACTCAGCAATATATACATAATAACATAGGAGGGATAAATCTGCAGGTTCCCCTCAACTTCCAGCTCATAGGCAGACAGGGCTGCAATATTGTTGCCATACAGCAGAGCTGAGACAGAAGCAAAAAATGTGTTTGCAAATAGACAAATTTTATTTCTCCTGTTCTGTGTTAGTTACTTGTCTCACTAGTAACTCCTCCTTCATGAAAAGCAAACTCTGGAGGCAGAGTTATCTCCAGACACCATTCACCCCAGAGCCTGGAAGAGTTCATTTATATAAAGTGATAAACGATGATTTCTCAACAACAAGGCATCTGATATGAGACATAGGTCGGCGTCACACTAAACGTATAGAAAATCGGTCCGAGTCTCCCTGCCGAGAGTCGCACAAGTGGTCTCAGTATGGTCATCCATCTGTAATGCATTTGCAATGCGATGATGCAATTTTCTCCCATATGGCATCCATATGACAGGCGTATGGCTTTACATTTCTCACTGATTTTCCTCATTGAATTAAATGGCTCAATAGGCTGAAATGAGGAAAATGTGTGCCTATTTGGCGCAAGCTACATCGATAGTCCTTGTGGTGTCCGAGTTTTTCTCGCACTCATAGGCTTGGAATGGCGAGTCTCGGACGACATACTCGTACAATCACTGCATGCTTTGATTTTACACACACGTCATATACGCCTGAGAAAAAAATACGGTGATGTGAGCTGCCCCATAGATTAACACTGGTTCGATTGCTATGCAATGTTTTCTCGCATAGCACTCGCCGTATTCTACAGTAGAGTGACTCCGGCCATTAAGGTAGGATTTATATCAGCAGTCTATAACCTGTATGCCTACATTAATATATATATATATATTGTGGCGTGGCTAAGGGTTGTATAATCGATGGGAGATATGTGTCTCAGAGATGGCTTGTCTCCGTAATGTAAGGCATAACAGGTATTGCTGTATTAATATTGTTTTGCAAGGACCTGTGGTGAGGTCACAGTCATGTGACCAGTCAGCTGCTGGGTTCGTGGGTGTGGCTACACCCTAATAGTGTGGCCTGCTCCTGAACCAGGCAGCTGTAGGTGGGGAGGGCCAAGCCTCCCTGTGTACTGAAGCTCCAGGTCTGAGCCTGAGTTAACGGACATTTCCATTTGCTTTTGCCTGAGCTAAAGGCGATTTTCTTTGTTACTTTTTGCCTGATGGGTTTATGATGTAATAAACCACATGAACTTTAAAGGAACCTGCATGTCCCCCACTGCACCTGAGCGAGTAGAATCCCTGCTATATAAATATATATGTAGATTACCTTGTAATGTCACATCCTGTTCTGTCCAAATGTGTCCGGATCCCAGAATTCCAAGCGGCGGAAGTTCGCTGACCGCCATATTGGGATACCCAAGTTATGGTGTCTCAATATGGAAACTGCTGGTGGTACCAGCCTCTTGCGCTGTACCACCAGCGGAACACCGTCACACCACACACATACACACACACTGTATACGCCATATGGCGGTCTGATTTACTGCGCCTGTGCAAATTCCGCGCAGGCGCAGTGAATCATTCGGCTGATTCCGGTGGCAGATGCACGACATGTCTACAGGCAGAGGAAGCCAGTCACGTTAAAGGGGTTTTCCCACAAACGAAAGTTCATTTTAAAAGTTTTCTGTGTCTGACTGTGTACGAAGCATACCACATCTCATGGGCAGGGGAGGAAGCAAAAGACAATACTGACATTACAGCAGGGGATCACAGAGGATTCATTTTGTTAGGTAAAATATTTCACTGACTGTTTTTAAACAATATTTTACCTCATAAAATGTATCCTCTGCGATCTCCTGCTGTAATGTCAATATTGTTTTTTGCTTCCTCCCCTGCCGACGAGCTGTGGTATGTTCTGTACATGGTTAGACACAGACAATTTTTAAACACATGGGGTACACAGGTCAAAGAAGAGATGACATGAGAGGAGAAGAAAGCAGATGGGGGAGAGAGAAAGCACACAGGGGTGAGAGAGACAGAGCACAGGGGGAGACAGCTCAAACGGGACAGCACATCAGATGACAACACAAGACAGGAAGGAGAGAGACAGCAAACAAGGGGGGCTGTTATGAATGAGTCACCGTAGGAGGCAAAAACAGAAATACTAGCTAAGTCCAGAAAACCAGGGAAGTTGGCAGCTATCGGATTGCAGACCCCTGAACCTATCAACAACAACTAGCAGTAGCCATGGGGGGTTCCTACGGTGCCCTAGACCCCTCCATCACAGCCGGAGAACTACATAGCCTAAAGACAGAAAGGGAAATCTAAACTGCCCCAGAGCAGACCCCAAAGCAATAGGCAGCCCCCAAAATTTAATGACGGTGAAGCAAGATGAAAAAACACTCACACAGATAGAAAGATAGGCTGAGCAAATGATGGGGCCAAAGCAAACTAAATAGTACAGGATAGGAAAGCTGCTGTCTGCAATCCGCCAAAAACCCTATCAAAACAAGGGCCAACAGGATGATAGGAAAAAAGACCCTGGAGACGCTAGGCTTCAAAAAGACTATATCAGCACTCATGTATTTTCTGAAGACAGAGCAAAAAGGAATTCAACTCACCCCAGCAGAGAATGGCAGAAATTGAGAAAAACAAGGCAAAACAAAACAAAACACAAATGCAAAAAGCAGTGCCGAAAACTTAGCTTTTGAGGAGCAGGAATCAGACTGGTCTCCTAGAATCCCTCAGAGAGATCACCAGCAAGGCAGAAGGGTGTCGGCTGCCTTATATCCAGTCAGCAATTCCCGTCACCCAGTCATCATCATCATACCCAGGTGCTTGGTAATCAGCCTCACTACCTTCCTTCACCAGAAGAGGGAGTTCATCAGACCTCAATGGTGAAGGGGAAAATGAACTCACAACAGTACCTCCCCCTTGAGGAGGGGTCACCGAACCCTCATCCACGCCACCAGGGCGATCAGGTTGAGCCCGATGAAAGGCACGCACCAATCTTTTGGCATGAATATCAGAGGCAGAGACCCAGGAATTATCCTCCTGACCATAACCCTTCCACTTAACCAAATACTGGAGTCTTCGTCTAGCCAGACGGGAATCCAGTATCTTCTCTACCTCATATTCCATGTTACCTTCAACCAATACAGGGTCCAGAGGTGCCACCCCAGGAACTACTGGTTCAACAAACCTCTTCAACAAGGACTTATGAAACACATTATGGATTTTAAATGTGACAGGAAGAGCCAAACGAAAAGAGACCGGATTAATAATCTCCAAAACCTTGTAATGTCCAATAAATCTAGGCTTAAACTTAGGAGAAGCCACCTTCATAGCGATATTTTTTGATGATAACCAAACCATATCACCAACCTTAAACTGGGGACTAGAGTTGAGCGACTTTTGGTTTTTTAGGGTCGAGTTTCGTTTCGTGAAACCCGACTTTTCCAAAAGTCGGGTCGAGCAAGATCGTCCGATTACAGGGAAAAGTCGGGGTCGTCCCGAAACACGAAACCCAATGTAAGTCAATGGGGAATAAAAGTCGGCAGTGAGAGGAGGACAGGAAACACACCTACAGTACCCATTTGAATGCCAAAAGCATCAATTCTTCTTACTTAAGCTTGTCAACCTTAATTAACTTCATAATACAAGTTACGCACTGAAAAATGGGGGTTATTTGGCTAAAGTTGTGGGGGGGGAGGGCTGGCTGCAAGTTTTCATGTGCTCTGGGCGAAAGAGCGCCCCTTTAACACATACCACAACTCATCATGCTCCGATACGGCAGAGAAATAGCGGTATAGTACAATGAAAAATACTTCACTTTTTACATCTCATGACGAGGCCCATCTATTTCTCCATACAGAATCATTGGTCCCATATAATGTTTGAAACAGTATATGATGAGCTCCACATAATGCTACAGTATATGTTGGTCCCCATGGATGAAGCTCCACTGTCTTATGGGCCCAAATAATGCTCCAAACATAATGGGCCCCATTTCTAATGCTCTAGTGTATAATGGGCCCTGTAAATGCTGCTCCAGTGTCTGATGTCCACCTTTGGAATGTTCCAGTGTATGGTGGGCCCCATCTATCATTCTCCAGAGTATAGTGCTCCCCAAAAATTGCTGTCCCAACATTGAAAACAATCAAATAAGTCTCCTCGCTAGGGAATCCCTGTACTTGTCTGGACTCCTCGTCGTCCCCATCTTCCATCTCACTGCACAGTATTTCAACTTTGCAAGTGCTGTGATCCTGAGCAAGCAGGGGGGGCCCACTCGTTGGCGACGGCACTGGCACAGGGCCCCTGATAGTACGGTGGTGTGTCTGATGGCGGGTGGGCCAAACCTGCACTTTCATCTGCAGCTTCCTCTTTGTCACCGTGTAAGATGGAACTGTATATGGGAAGGGTAACCTGAGTTTCATCAGGGTCAGATTCAGGTCGTGTAGCGTGCGAGGGGAATGTAGTGGTCTGGGTCAATGTACCAGCAGATTCATCGAGCAGTGGCTGGGCATCAGTGCACTTGTGTCGCCCCCAGGAGTACGGTCGCCACAGTGGCATTACCTTCTTCCTAGGGAGTGTGATGTCATGCTTGGGAGCAACGAACGATCTCTCTAGCAGGTTAACTGATTGGGCGGCGTTATTCCCACGAGTCATGACCCTCCAAACAGCGTTCATGAAGGCAAAGTGTTTGTTTTACGTGGGCAGTATGGTTGCAAAGCTGAACCTTAAAGGAATGTCCAGAAGGGCACCACCAGGAGTGGAGCCTACGGTTAAATTCGACTCCACCTGGGAAACCTCAACCATGCCAGCTACAGAACAGATGCACACATTGCAAGCTTAATTCCGTTAACGAACGAGACTCCGTCATGCCCCGCGGTCCGAGTCCGGCTTACTAGAGGGACACGTGAGGCTCTGGCACATGAGATTGGCCAATAACTGGTGTGTCATGCCCTTACATGTCCGCGGCTGCATGTGCGCTACACTGAAAAGGCCAGCGTTTGTCGCTTACAGGTGCAGATAACCCGCTGAACAACGTTAGTTATGGGGATCACTGATTACAATTATTACCCGCGAACAATGATTTCCCAGTAAGTGCAGGTCAACCGCAGTTCCGGAATTAGGCCTAACCGTCATTCCTGAAAAAATGAAAAACTTACGTGTGCAAACCACAGGTGCTGTAGCTTGCTTAACAGTTCGCCAGCCGTTCTCACGCCCAGTATGGATTACACGTGATTGCACAAAGGTGAGAAAGGGTACCGTATCCCCAGATAACATGTATGGATAGCGTACACATTCAAAATATATGTCTATACATCAGGAGGCAGGCTCAGACGGTGTTAGGCCCAGTATGGATTGCACGTGATTGCACAAAGGTTAGAAAGGGTACCGTTTCCCCGGATAACATGTATGGATAGCGTACACATTCAAAATATATGTCTATACATCAGGAGGCAGGCTCAGACGGTGTTAGGCCCAGTATGGATTGCACGTGATTGCACAAAGGTTAGAAAGGGTACCGTATCCCCAGATAACATGTATGGATAGCATACACATTCAAAATATATGTCTATACATCAGGAGGCAGGCTCAGACGGTGTCAGGCACAGTATGGATTTGACGGCCCAGACTACACAGCGGAGGAGCAGGGAGAGGTAAAGATTGCAAATGCTGGGGCCCTGCCCAAGCAAGGGGGGCCCACTCGTGGGCGTCGGTACTGGCACTGGGCCCCTCATAGTACGGCGGTGTGTCTGACGGCGGGTGTGCACCACCACGTCAGAGACACTTGATTGCACTATGAAGGACCCTGTGCCAGTGCCCGCGCCCAAGAGTCGGCCTACCCACCTGTCCAGGGCAACGGCACTCGCACGGTGTCTTGCGCTAGGTGGTGACCCCGGCCATGGGGGGGGAGGCAGCACAGTTAGGGAGTTTTAGAAAGTGGCATATGTTGATGTTGGACATTCAGCTGATGCAAAAGGTGAAATAGGTCAAGTCCCAGGAAGAGGTGGACCAAAGCAAGCCATTTTTCTGTCACCCTATGTGTCATCAGGGGAAGGTGGGACAAAATCCTTGGAAACCCATGCGTGGTTCATTTTAATGAAGGTTAGATCATCCACATTTTGGGTTGACAGACGGGTCCTTTTTTCTGTCAGGATTGATCCAGCTGCACTGAAGACTCTTTCCGATAGCACACTTGCAGCTGGGCAAGCGAGCTCCTGTAAGGCATATTGGGCCAATTCAGGCCAGGTGTCCAGTTTAGCGGCCCAATAGTCAAAGGGGAATGACCTGTGTGGGAGAACATCAATATGGGAGGAAAAGTAGTTTGTAACCATAGTTGACAACTGCTGTCTCCTGTCACTTTCCATCGATGCAGTATTACCAGTTGTGTGAGCGGTACTTAAAAAATCAGTCCACAACATTGTCATGAAACCCCTGTCTCCAACGCCACTTCTGCTGTGTGCACCACGAACACCTCTGCCAAGCTGCCCCCGGCCCGTACGGCTCGTGTGAGAACCATCACCGCTGCTGTGTGCTGGGAATGCCTCAAGCAACCGATTTACCAGAGTTGCTTGTTTATTAGCCAATATTAGGTCAAGGTTCTCCTGAGGCATGATGTTTTGTAATTTGCCTTTATAGCGTGGATCCAGGATGCTGGCCAACCAGTAGTCGTCATCGTTCATCATTTTGGCAATGCGGGGGTCCCTTTTTAGGATCTGCAAGGCATAATCTGACATGTGGGCCAATGTTCCCGGTGTCAATGATGCACTGCGAGTGCTGGTTGGAGGAGCACTTTCTGGCAAATCCACATCCCTCCAGTCACGCACAAACCCTGTACCAGACCTTGCCACGCCAACATTTTCACTTGCCCCACGAGATGCATCCTCCTCCCCTAAGTAATCATCCTCCTCCTCCTCCTCTTCTTCCTCCACCTCGTCCAGGAGAGGTCCCTGAGCAGACAATGGCTGAATGTCATCAAGGATTCCCTCCTCCTCTTCCTCCTCATCAACATTGGCTGCAGAAGCCTGCTCCTTAAGGTGCGTCAAAGTTTGCATGAGCAGATGCATAAGTGGGATGCTCATGCTTAGGATGGCGTCGTCTGCACTTACCAGCCGTGTGCATTCCTCAAAACACTGAAGGACTTTACAGAGGTCTTTCAGCTTCGACCACTGCACACCGGTCAACTCCATGTCTGCTCTCAAAGTGCCTGGCCGTGTATCCTCCCACAAATGCATTATGGCCTGCCTCTGCTCGCACAGCCGCTCCACCATGTGCAGGGTGGAGTTCCACCTTGTTGCAATGTCGATAATGAGGCGGTGGTTGGGAAGGTGGAGCAATCGCTGCAGCTTCTGCATATGAACGGAGTGTACAGACGACCGGCGGATGTGCGCGCACAGTCTTCGCACCTTCTGGAGCAGGGCTGTTAACTCCGGATAATTTTTGAGGAAGCACTGCACCACCAGGTTCAAGGTGTGAGCCAAGCAAGGTATGTGGCTGAGTTTTGAAAGGGCTATGGCTGCCACAAAATTACGGCTGTTATCACTAACTACCTTGCCTGCCTCAAGATGTACACTGCCCAGCCATGACTCAGTTTGTCGCTTCAAGTACTCGGCCAGCACCTCGGCGGTGTGTCTGTCACCCAAACACATCATCTGCAACACAGCCTGCTGACGCTTTCCACTAGCTGCTCGATAGGGGGACACCTCGTGTGCAACAGTGGCAGCTGCAGATGGAGTGCTCGTACGACTGCGCTCTGTGGACGAGCTTTCGCTTCTGGAGGAGGAGGAGGAGGAGAAGGGTCGAACGCCTACAGCCAACTGTTTCCTATACCGTGGGCTAGTTAGCACTGTCCCACCACCGCTGTCCCCTGTGGACCCTGCATCCACCACATTAACCCAGTGCGCAGTTGTGGACCATGCATCAGTTGTGAGGTGCACCTTTCCGCTCACTGACTGCTTGAGTGCATGGACAATGCGGTCTTTCACATGATGGTGGAGGGCTGGGATGACTTTGCGAGAGAAGAAGTGGTGGCTGGGTAGGTCATAGCGTGGTACTGCATAGGCCATGAGTTCGCGGAAAGCTGCACTTTCCACCAACCGAAAGGGCATCATCTCAAACGAGATTAGTTTGGCAATGTGGGCGTTCAAACCCAGTGTACGCGGATGAGAGACTGAGTACTTTCTTGACTTACTCATAGTGTCTGGGAGGGTGAGCTGGATTTGAGAGCTGCATATGGTGGAAGTAGCGGTGGACAGGGCGGACTGAGAGAGGGTTGATGATGGTGATGGAGTTGGTGTTCTTTCTGATGGCCTAGAATCAGTCTTTCGTTGATATAACAGTGGGATTCCCTGACTGCTGTGGCCTTGCAACGACACCTCAACATTTGCTGCTGTGCTAACCGGTGGGCTTACAGTGGGGGAAACAATGTAGCGTTGCTGACTACCTTCGTTGTGATCAGTTGCACATGTGGCACTTGAGGTTTGGTGTTGTGTCCACGCTTGCAAGTGCATGCTGGTTAAATGTCTAAGCATGCAACTGGTATTCAAATTTTTCAGATTTTTCCCTCGGCTAAAGGTCTTTGCGCACTTCTTACAGATAACCTTGGCCTGATCATGAGGATTTTGTTCAAAAAAGTGCCACACTGCACTCTTCCTACTTTGGCAGACATTTTGCGGCCTAGTACACTGTGATCTTTTGACCCTCTGGACAAGCTGTCCAGCAACTCTTTTGATGTTTGTAACCTGTCTTTGGAGTGCTCCGGGCCTGCCAGATAACAGCTGTTGCGATGTCGATGTCTGCTGTGGATGCTCCTCATCTGAGCTATTGGAAGCAGCACCCTCTTCCCCCAATGGATGCCAATCTGGGTCAACAACTGGGTCATCCATCACCTCCTCTTCTATGTCATGTGCACCTTCCTCTGTGTCACCGTGTATGGTGGTATAGTGTGCGGGAAGGGGCACCTGAGTCTCATCAGGGTCAGAATCTGGCTCTGTACACTGCGAGGACAATGTAGTGCTCTGAGTGAATGTACCAGCAGAATCATCCATCAGCGGCTGTGCATCAGTGCACTCCATGTCAGATTCATCTTGGCCTGGGTAATTCACCATTTCACTTGATAATCCAGGCATGGTATGTGAAAACAGCTCCATGGAGTAATCAGTAGTATGGCCTGCGTCATCCTTCAATCTTGGTTGGGGTGAAGGACACAAGGAAAGGTGTAGTTCATGAACATGAGCCTCCAATGACGACTCAGTGCTTTTACTTTTTACAACTGAAGAAGAGGAGGCGATAGAGCTGGAGGCTGAGTCAGCAATGTAAGACAAAACTTTTTCCTGATGCTCTGGCTTTAAAAGCGGTTTGCCAACTCCTAGAAAACTAAGCGTTCGAGGCCTTATGTAGCCAGACGATGACGCAGGCTCAACACCTCCTGCATTCGGTCCTATTTTGCTCTTGCCACTACCATCAGATCCACCACCAACACCATCATTACCAGCTGCCAACCCCCGCCCAATTCCACGGCCTCTTCCACCAGCCTTCCTCATTTTTGGTAGAAATGTAGACAAAATCCAACAAACTATATAGTAATGTAAAACAAGGTACAAGGTGTCTATAGGACAGGGGAGATTTTGAATTTCTGCAGACACTTGTGGACACTGGACACTTTTGGATTGTGTGAGGCCCAATGAATATCTGAGCATTATGTGACAGGCTCGATGGCACAGCTGTGACAAAAGTGACGAGAGGATAAGGGAGATTTTGAATTTCTGCAGACACTTGTGGACACTGGACACTTTTGGATTGTGTGAGGCCCAATGAATATCTGAGCGCTATGTGACAGGCTCGATGGCACAGCTGTGACCAAAGTGACTAGAGGATAAAGGAGATTTTGAATTTCTGCAGACACTTGTGGACACTGGACACTTTTGGATTGTGTGAGGCCCAATGAATATCTGAGCGCTATGTGACAGGCTCGATGGCACAGCTGTGACAAAAGTGATGAGAGGATAAGGGAGATTTTGAATTTCTGCACACACTTGTGGACACTGGACACTTTTGGATTGTGTGAGGCCCAATGAATATCTGAGCGCTATGTGACAGGCTCGATGGCACAGCTGTGACCAAAGTGACTAGAGGATAAGGGAGATTTTGAATTTCTGCACACACTTGTGGACACTGGACACTTTTGGATTGTGTGAGGCCCAATGAATATCTGAGCGCTATGTGACAGGCTCGATGGCACAGCTGTGACCAAAGTGACTAGAGGATAAGGGAGATTTTAAATTTCTGCACACACTTGTGGACACTGGACACTTTTGGATTGTGTGAGGCCCAATGAATATCTGAGCGCTATGTGACAGGCTCGATGGCACAGCTGTGACCAAAGTGACTAGAGGATAAGTGAGATTTTGAATTTCAGCAGACACTTGTGGACACTGGACACTTTTGGATTGTGTGAGGCCCAATGAATATCTGAGCGCTATGTGACAGGCTCGATGGCACAGCTGTGACCAAAGTGACTAGAGGATAAGGGAGATTTTGAATTTCTGCACACACTTGTGGACACTGGACACTTTTGGATTGTGTGAGGCCCAATGAATATCTGAGCGCTATGTGACAGGCTCGATGGCACAGCTGTGACCAAAGTGACTAGAGGATAAGGGAGATTTTGAATTTCTGCACACACTTGTGGACACTGGACACTTTTGGATTGTGTGAGGCCAAATGAATATCTGAGCGCTATGTGACAGGCTCGATGGCACAGCTGTGACCAAAGTGACTAGAGGATAAGTGAGATTTTGAATTTCAGCAGACACTTGTGGACACTGGACACTTTTGGATTGTGTGAGGCCCAATGAATATCTGAGCGCTATGTGACAGGCTCGATGGCACAGCTGTGACCAAAGTGACTAGAGGATAAGGGAGATTTTGAATTTCTGCACACACTTGTGGACACTGGACACTTTTGGATTGTGTGAGGCCCAATGAATATCTGAGCGCTATGTGACAGGCTCGATGGCACAGCTGTGACCAAAGTGACTAGAGGATAAGGGAGATTTTGAATTTCTGCAGACACTTGTGGACACTGGACACTTTTGGATTGTGTGAGGCCCAATGAATATCTGAGCGCTTTGTGACAGGCTCGATGGCACAGCTGTGACCAAAGTGACTAGAGGATAAGGGAGATTTTGAATTTCTGCACACACTTGTGGACACTGGACACTTTTGGATTGTGTGAGGCCCAATGAATATCTGAGCGCTATGTGACAGGCTCGATGGCACAGCTGTGACCAAAGTGACTAGAGGATAAGGGAGATTTTGAATTTCTGCACACACTTGTGGACACTGGACACTTTTGGATTGTGTGAGGCCCAATGAATATCTGAGCGCTATGTGACAGGCTCGATGGCACAGCTGTGACCAAAGTGACTAGAGGATAAGGGAGATTTTGAATTTCTGCACACACTTGTGGACACTTTTGGATTGTGTGAGGCCCAATGAATATCTGAGTGCTATGTGACAGGCTCGATGGCACAGCTGTGACCAAAGTGACTAGAGGATAAGGGAGATTTTGAATTTCTGCACACACTTGTGGACACTGGACACTTTTGGATTGTGTGAGGCCCACTGATATCTGAGCGCTATGTGACAGGCTCGATGGCACAGCTGTGACCAAAGTGACTAGAGGATAAGGGAGATTTTGAATTTCTGCACACACTTGTGGACACTGGACACTTTTGGATTGTGTGAGGCCCAATGAATATCTGATCGCTATGTGACAGGCTCGATGGCACAGCTGTGACCAAAGTGACTAGAGGATAAGGGAGATTTTGAATTTCTTCACACACTTGTGGACACTGGACACTTTTGGATTGTGTGAGGCCCAATGAATATCTGAGCGCTATGTGACAGGCTCGATGGCACAGCTGTGACCAAAGTGACTAGAGGATAAGGGAGATTTTGAATTTCAGCAGACACTTGTGGACACTGGACACTTTTGGATTGTGTGAGGCCCAATGAATATCTGAGCGCTATGTGACAGGCTCGATGGCACAGCTGTGACAAAAGTGACGAGAGGATAAGGGAGATTTTGAATTTCTGCACACACTTGTGGACACTGGACACTTTTGGATTGTGTGAGGCCCAATGAATATCTGAGTGCTATGTGACAGGCTCGATGGCACAGCTGTGACCAAAGTGACTAGAGGATAAGGGAGATTTTGAATTTCTGCACACACTTGTGGACACTGGACACTTTTGGATTGTGTGAGGCCCAATGAATATGTGAGCGCTATGTGACAGGCTCGATGGCACAGCTGTGACCAAAGTGACTAGAGGATAAGGGAGATTTTGAATTTCTGCACACACTTGTGGACACTGGACACTTTTGGATTGTGTGAGGCCCAATGAATATCTGAGCGCTATGTGACAGGCACGATGGCACAGGTGTGACCAAAGTGACTAGAGGATAAGTGAGATTTTGAATTTCAGCAGACACTTGTGGACACTGGACACTTTTGGATTGTGTGAGGCCCAATGAATATCTGAGCGCTATGTGACAGGCTCGATGGCACAGCTGTGACCAAAGTGACTAGAGGATAAGGGAGATTTTGAATTTCTGCACACACTTGTGGACACTGGACACTTTTGGATTGTGTGAGGCCCAATTAATATCTGAGCGCTATGTGACAGGCTCGATGGCACAGCTGTGACCAAAGTGACTAGAGGATAAGGGAGATTTTGAATTTCTGCACACACTTGTGGACACTGGACACCTTTGGATTGTGTGAGGCTCACTGATATCTGAGCGCTATGTGACAGGCTCGATGGCACAGCTGTGACCAAAGTGACTAGAGGATAAGGGAGATTTTGAATTTCTGCACACACTTGTGGACACTGGACACTTTTGGATTGTGTGAGGCCCAATGAATATCACAGCGCTATGTCACAGGCAGAAATTGGCTAGTGTATCACAAACTACAATGTGTATGTAGAATTGGGCAGAATAGGAATCTCCCTAGAGTGCAGGTCTGTAAGAACGGAACATGTCCTCGTTTTATTCTCACAGAGTGACACACTGATAGCTTCACTGTGGCTGTGATAACAGCCGTTACACGGTACTGTGTGAGGAGCGTACACCGCTGTATGGTGTGAAAAAATGCACGCTCAGAACCTCAGCAGGACAAAAAATTGGGATTGCTTTTAAAAAAGCAGTTTGTGGAGCAGTGGGTAAACAGCAATGCAGGAATGTCAGGAAGCCTTAGAAGGCAGCCCAACAACCAACACCACTGATACACCACTATATAGCCTCCCCTTGCACTGCACACACAGTGACTGATGTGTTGTACAGGCAAAATCGCTAGCAGCAGAAGCAGTTTTTTTTTTTTTTTCTTCTCAGCAGGACAAAAAAAAAATTGGGATTGCTTTTAAAAAAGCAGTTTGCGGAGCAGTGGGTAAACAGCAATGCAGGAATGTCAGGAAGCCTTAGAAGGCAGCCCAACAACCAACACCACTGATACACCACTATATAGCCTCCCCTTGCACTGCACACACAGTGACTGGTGTGTTGTACAGGCAAAATCGCTAGCAGCAGAAGCAGTTTTTGGTGTCTTCTTCCCTGCCTAACGCTCTCCCTACAAAATCATCATCAGCAGCAGCTCTCCCTATTCTGAGATCAGCATGAGTAACATGGCGGTCGGCGTGCACGCCCTTTTATACCCCCTGTGACGCCCCCCAAAGCAAGCCAATCACTTGCATGCCCTTCTGAAAGATGGTGGTGACCCGTGCCTATGTCATCACGTTGCCCTCAGTGTCCGTGGATCCTGATTGGCTGAAAAAGAGCGCAAAACAAACTTTTGAAACGCGACTTTGGCGCGTAAGTCGCCGACCTCGTGGCCGACCTCATCCTAGGGTCGGGTTTCGTTTCATGAAACCCGACTTTGCCAAAAGTCGGCGACTTTTGAAATTTTTCGACCCGTTTCACTCAACTCTACTAGGGACCAATGGTCCTATGTCGGTTGTAAAACCGCTGGTCCTTTTCCTGGGAGAGAGATAACTTATCCACCACTTGGTCCCAGATCTGGTGCATTCTCTCCACCACAGTGTCAACACCTGGGCAGGCAGAAGGCTCCACCTGCCCTGAAGAAAATCGAGGATGAAACCCAAAGTTACAAAAAAAAGTTGACATCAAAGTGGCAGAACTAGCTCTATTATTTAAAGCAAATTCGGCCAAGGGCAAAAATGAAACCCAATCATCCTGATCAGCGGAAATAAAACATCTCAAATACGACTCCAAGGTCTGGTTTGTTCTCTCCGTCTGCCCATTGGTCTGAGGGTGAAAAGCAGAGGAGAAGGACAACTGAATTCCCAGCTTGGAACAGAAAGTCCTCCAAAATCTAGACACAAACTGAACTCCTCTGTCAGATACAATGTTCTCAGGAATCCCATGCAAGCGAACCACCTTTTGCAAAAACAGGGGCACCAACTCAGAGGAAGATGGCAACGTAGGGAGTGGTACAAGATGAACCATCTTAGAGAACCTATCACAAATCACCCAAATAACAGTCATTCTCTGAGAGACAGGCATATCAGAGATGAAATCCATTTAAATATGGGTCCATGGCCTCCTGGGGACCGGCAAAGGCATCAACAACCCACTAGAGCGAGAACAAGGTTTAGATCGGGAGCAAGTCCCACAGGACTGCACAAAATTCCTGACATCACGAGACAAGGCGGGCCACCAAAAAGACCGACTCACCAGATCTCTAGTACCAAAAATACCTGGATGACCAGCCAATGCAGAGCAATGAACTTCAGACATCACCCTCTTCTTCCACTGGTCAGGAACATACAACTTTCCCCTGGGACAAAGCTCAGGTTTGTCCTCCTGGAACTCTTCCAGAGCACGTCTCAAATCGGGCGAGATGGCAGAAAGAACTACCCCTTCGCCTAAGATGGTAGCAAGCTTGGTCACTACAGGAGAATCAGCAAAGAAGCTCCTAGAGAGAGTGTCAGCCTTGACATTCTTAGTTCCAGGAAGAAAAGAGACCACAAAATCAAAACGTGTAAAAAACAAGGCCCACCTAGCCTGTCTAAGGTTCAAGCTTTTGGCCGACTCCAGATAAATCAAATTCTTGTGGTCAGTGAGGACCACGACTTGATGTTTAGCTCCCTCCAACCAATGTCTCCACTCCTCAAATGCCCATTTAATGGCTAACAGTTCCCGATTCCCCACATCATAGTTACGTTCAGATGGAGAGAACTTTCGGGAAAAGAAAGCACAGGGATTCATTTTAGATGTTACAGGATCCTTTTGGGACAAAACAGCTCCTGCACCAATCTCAGAAGCGTCCACCTCTACCTGGAACGGGAGTGAGACATCAGGTTGCCGCAAAACCGGGGCAGAAGTGAATCTTCGCTTCAGCTCCTGAAAGGAAGAAACAGCCTCCGGAGACCAATTCAACACATCAGCACCCTTCTTAGTCAGATCAGTCAATGGCTTGGAAATACTAGAAAATTTTGCTATAAATTTCCGATAAAAATTAGCAAAACCCAAAAACTTCTGGAGGGCCTTCAAAGAAGTGGGCTGAACCCAATCATAAATGGCCTGTACCTTGGCCGGGTCCATTTCAATAGTTGACGGAGACAAAATAAATCCCAAAAAAGAAATCCTCTGTACCCCAAAAAGGCATTTCGATCCTTTGACATACAGGGAATTCTCCCTCAAGATCCGGAACACAGTCTGAACATGTTCCACATGAGAATCCCAATCCTTGGAGAAGATCAAAATATCATCCAGATAGATAATCAAAAATTTATCCACAAAGTCTTGGAAAATGTCATTCATGAAGCACTGGAAGACAGAAGGGGCATTAGTGAGCCCAAAAGGCATCACCAGGTACTCAAAATGTCCCTCCGGAGTATTAAACGCCGTCTTCCATTCATCCCCATGCTTAATGCGGATAAGATTATACGCCCCCCTGAGGTCAAGCTTGGTAAACCAGCAAGCACCTTTAACTCTGGAGAATAGATCCGAAATCAGGGGTAGCGGATACTGATATTTAATAGTAATTTTGTTGAGGGCACGATAATCAATACAAGGCCTTAATGAACCATCCTTTTGGCCACGGAAAAAAAACCAGCACTTAAGGGTGAAGAGGATGGTCTAATATGACCCTTCTCCAACGCCTACTTAATATAGGATCGCATAGCCTCTTGCTCGGGTACAGATAAATTGAAGAGCCGACCCTTGGGAAATTTACACCCCAGGCTCAGTTCAATTGCACAGTCATAACTCCTATGAGGAGGCAAAGACGCAGACTCATTCTCACTAAATACATCATAAAAGTCCGCCAAATAGTCAGGAACATCATGCGACTGAGGAGAGGTGGAAAAAAACGGAGCCTCACTAAGGGCCCACCGACAACCCCAACTCACCACAGACACAGATTTCCAATCCAAAACTGGACTATGAATTTGCAACCAGGGAAACCCCAGAACAATGGTATCATGCAAATTATGCAACACCAAAAATCTGCAATTTTCTTGATGGTCTGGGGCGACCCGCATTACCACCTGGGTCCAAAACTGAGGTTTATTTTTCGCCAAAGGAGTGGCATCAATCCCTCTCAAAGGGATAGGCGTCCGCAGAGGTGTCATCGGAAATCCACAACGTTTAGCAAAATCCAAGTCCATTAGGTTCAGGGCTGCTCCCGAATCCACAAAAGCCTTGGCGGAAAATGTGAACAGGGAGCAGATCAGAGTAATTGCCAGAAGAAACTTAGGTTGAATACCACCCACAGAAAACGTGTGTGCAAAACGTTTCTCTCGTTTAGGACAGACAGAAATAATATGCGAGGCATCTCCACAAAAAAAACACAGCTTATTACGCCTTCTGAACTCCTGACGTTGCTCCCTGGACAAAACTCTATCACATTGCATAGGTTCAAACACTTGTTCAACAGGTGGCAACACCTCTCGTGCAGTCCTGCGTTCATGTAAATGCCGATCAACCTGAATGTCTAATGACATAGTATCGTCCAGACCAGAGGGAACAGGAAATCCCACCATAGTATCTTTTACAGCTTCTGACAAACCCTTCCAAAAGAGAGCTGCCAAGGCATTATCATTCCAGGTAGTAAGGACCGCCCACTTTCGGAATTTTTGACAGTACAATTCTGCAGAATCTCGACCCTGGCTCAATGCCAACAGGGCTTTTCAGCCTGATCAATAGCATTAGGTTTGTCATACAACAACCCCAAGGCTTGAAAAAATGCGTTCACATTAGTCAGAATAGGATCATCAGGTTTCAAAGAAAGCGCCCAATCCTGGGGATTGCCACGCAGCAAAGAGATGACAATTTTAACCTGCTGCGCAGAGCTCCCTGACGAGTTAGGCTTCAAGGCAAAAAATAATTTACAATTATTTTTGAAATTCAAAAATTTAGACCGATCCCCAAAAAACACATCAGGAGTAGGCATCTTTGGTTCAGCAGCATGTGAATGAGCAAGGTAGGCGGAAATTCCCCGCACTTCCGCAGCGAGCTGCTCCACATGATCAGACAATTGCTTTATCTCCATTGAGAGAAAAAAAAAATTCCCCCTACGCCTCAGAGATATAGAGGAAAAAATATACACACTTTTTTTTACAATTCTTTCCTGCTATTGAGTACCCTAGGATCTGTGGTATGGCTGGTGATTCTGTTATGAATGAGTGACCGTAGGAGGCAAAAACAGAAATACTAGCTAAGTCCAGAAAACCAGAGAAGTTGGCAGCTATCGGATTGCAGACCCCTGAACCTATCAACAACAACTAGCAGTAGCCGTGGGGGTTCCTACAGTGCCCTAGACCCCTCGATCACAGCCAGAGAACTACATAGCCTAAAGACAGAAAGGGAAATCTAAACTGCCCCAGAGCAGACCCCAAAGCAATAGGCAGCCCCCAACATATAATGACGGTGAAGCAAGATGAAAAAACACTCACACAGATAGAAAGATAGGCTGAGCAAATGATGGGGCCCAAGCTAACTAAATAGGACAGGATAGGAAAGCTGTTGTCTGCAATCCGCCAAAAACCCTATCAAAACAAGGGCCAACAGGCTGATAGGGAAAAAGGCCCTGAAGACTCTAGGCTTCAAAAGACTATATCAGCACTCAGGTATTTTCTGAAGACAGAGCAAAAAGGAATTCAACTCACCCCAGCAGGGAATGGCAGAAATTGAGAAAAACAAGGCAAAACAAAACAAAACACAAATACAAAAAGCAGTGCAGAAAACTTAGCTTTTGAGGAGACTGGTCTCCTAGAATCCTTCAGAGAGATCACCAGCAAGGCAGAAGGGTGTCGGCTGCCTTATATCCAGTCAGCAATTCCGATCACCCAGTCATCATCATCATACCCAGGTGCTTGGTAATCAGCCTCACTACCTTCCTTCACTAGAAGAGGGAGTTCATCAGACCTCAATGGTGAAGGGGAAAATGAACTCACAACAGGGGACAGCATATGGGGTAGACAGGTCAAAGAAGAGAGCACAAATGGGAGAAGTCACCACATGGTGAAAGAGAGTGGATAGGTGGGTGAGCACATGGAGAGGGGAGAGATTCTCAGCGCTGCAAAGCCTGCCCCCATCGTGACATTACTGCCCTCCCGATGTGATAGCATTGGGCCTCCATCTAGTACTGTGTGTGTGTATATATATACAGTGGGGCAAAAAAGTATTTAGTCAGTCAGCAATAGTGCAAGTTCCACCACTTAAAAAGATGAGAGGCGTCTGTAATTTACATCATAGGTAGACCTCAACTATGGGAGACAAACTGAGAAAAAAAAATCCAGAAAATCACATTGTCTGTTTTTGTTTCATTTTATTTGCATATTATGGTGGAAAATAAGTATTTGGTCAGAAACAAAATTTCATCTCAATACTTTGTGATATATCCTTTGTTGGCAATGACAGAGGTCAAACATTTTCTGTAAGTCTTCACAAGGTTGCCACACACTGTTGTTGGTATGTTGGCCCATTCCTCCATGCAGATCTCCTCTAGAGCAGTGATGTTTTTGGCTTTTCGCTTGGCAACACGGACTTTCAACTCCCTCCAAAGGTTTTCTATAGGGTTGAGATCTGGAGACTGGCTAGGCCACTCCAGGACCTTGAAATGCTTCTTACGAAGCCACTCCTTCATTGCCCTGGCGGTGTGCTTTGGATCATTGTCATGTTGAATGACCCAGCCACGTTTCATCTTCAATGCCCTTGCTGATGGAAGGAGGTTTGCACTCAAAATCTCACGATACATGGCCCGATTCATTCTTTCATGTACCCGGATCAGTCGTCCTGGTCCCTTTGCAGAGAAACAGCCCCAAAGCATGATGTTTCCACCACCATGCTTTACAGTAGGTATGGTGTTTGATGGATGAAACTCAGTATTCTTTTTCCTCCAAACACGACAAGTTGTGTTTCTACCAAACAGTTCCAGTTTGGTTTCATCAGACCATAGGACATTCTCCCAAAACTCCTCTGGATCATCCAAATGCTCTCTAGCAAACTTCAGACGGGCCCGGACATGTACAGGCTTAAGCAGTGGGACACGTCTGGCACTGCAGGATCTGAGTCCATGGTGGCGTAGTGTGTTACTTATGGTAGGCCTTGTTACTTTGGTCCTAGCTCTCTGCAGTTCATTCACTAGGTCCCCCCGCGTGGTTCTGGGATTTTTGCTCACCGTTCTTGTGATCATTCTGACCCCACGGGGTGGGATTTTGCGTGGAGCACCAGATCGAGGGAGATTATCAGTGGTCTTCTTTGTCTTCCATTTTCTAATTATTGCTCCCACAGTTGATTTCTTCACTCCAAGCTGGTTGGCTATTGCAGATTCAGTCTTCCCAGCCTGGTGCAGGGCTACAATTTTGTTTCTGGTGTCCTTTGACAGCTCTTTGGTCTTCACCATAGTGGAGTTTGGAGTCAGACTGTTTGAGGGTGTGCACAGGTGTCTTTTTATACTGATAACAAGTTTAAACAGGTGCCATTACTACAGGTAATGAGTGGAGGAAAGAGGAGACTCTTAAAGAAGAAGTTACAGGTCTGTGAGAGACAGAAATCTTGATTGCTTGTTTCTGACCAAATACTTATTTTCCACCATAATATGCAAATAAAATGAAACAAAAACAGACAATGTGATTTTCTGGATTTTTTTTTCTCAGTTTGTCTCCCATAGTTGAGGTCTACCTATGATGTAAATTACAGACGCCTCTCATCTTTTTAAGTGGTGGAACTTGCACTATTGCTGACTGACTAAATACTTTTTTGCCCCACTGTATATATATATATGTATTAGTTTATATACGTCAAATATGGTGACAGATTTCCTTTAACTTCTATTGGCAGTGGAAGACACACCAGGCTATACATTTGCAGATAAATGGCTATCCATAAAAAGGCATAAAGACAGCGCAATCATTTCTGGGGACATTTACGTCTGCTCTAACCTTAGCACAGTGGGAAAGCTTGCTAATGACCCAGTGGGCTGAAGTGGTGTCCCCCATCCTGACAGGAGATGCCCAGAAGGCCTACTTGGACCTCAGTTGGGATGATGCCCTGGACTATGAGAAACTTAGAGGTGAGATCCTTGCCCGACTGGGGGTTAATACTTATGTGCAGACTCAATAGGTGTTTCAGTAGTCTTTTGCAAAGTCTTGCCTCACCAGGTGTCAGGCATATGACTTGCTACAGCTGGACAAAAATGGCTTCAACCTGAGACATTAACCCATTACCAGATGATGTAGAGGGTGGTGTTCGACCAGCTAGTAAGAACTCTGCCAACTGCTCTTCAGCGTTGGGTGGCCAAGGGGATCCCGGCACCCTAGACCAGGTGGTCAGCCTGACTGAGCGGTATACGGCCACTCAGGACTTTATATGGGACTCTGCTCCACTACTGTTATCACGCCAGGGCCTGCCAGCCCAGGAGCCTGGGAAAGGTCCACAATCTTCTGCTGGGGCAAATCAGGACCGAGCCCTCACTGAGGAAGTACCCCGGAGTGACAGTGACAAGAAACCCATTTCCCCTAAACTGGCCCGGAGGTCCATTCGTGCAGCATCTATTAACTGTGGGTGGTGCCAAGGGCCATGATATGTGGCTGCCAACTGCCTCATGACAGCTGAACCAATGGACTGCAGGTATACTCGCCGTATGTCGATGTATGCCCAGGCCGTTTTAACCATGGATCCGCTTGTCCCAGTGGATGAACCGCATCTGTGCCAGGTGCGCATCAATGGACACCAGGCCGAGGCCCTCCTGGACTCGGAGAGCCTGGTGACACTGGTACATGGGTCATTAATCTCAGGCTTAGAACCCACTGGGAAAAATGTGGATGTTGTAAGCATTCATGGTGAACGCCGCGAGTGCCCAAACAGTGGAGGTTTCATTTGTTACGCTCTGCGGGGAAATTAAACATGTCGTGGGGGTAATGAAGACCCTTCCTTATAGTGCTGTCCTGGGAAGGGATTTGCCCCTCTTCTTGTCTATATGGAAAAAATAAAATTAACCCTCCCAGGGTAAATGTTATTCTGTGGAACCCGAAGATCCTTAGTCAGGGATACCTGCCGTAGGGGTCGCCAACCTAGGGACAGAGTGTAACCCCAATAGGTTCCCCTAGAGGGATTGGCAGGAGAGGTCGAGGAGAGCCCATCGATCCCCGAGTTGGGAGTGTCCCCTGGTACGTTTGGGACAGCTCAGCTCCAGGATTCCACTCTGACCCAGCCGTGGGAAAGAATAATCAAGGTAAATGGGGAGGCTCAACAACCGGGTGCAGAGACGGTGTTCCCATGTATAGCGATCAACCAGGAGTTACTATACAGGCTTGATAAAATCTGGGATGAGGTGGTAAAACAACTGGTAGTGCCCCAATCCTACCGTCAGGCGGTGCTCAAAATGGCTCACACTCATATGCTGGGAGGGCACCTGGGGGGTCAAAAAGACACAGGGGCACATATTGCGGCTCTTTTGGCCTGGGGTCTACACTGAGGTACAGAGGTTCTGCAAAATGTGTCCTGAGTGCCGGCTAACCTCACCCACCGCAAACTACGGGAATCCGTTGGTATCTCCACCCATTACACAGGGACCTTTTGAACGGATTGAGATGGATTTGGTAGGGCCAGTAGTGAAATCCGCCCGGGGCCACCAACATATATTAGTCATCGTAGACTACACTACCCGGTACCCGGAGGCCATTCCGCTTTGGCATACTGTACCTCGGCTAAGATTATTGCTCGGGACTTGTTTGCCAAGTTCTGTCGCCTTGGGCTACCGAAGGAGATCCTCACTGATCAGGGGACTCCTTTCATGTCCAAGGTGACAAAGGAACTGTGCAAGCTTCTCCAAATTAAACAGTTGAGCACGTTGGTGTATCACCCTCAGACTGACGGGCTAGTCGAGCGCTTCAAATAAACCCTCAAATCCATGTTGCAAAAGGTAGCTTCCAAGGATGGAAGGATTGGGACATGTTGCTGCCCTTCTTGATGTTCGCAATTCGCGAGGTAACGCAGACTTCTAAGGGATTTTCACACTTTGAACTACTGTATGGCAGACATCCTAGGGGGCCTGGTGGACGTAGTCAAAGAGACATGGGAGCAGGAACCTACGCCACATAGGAGTGTAACTGAGCATGTGGCAAGTATGCAGGACTGGATTGAGGCAGTCAGACCTATAGTAAAAGGTGCATCTGATGGATGCCCAGGTCACACAGAGCCGAATATATAACAAAAAGGCCACGGTCCGCTCGTTTAGAGCAGGAGATCGGGTTTTGGTTTTGGTGCCCATCACCGAAAGCAAGCTTATGTCAAAGTGGCAAGGGCCATAAGAAGTTCGGGAAAAAGTGGGGGAAGCAAACTACTGAGTTTACCAGCCCTGGAAAAGAAAACCTGAACAGTTGTATCACGTCAATCTGTTGAAAGCATGGAAGGACCGGGAGTGTATGCTTATGGATGTGACTCCAGACATGTCATCTGGGGTTCCTCCGATATTTGCCTGGACAGAGGCCGAGAGAGGCAAAGATAGGAGACTCTCTCTCGAAACAGCAGCGGCGAGAGGTGCGGAAATTTGTGAGGATGTATTCTCAAGACTACCCGGTCGTACCTCAGTCATCTAGCATGACATTGTCACTGAGCCTCACGTAAGGGTACGAATGAAACCATACTGTGTGCCCAGGACTGGAGTCAAGCCATAGTAAGTGAGGTAAAACAAATTCTCCAGCTGGGAGTAATTGATGAGTCCCAGAGTGAGTGGGCTAGTGCCATTGTACTAAAACAGAAGCCTTACGGTTCTGTAATGATTTCCGTAAGTTGAACAAGGTGTCGAAATTCGATCTTTATCCAATGCCCCGGGTGGACGAACTGATCGAGCGACTGGGTCAGGCCCAGTACTTTACCACACTCGATTTGACCAAGGGTTATTGGCAGGTAAAATGAAAAAGTTTTGAATGTTCCAGCTCCTTAAAATTTCAAAATCTTTATTGATCCACTAAAAACAATGTATGGCAATAAATCCTCAAGTAATTGGATCTACACTGGGGGTACAGAGCAGAGGGTATAGCGACACGTTTCGATCTACAAACAGATCTTTGCTTTCATTTTGGCTATTACACGTCCTGTCAAGATGGAGTTCCGGGCACTTGTGGTTGTCGGTGAGCTGGTTGGGGCTTTTTAGTCCATTTGCTTTTCTATATATGTTATTGGCAGGTGCCTCTTACAGAGTCGGCAAAATAAAAGACCGACTTCATAACACCGGAGGATCTGTATCACTTTGTTGTCTTGCCCTTTGGACTAAATGGGGCACCAGCCACGTTCCAGAGGCTGCTGGACATAGTGCTAGAACCCTACTGGACGTATGCGTCAGTGTACTTGGATGACATCATCATCTTTAGGACTAACTGGCAGTACAACCCAGTACAAGTGGTAGTAGATTAGCTCAGAACCTTGTGCCTGACAGAAAATCCCAAGAAATGTGCGATAGAGCTTGAGGAAGCACAGTACTTAGGATACATGATCGGCCGTGTAGTTATCAAACCCTAAATAAATAAAATTAAGGCCATACAGAACTGGCCCGACCGGTTACCACCAAACAGGTGAGAGCATTTCTTGGCATCATGGGGTATTACTGGAGGTTTATACATAATTTCCCTGGGAAAACAACACCCCTAGCCGATCTCCTAAAGGGAAAGAAACCGGTCATGGTACAGTGGAACCCTCAAGCGGAGGAAGCATACCTGTCTATGAAGGTGGCACTGTGCGGACAGCCCGTCCTCATTAGCCCCAATTTCAAGAGAGACTTCATCGTACAGATGGATGCATCTAACGTTGGCCTAGGAGCGGTCCTGTCGCAGGAGGTGAACGGAGAAAAACATCCTGTCACCTAAGTAGTAAACTCAACCCTGCCGAGAAAAATTATAGCGTAGTGGAAAAGGAGTGCCTGGCCATTACATGAGCCTTGGAGTCCGTATGTTATTATTTGCTTGGTCGACTATTTCGCTTGGTGACAGATCATTCACCCTTGGTCTGGATGAGAAGTTCCAAGGAGAGGAATGCTTGGGTCACCAGATGGTTCCTGTCCTTGCAAAATTTCAATTTCGCCATGAAACATCACTCAGGGAAGTCGCAGGGAAATGCGGATGCCCCATCACGGGCCCCCTGTATTGTGACAAGTGTTCAACCCCACAAGTATGAACAGAGGGGGTATATGTGAGGCAGTGAGGGTGATCATATGCGAGGGTCACTATGCATCCCCCAGGATGCACATAGAAGCGTATTGAGGCTGCGGGAGTGCATTGCAGTCACAGACATAGCTGTGATTCCAGTGCAAAATAAAAGTAAGTTTGGTCTTGGGCAAGCTATTTGCCCAAGGCACATTTAAGAAAACCTGGCATGGGCTTTTATTTTTGGAACAAACTACAGGATGATAGTGGGGCAGTTTGCTCCCTCCAGACAGGGTCTTACAAGTGACCCATGGCCACAGATTCCATTTAAAAACCCTGCAGCAAAGGTTGGGTGGGTTAGTCTTGGTTTGCAAACTGCAGAGCAGGTGGCTCTGCAAGGTTCAGCCTGTGTGAAGTAACACTGAGCCAAGTGATGCCAAAAAGCCTGGCACTAGAGATGAGCGACTTTGCCTTTTTTATTAGGGTCATGTCGGGTTTCATGAAACCCGACTTTCGCAAATGTCACGCCGAACGAAATCGGACGACTATAGGGAAAAGTCGGAGGCCGACTGAAACACGAAACCCATTGTAAGTCAATGGGGAAGCAAAGTTGGCAGGGAGTGGAGGACAGTAAACACACCTACAGTGCCCATTTCAATGCCAAAAACATCAATTCTTATTACTGAAGCTTGTTAACCTTAATTTACTTAATAATAATAGTTACGCATTGAAAACTGGGGGTTATTTGGCTAAAGTTGTGGGGGGGTAGGGCTGGCTCCAGGTTTTCGTGTGCCCTGGGCCAAAGAGTGTCAGTGCGCCCCTTTAACACATACCACAACTCATGATGCTCCGATACGGCACAGAAATATAAGTATAGTACAATGACAAATACTTCACTGCTTCAATGACATGACTGATCTATTTTAAATTGTACAATAGCTCAAAAAATGGACAGTATATTACTCCATAAAGTATTATGGCCACCACATTGTGCGCCATACAGAATAATGAGCCCCATATATTTCTCCATACAAAATAATTGGTCACTCACATATAATGTTCCATACAGTATATGATGAGCTCCACATAATGCTCCAGTATATGATGGGCCTCATGGATGATGCTCCAGTGTATGATGGGCCCTAATAATGCTTCATATATAATGGGCTCCATTTCTAATGCTCCAGTGTATAATGGGCCCCGTAAATGCTGCTCCAGTGTCTGATGTCCCCAATCTGGAATGCTTCAGTATATGATGGGCCTCATGGATGATGCTCCAGTGTATGATGGGCCCTAATAATGCTTCATATATAATGGGCTCCATTTCTAATGCTCCAGTGTATAATGGGCCCCATAAATGCTGCTCCAGTGTCTGATGTCCCCAATCTGGAATGCTCCAGTATATGATGGGCCTCATGGATGATGCTCCAGTGTATGATGGGCCCTTATAATGCTCCATATATAATGGGCCCCATTTATAATGCTCCAGTGTATCATGTGCCCCATAGATACTGCTCCAGTGTCTGATCTGCCCCATTTTTAATGCTCCAGTATATGATGGGCCTCATGGATGATGCTCCAGTGTAATATGGGCCCTAATAATGCTCCATATATAATGGGTCCCATTTCTAATGCTCCAGTGTTTAATGGGCCCCGTAAATGCTGCTCCAGTGTCTGATGTCCCCAATCTGGAATGCTCCAGTGTATGATGGGCCCTAATAATGCTCCATTTATAATGGGCCCCATTTCTAATGCTCCAGTGTATAATCGGCCCCATAAATGCTGCTCCAGTGTCTGATGTCCCTCTTTTAGAATGCTCCAGTATATGATGGGCCCCATTTTTAATTAACCCAGGCATGGTATGTGAAAAGAGCTCCATGGAGTAATCTGAAGTGTGTGCTGCCACATCCTTCACTTTTGGGGTGGGTGAAGGACACAAGGAAAGGGGTTGCTCCTGACCAGAAGCCTGCACTTACGACTCAGTGCTTGCATTTTTTTAAACTTCAGAAGAGGAGGCGATAGAGCTGGAGGCTGTTTCAGCAATGTAAGGCAAAAACAGTTCCTGATGCTCTGGCTTTAAAAGCAGTCTACCTACTCCCAGAAAAGGGAGCCTTACAGGCCTTCCAGAGCTACACCATGATGCAGGCTCAACACCCCCTGCCTTAGCTGCTATTGTGCTTTTGGCACTACCAACAGATGCACCACCACCACCATCAGTATCAGGTGGCCCCCCATGCCCACGTCTGCATCCTCTTCTACCATACTTCCTCATGTTTTGGAAAATGGACCCAAAATACCAGCAGATATATGGTACTGTATCAGAAGCGTACAGCTCTATACAGTCTAGGGATAACAGTAAATCTCCAAACAAGACTGTTTTTAGGACTTTATTGGATGTAAATAAACTAGCCAGAAATCTAACATTAAAATGTAACTTTTACAATGATAATGACCTACAGGAAAATGTGTTTTCATCTGCAAATTCTGTTGAACATGATTCTAATATAATACCAATGTTTCATGAATTGAAAAAAATCTCTGATTTGCGACAATTAGAGTCAGAATGTAGAACTTACGACTCCTCTTCTGATAGTTTTTCAACCTCTAACCCCTTTTTCTACCCTATTCAGTCTAGGCCATCTATCCTAGATACCTTTCAGGAAAAGGTGGAGGCAGATCTTGTTGTTCTGGACAGAAATACTAGTATTGATAAAAACAATCTTAATCCTCAAGAAATTCTGGCACTGCAAGATCTGCAATCCAACACAGGTTTAATCATTAGGGAAGCAGATAAGCGGGGAGGGGTCGTAGTTCTGGACTCTTCACTTTATTTTAAAATAAATCATGATATTCTATCTGATGAAAAAACCTACCTACATCTCCAGGGAGACCCTACTAATTTTTATAAAAGTAAAATGGATAAATTACTTCAGGATGGTTTGGAGGGGGGCATTTTTTCTCAGAAAATATATGAATATTTAAAAGTGGATTTTCCTATTATCCCCATTTATCATGCTCTCCCCAAACTCCATAAAGGTATCTTTCCACCACCATTCAGGCCTATTATATCAGGCATAGGTTCCCTTGGAGAAAAGCTGGGTGCTTGGATAGATCATTTTTTGCAACCTTTAGTTAGGGACATGCCAGGCTTTCTGAGAGACACCAAATCTTTAATAAATAATTTAAATTCTATCTCATGGCAAGGAGGCTATATGTGGCTGACTTGTGATATTGTCAGCCTATATCTGTCTATACCACACTATGTAGCCATAGATTGTCTTCAGGTGTTTCTCAGGAAACATAGCTCTTATCCTCCACAGACTCAAAATTTAATTATCACAGCTATTAATTTTTTGTTGACTCATAATTATTTTTCTTTTGATGGGGAATTTTTTCTTCAGAAGTGTGGCGTTAGCATGGGAGGGAAATTTTCCCCCTCCCTTGCTAACATTGTGGTTACCATTTTTGAAGAATTTTATATTTTTGATGATGATAATAATTTTTCAGAACATATAATTTTTTATACACGTTATATTGATGATCTATTATTTATCTGGAAGGGAGATGTTGCTACAGCACAATCCTTCATAAATCATCTCAATCAAAATTCTTTTAACCTTAAATTTACTTTTTCTGTCCATCCGTATACCATCAATTATTTGGATGTGACTCTTTTTGGTAACCACAACATAATTGACATTCTTCCCTACCATAAGGAAACTGACTCCAATTCCATTTTGTTAGCCAGCTCATGTCACCCTCCACATACGGTGAAAAATATCCCTATTGGAGAATTGATCAGACTTAAACGTAATTGTTCTAGGTCTGATCTTCTCCCACATGAAACTAATAAAGCTATTACCAAACTTAAACATAGGGGGTATTCCAACTGGTGACTGAACAGAGCCCAAAAGATAGTGAATCAAATTGATAGATCGGATCTTTTTTCAGACCATCACAAAAATAAACACAATATCAATCATCAATTAACTTTTTCTACCAATTTTTCTCCGCAATTCAAGGATATTGTAAAAATAATACAAAACATTTACCGATTTTATCACAGGATAATTTACTTTGCCATATTCTAGAAAAAAATAAAATTAATTTCGTAGCAAAAAGGGCGCCCAATTTAGCCCATATTTTGTCACCTAGTTTAGTAGTCAGTAATAATAATAAAAAAAGTAATTCCAAAAATTGGTTATCATGTACTGGCTTTTTTGGCTGTGGGCATAATTTTTGCATTTCATGTAAACATGTTAAGAAATGCAAATCATTCACTTCTATGTTTACTGGTTTAACTTACAACATTAGGGATTTTATTAATTGTAATACCCCTAATGTTGTTTATCTTATTGAATGTACTTCTTGCTCAATTCAATATGTAGGTTGTACGACTTGTCCTCTTAAACAGCGGATACGCAGACATATGTCTGATACACTAAATCCTTCCGCAGTAAATGTTTCTGCAGTCTCGAGGCACTTTATTACTATTCATAATAGGTGCCTGGATTCCCTTACATTCATTGGCATTGAAAAGGTGTACAAACCAACTAGGGGAGGGGACCACCGCAGAAAGATTCTCAATCGAGAGTCTTTCTGGATCTACAAATTGGGTACTAGAGTGCCGCATGGTATGAATAAGAGGAGAGATCTAATCATGCAGTATTCTTAGGCATCCCTTTCTCTTCCATGTTACCCTATTTTCCCCATAACAAAAGAAAAGGGAATATAAGTAGGAAGAGGGAAACAAAAGCAGGAAGAAGTAACAGGGAAAAAGAAAAAGGAAATGGTAATTTTTTATTTTTTTCCCTTTTTGTCAATAAATTGTACATAAATTGTTTGTGAAAGGCAAGACTCTTGTTATAATACCATCAAAATATACTATGGCTTCTTTATAACATTAATGTGTGTTTTTTAACTGTTTACATTATACACTAGTATTTTTTCTTTTTTTTCTCTTTCTTTTTTCCTCTCATCTTTTTTGTTATTACAATTTTTTTGTGTGTTGGTCTCCATCCTTTGCACAGTTGATTTAAATTTGTTTTTTTCATGCTAAACGAATGGGTGTGTTTTTCACCTAATTGGTTCACCTGTTTTCTTGATGTGTTTAAATATTTGCTTGGAGACCTTTCTTACGCATTCCATGATTAAGCCCTTTCAGGGTGAAACACGTAGGAAATTGCTCCCCTCCATACGCCTCTTTATGTCGCTTTTACTTGATGGTATGAAGATTTTATATTCTCAATAAAGCAATTATTATTTTATCTCCTGGAGACGCTGGAAAAATCCTTCTTTATGTTGTGCAAACAGTAAATCTCTGTATATATTTCATGAGTCATACACAGACGCTAACAAACTCAGTATGGATTACACAATAAAATAAAAAGTTGAAAAAGGGTACAGTATCACGAGATACAAGGTATATATAGTATAGTGTAAACATTCTGAATCTCCGTATACATTTCAGGAGGCAGACACAAACGCTCTCAGGCCCAGTATGGATTACACAAGAATAAGAAAAGCTGTAAATGGGTAATGTAACACAAGCGTACAGCTGTATACAGTGTTGGGGTAATCTTAAAGCTCCTAATATATTGCCGGAGTAACAGACAGACATTCACAGGCTCATTATGGATTACACCAGAATCTAAATAGCTAAAAAGGTTACTGTATCAGAAGCGTACAGCTGTATACAGTGTTGGCCAAATTTGAAATATCGGTATATATTTCCGGAGTCACCCTCAGACGCTCACTCAGTCTGGGTTTAACCATAATAAAAAATGTTGTAAAAAAGGTACTGAATAACAAGATAGCAAGTATATTTATTATAGGGTACAATTGAAATCTCTGTATACATAGTCCTGTAGTCACTCTCAGACGCTTACTCAGTATGGATTTGACCGTAATACTAAATGTCGAACAAAGGTACTGTATATCAAGATACAAGCTGTATGGAGTATAGGGTAAAAATTGGTATCTCCGATTCACCATATATATAGAACGCGTAAACCACACACGCTCACTCCCAATGGATGATACCATAATTACAAATTTTTAACAAAGTTACTGTATCAGCACATACCAGGTGTATCCAGTCTAGGGGTAATTGTAAATTTTGGTCTATACAGCCGGAGTCAGACACAGACACTCACAGGCTCACTATGTATTACACCAGAATTTAAAAAGTAGAAAAAGGGAAAGGTATTTGAAGAGTACAACAGTATACAGTGTTGTAGTACTTTTAAATCGTCGTATATATTTCAATCTAAGTAAGCCAGTACAGACTCTCCGCTACTGGAAACTACATGGATACAAGTACAGACGGAAAGTCGAGTGTTAGCAGAAATTTGGGAATTACTCATCGCGGGAAAACCTCCTGGTAGAAGTTGCAGAGGCGATGCAGACCCTCAATTACTGTGTCTGTGGAGACAGCGAAAACGGTTCTTTGTGAAGAAAGGATTGCTTTATCGCAGTAGCATGGATCACATCACCGTTACTCGTCTCCATCAAATAGTGATCAAAGTGAGAGATGTAGACATGGTCCTCACTGCCTATCATGATGTGTCCAATTTTGGGCACCACATTTTAAAAAAGACATCAACAAACTGGAGCAAGTTCAGAAAAGAGCGACCAGAATGGTGACTGGTCTGCAAACCCTGTCTTATGAGGAAAGGTTGCAGGATTTGGGAATGTTTAGTTTGCAAAAGAGAAGACTGAGAGGAGACTTAATAGCTGTCTACAAATATCTAAAGGGCTGTCACATTGTAGAAGGATCAACTTTATTCTCATTTGCACAAGGAAAGACTAGAAGCAATGGGATGAAGCTGAATGGGAGGAGACACAGATTAGATATTAGAAAAAACTTTTTGATAGTTAGAGTGATCAATGAGTGGAACAGGCTGCCACGAGAAGTGGTGAGTTCTCCTTCAATGGAAGTCTTCAAACAGAGGCTGGACAGACATCTAACTGGGATGATTTAGCGAATCCTGCTTTGAGCAGGGGGTTGGACCAGATGGCCCAGGAGGTCCCTTCCAACTCTACGATTCTATGATTCTGTGTCTGGTCAATTTGGAGTGCAAAAGTCAGAAGCCACAGGCCGTAGGCAATTCTATTGGATTGAGAGGAGACATTGAAAAATGGTGGCAGGAATGTCACACGTCTGTGACTATTACAACTGTGAAAGATGATCATAAAGCACCACTGCATCCGCTTGTAAGATGACGTCCATTACAAATGGTAGCCATTGATCATCTGAAGGTAGAGGCCAGCAGGACAGGCCATAGCTACATCTTAACCATCATCGATCAATACACCAAATTTCTAGTGGCCGTCCCTGTGAAGGATTTAACTGCCCAGACTATACAGTGCTGGAGCAGGGAGAGGTAAGTATTGCAACTTGCAAGTGCTGTGGCCATTACCAAGCAGGGAGGGCACAGTCGTGGTCGATGGTACTGGCACAGGGCCCCTCATAGTACGCTGGTGTGTCTGATGGAGAGTGGGCCACCCCACCGTCAGAGACACTGTATTGTACTATGAGGGGCCCTGTGCCAGTGCCGTCGGCCATCAGTGGGCCCATCCACCAGTTCAGAGCAACGGCACTTGCCCGGGTGCGCCAGGTGTTGACCCCAGCCATTGGGGGGTGGGTGGGCAGCCCACTTAGGGAGGTTTAAAAAATGGCATATGTTGATGTGTTGACTGGACATTCAGCTGCTGCAAAGGGAGGAATTGGGCAAGTCTGAGGAAGAGGAGGACAAAAGCAAGGCAGTTTTCTGGCAAACTATGTGTCATCAGGGGAAGGTGGGACAAAATCCTTTGAAACCCATGCATGGTTCATTTTAATGAAGGTTAGATCATCAACATTTTGGGTCGACAGATGGGTCTTTTTTTCTGTCAGGATTGATCCAGCAGCACTGAAGACTCTTTCAGATAACACACTACCAGCAGGGCAAGGGAGCTCCTGTAAGGCATATTGTGCCAAATCAGGCCAGTTGTCCAGTTTAGAGGCTCAATAGTCAAAGGGGAATGACCTGTGAGGGAGAACATCGAGATGGGAGAAGTAGTTTGTAACCATAGTTGACAACTGCTGTCTCCTGTCACTTTTAATCGATGCAGTATTAGCAGTCGTGTGAGCGGTACTGTCATGTCGGACGCTGTTCACACCACAGCGTCCGGCAGGCAGAGGTAGTTCCACCTCCAGCCACTATAGCCTCAGTGGCGCCGGCCTGATCTTCAGGCTCTCGGGGGTTAATCCTGCTGGAGACCAGGTTGGATGGTTAGTCACGCCCACGGTCTTTAAATAGTCATGCTGGCCTATGGGCGTCGCCGATTATAGCTTGTGTTTCATACCAAGTGGTTCCGGTCTGGAGTGGAGGTGTTGCAGAGAGAGAGATTCGTATCTGTTGTCGTATGATCCGTTGTTATCCTTTCTAATTCCCATATTTGTGTTTAGTTGTGCCCTGTTCACATTACTCTATAGTCCTGTGTGTATGCGGCGCGGTGCAGTTTAAGTTCTCCCTGTCTGTCATTATTTGTGTGGGGGCTTTGGTGGTGTGTCTCCTCACTGGGTGGAGGGTGGAGGGTTAAGTGCAGGGCTGAGCAGGAGACAAGGAAAGGGTGGAGGCTCAGACATTTGCACCATCAGCAAAAACCCTGGGTTGAGGGTCAGACAGGGTTTCCTCTAGTTATAGGGACATCACAGGGCCCCCGGGAATTACAGCCTTAGTGGGACTAAGCCCCACGTGACATTATAATCGGCCCACATTTTTTCAGGAGTCCATGGATCCATTAGATTCCATAACCTGCCAGTTGGCGGCGCTGTCCTTACAAGTCTCCGAGTTGAAAGGGGCAGTTCAGCAGCAGGGCCTGGTAGTAACGAAAGTGCAAACGGCATCTGCAGGTATCGGTGCAGAGCCGAAGTTTCCGCTGCCAGAACGTTTTTCAGGGGATCGCAGCAAATTTGTCGTATTTCGGGAGGCCTGCAAGTTATACTTCCGCATGCGGCCAATCTCCTCAGGTAATGAGGCCCAGCGGGTAGGGCTGGTGTTGTCATTACTGAGTGGTGACCCCCAAGCATGGGCATTTTCCTTACCAGCTGACTCTGCTACATTTCTTTCTGTTGATAATGTTTTTTCTGCCCTCGGACTCATTTACGATGATCCTGACCGACTGGCTCTAGCGGAATCTAAAATCCGCGCCCTCCGCTAGGGGGAGCGCGCTTGGCAGAGGACTATTGTTCGGAATTTCGCCGATGGGCCGTAGACACACAGTGGAATGACCCAGCGCTGTGGAGCCAGTTTATGCATGGGGTGTCAGGGAGGGTTAAACAAGCCCTCCTGATGTATGAGTCTCCGGCATCGTTGGAGTCTGCCATGAGTTTGGTGATACGTATTGATCACCGTTTTTGTCAGGGGGCACAGGAGACGCTACCTCTGGGGGAAAGCAGAGGTGCAAGTGTGGTTGAAGTAGATGAGTCCCCTGAACTTATGCAGATTGCTGGCGTGGCACAGGTTAAGCGTCGCGCTCCGGGATTCCGGAAGCCCGGAGCATGTTTCTACTGTGGTAAAAGAGGTCATTATATTAACGTTTGCCCGGTACTAACTAAGAGGGTCACTTCGGCGGAAAACTGTTAAGCTCAGAGGGTATGGAGGAGACCCAACTGAGCGTATGCATATCCTCCATGATGGTATCTCAATGTATGCTCCCTGCCAAGGTTATTATCGCGGGCAGAGAGCTACCAATATCAGTGTTTGTGGATAGTGGTTCCGCCACCAATCTCATAGATGAGGAGTTTGCACACACCGCCGGGTTTAAGATTGAAAAACTTCCTCACCCCATACAGGTGGTGACCATTAATGCTGTTCCCCTCCCTCAAGGGGAGATTACGGAGTTTGTGGCAGAGGTGAAACTCCACATTGGGGTCCTACATTCTGAGTCGGTTACATGTAGGGTCCTCCGTAATCTCCCAGCACAAATGGTCCTGGGTTTTCCATGGTTGTCCAGACACAACCCGGTAATTGATTGGAAAACTCAGGACATAGTACAATGGAGTGGTTTTTGCCAAGACAATTGCTTGGCCACATGTGTGTCCGTCGTGACGCCCAGCCTGCCGGAGGCTTTGCAGGATTTCGCAGATGTTTTCTCTGAGAAGGGTTGCTCAGAACTGCCTCCACATAGAGCCTATGACTGTGCGATCAGGTTATAACCCGGGGCCAAATTACCTAAGGACAGGATGTTTAATATTTCTGGTCCTGAGAGACAAGCTCTGAAAGACTACATCGCAGAGAGTCTGAGCAAAGGACACATCCGGCCTTCGTCCTCGCCTGTAGCCGCGGGGTTTTTCTTCATTAAGAAGAAAGATGGGGGGTTACGCCCGTGTCTGGATTTCCGAGAGTTAAACCAGATTACTATCCGTGATCCTTACCCTATGCCGTTAATCCCGGATTTGTTCAACCAGGTAGCGGGGGCGAAATGGTTTTCCAAGCTGGACCTCAGGGGGGCGTATAACCTCATAAGGGTCCGTCAGGGGGATGAGTGGAAGACGGCGTTTAACACTCCTGAGGGTCATTTTGAGAGTCAGGTTATGCCGTTTGGGTTGACCACCGCGCCTGCCGTTTTCCAACATTTTATTAATGATGTATTTGCTCATGTCCTGGGGAGATTTGTGATTGTATACCTGGATGATAGCCTCATTTATTCTAGCGATCGGGACACTCATTTGGAGCATGTCAGGCAGGTGTTACAGTTGCTCCGGGAGAACCAGCTCTATGCTAAGCTGGAAAAATGTTTATTTTTTGTCCAGGAGTTGCCCTTTTTGGGATATATTGTGTCCGCAGCCGGCTTTAAAATGGACACCGCTAAGGTGCAAGCCGTGCTGCAATGGGAGAGGCCGGAGAGTCTGAAAGCACTCCAGCGGTTCCTTGGGTTTGCGAATTATTATAGGAAATTTATAAAACACTTTTCGACTATCGCCAAACCGCTCACGGACATGACAAAAAAAGGTGCCGATCTGGCGAGCTGGCCTGAGGTGGCTATACGTGCATTTGAGCGTCTGAAGAATAGTTTTGCTTCAGCCCCCATTCTGGTGCAACCAGACGTGTCTAAACCTTTTGTGGTGGAGGTTGATGCGTCGGAGGTGGGAGTGGGGGCAGTACTGTCTCAAGGCTCGTCCTTGAGCGAGATGCATCCATGCGCCTACTTCTCCTAGAAGCTGTCGCCGGCCGAACGGAATTATGATATCGGCAACAGGGAGTTGTTGGCCATCAAACTGGCTTTTGAGGAATGGTGACACTTCTTGGAGGGGGCGGCTCACCAAGTCACAGTCTTCACCGACCATAAGAATCTGCTCTATCTGGAGTCGGCTAAGCATCTGTCTCCTAGGCAGGCTCGCTGGGCATTGTTTTTTACTCGTTTCAATTTTCTGGTGACTTACCATCCCGGGGCTAAAAACACCAAGGCGGATGCTTTGTCTAGGTGTTTTCCGGGGGGAGAACCTCGGGAAGAGCCGGTACCCATCCTCCAGAAAGGGGTAGTGGTCTCGGCTCTCACGACGGAGGTAGAGGCGGAGATTGCCGAGGCCCAAGAGGAGGTACCACCAGGACTTCCCGCCAACAAATCATTTGTACCCCTGCATCTTCGGCTTAAGGTGTTGAAGGAACACCACGACTCGGTACTGGCTGGTCATCCAGGGGTGAGGGGCACCTTAGAGCTGGTATCGCGTCGTTTCTGGTGGCCCAAAATCCGGCAGGACGTGGTCTCATACGTGGCAGCTTGCATCACGTGCGCTAGGGCTAAGTCACCCCGTACTCGTCCTGCTGGCACGCTACAGCCTCTGGGGGTACCCAATAGGCCATGGACAGAAATCTCCATGGATTTCATCACTGACTTGCCAGCCTCGGCGGGGAACACGGTCATCCTGGTGGTGGTTGACCGTTTTTCAAAGATGGCGCATTTTGTGGCGTTGTCTTCATTGCCCAATGCTAAGACGTTGGCTCAGGTATTTGTGAAGGAGGTGGTCAGACTCCACGGAGTACCGTCGGACATAGTATCTGATAGGGGTACGCAATTTGTGGCGAGGTTTTGGAAAGCTTTTTGCTCACGTTTGGGGATCAAGTTGTCACATTCATCGGCGTTTCATCCACAGTCTAATGGACAAACTGAGCGCATGAACCAAAATCTAGAACAATATTTACGATGCTTTGTGTCCGACAACCAGGAGGAGTGGTCTACTTTCCTTCCTCTGGCCGAATTCGCGTTAAATAATCACCGCCAAGAGTCATCGGGAGAGTCTCCATTCTTTTGTGTGTACGGTCAACATCCTCAGTTTTGTACCTTACGTCAGGGTGACTCGGGGGGTGTCCCGGAGGAGGATCAGCTAGGAGCCCAATTGTCATCAGTCTGGAGGCAGGTGAAACAGCGTTTGTTGAGCATGAGTGCCAGGTACAAACGGGTGGCTGACAGTAGACGTGTGCCAGGTCCGGACCTGTGTGTGGGTGAATGGGTGTGGTTAGCTACGAAGAACATAAGACTCAAAATTCCATCTTTAAAACTGGGTCCAAGGTTTATTGGGCCTTTTAGGATTTCTGCCATCATTAACCCAGTGGCGTATCGGTTGGAACTTCCTGCGGTGTACAAGATACACAACGTGTTTCACAGAGCTTTATTGAAAAAGGTGGTAGGCTCTGTGGACGTGACGCCGATGCCACCTCCAGTCATGGTGGATGGCGATTTAGAGTTTGAGGTCGCCAAGGTAGTGGACTCTCGAGTAGTACGCCGTACTCTTCAGTATTTGGTGCACTGGCGGGGGTATGGTCCAGAGGAGAGGTCTTGGGTTCCAGCCTCAGACATACATGTGGATCGGCTGGTCAGTTCTTTTCACCGTCGTCATCCGGACAAGCCGGGTCCTATGAGTCTTGAGGGTCTGGAGGTCCTTCGTAGAAGACGGGGTAATGTCATGTCGGATGCTGTTCACACACAGCGTCCGGCAGGCAGAGGTAGTTCCACCTCCAGCCACTATAGCCTCAGTGGCGCCGGCCTGATCTTCAGGCTCTCTGGGGTTAATCCTGCTGGAGACCAGGTTGGATGGTTAGTCACGCCCACGGTCTTTAAATAGTCATGCTGGCCTATGGGCGTCGCCGATTATAGCTTGTGTTTCATACCAAGTGGTTCCGGTCTGGAGTGGAGGTGTTGCAGAGAGAGAGATTCGTATCTGGTGTCGTATGATCCGTTGTTATCCTTTCTCCTTCCCATATTTGTGTTTAGTTGTGCCCTGTTCACATTACTCTATAGTCCTGTGTGTATGCGGCGCGGTGCAGTTTAAGTTCTCCCTGTCTGTCATTATTTGTGTGGGGGCTTTGGTGGTGTGTCTCCTCACTGGGTGGAGGGTGGAGGGTTAAGTGCAGGGCTGAGCAGGAGACAAGGAAAGGGTGGAGGCTCAGGCATTTGCACCATCAGCAAAAACCCTGGGTTGAAGGTCAGACAGGGTTTCCCCTAGTTATAGGGACATCACAGGGCCCCCGGGTATTACAGCCTTAGTGGGACTAAGCCCCACGTGACATGTACTTGAGGGATCATTCCACAACATGGTCATTAAACACCTGTCTCCAACGCCACTTCAGCTGTGTGCACCACGAACACCTCTCCCATTGTGCCCACTACGGCTCATGGGAGAACCAGCACCACTGCTGTGTGCTGGGAAAGCCTCAAACAAATAATTTACCAGAGTTGCTTGTTTGTTAGCCAATATTATCTCTAGGTTCTCCTGTGGCATGATGTTGTGTAATTTGCCTTTGTAGCATGTATCGAGGATGCTGGCCAGCCAGTAGTCATCATCCCTCATCATTTTGGCAATGCAGGGGTCCCCTTTTAGGATCCGCAAGGCATAATCGCACATGTGGGCCAATGTTCCAGGTGTCAATGCTGCACTGCCACTGCTGGGTGGAGGAGCACTTTCTGGCAAATCCACATCCCTACAGTCATGCACAAACACTGCACCTGACCTTGGAACGCCAACATTTTCTCTTGCCCCCTGAGAAGCATCCTCCTGCCCAAAATAATCATCCCCCTCATCCTCCTCCTCCTCCTCTTCTTCCTCCACCTCGTCCAGGACAGTTCCCTGACCAGACAATGGCTGACTGTCAGCAAGGCTTCCCTCCTCCTCCGCTGCAGACGCCTGATCCTTAATGTGCATCAAAGTTTGCATGAGCAGACACATAAGTGGGATGCTCATGCTTATGATGGCGTTGTCTGTGCTTACCAGCCGTGTGCATTCCTCAAAACACTGAAGGACTTTACGGAGGTCTTTCAGCTTTGACCACTGCACACACGACAATTCTATGTTTTCCCTCAAACTGCCTGCCCGTGTATCCTCCCACAAATGCATTACAGCCTGCCTCTGTTCGCACAGCCTCTCAACCATGTGCAGGGTGGAGTTCCACCTTGTTGCAACGTCTATGATTAGGCGGTGCTTGGGGAGGTGGAGCAATCGCTGCAGCTTCTGCATACGAGTGGAGTGGATGTTTGAGCGACGGATGTGCGAGCACAGTCTTCGCACCTTATGTAGCAGGGATGTTAACTCCGGATAATTATTAAGGAAGCACTGCATCACCAGGTTCAAAGTGTGAGCCAGGCAAGGTATGTGTGTGAGTTTTGCATGGGCTATGGCTGCCACAAAATTACGGCTGTTATCACTGACTACCTTGCCGGCCTCAAGATGTAGACTGCCCAGCCATGACTCAGTTTGTCGATGCAAGTAGTAGGCCAGTACCTCCACGGTGTTTCTGTTGTCACCCAAAGACATCATCTTTAACACAGCCTGCTGACACTTACCACTAGCTGTTCGACAGTGGGACACCTCGTGTGCAACACTGCCAGCTGCGGATGGAGTGCTCGTGAGACTGCGCCCTGTGGATGAGCTTTCACTGATGGAGGAGGAGGGTCGAAAACCTACAGCCAACTGTTTCCTGTACCGTGGGCTAGGCAGCACTGTTCCACCTCCGCTGTCCCCTGTGGAGCCTGCATCCACCACATTAACCCAGTGCGCAGTGATGGACAAGTAACGGCCCTGGCCATGCCTACTGGTCCATGCATCTGCTGTGAGGTGCACCTTTCCACTCACTGACTGTTTTAGTGCATGGACAATGCGGTCTTTCACATGCCGGTGGAGGGCAGGGATGGCTTTTTGAGAAACGAAGTGCCAACTGGGTAGGTCATAGCGTGGGACAGCATAGGCCATGAGCTGCGGAAAGCTTTGCTTTCAACCAAACGATAGGGCATCGTCTCTAATGAGATTAGTTTGGCAATGTAGGCGTTCAAACACAGTATACGCAGATGAGAGGATGAGTACTTTCTTGTCCTACTCAGAATGTCTGGTAGGGTGAGCTGGACTGGAGAGCTGCATATGGGGGAAGTAGCGGTGGACCGGACGGAGTGAGAGGGGGTTGGGATGGTATTGGTGGTGATGGCCTAGATTCAGTGTTGTGTTGCAAAACCATTGTGATTCCCTGAGTGCTTTGGCCTTGCGACGACACCTCCACATTTAGTGCTGGTGGTGTGCTTAACGGTGGCGGTGGTCTTACAGTGGGGGAAGCGATGGAGCATTGCAGGCTACCTTCAGTCGGAGCAGGTGCACATGTGCTACCTGAGGTTTTGTAGTCCGTCCACGCTTGCAAGTGCATGTTGATTAAATGTCTAAGCATGCAACTGGTATTCAAATTTCTGAGTTGTTTACCTCGGCTAAAGGTCCTTCCTCACTTCTTACAGGTAACCATTGCCTCATCAGTAAGATTTTGGACAAAGAAGTGGCACACTGCACTCTTCCTACTATGGTATATATTTTCTGGCCTTGCACACTGTGCTAAGTTGACTGTCTGGCCAAGCTGTCCTGCAACTCTTTTAGTTTTTGGTCCACGTTTTTGGACAGCTACAGGCCTGCCAGATAACCGCTGCTGCAATGTCAATGCCTGCTGCGGATACTTCTCCTTATCTGAACTATTGCCAGCGCCACCCTCCTCCCCCAATGGATGCCAATCCGGGTCAAGAGTGAAAAGAGCTCCATAGAGTAATCTAAAGTGTGGGCTGCTGCATCCTTAACTTTTGGTGGGGGTGAAGGACACAAGGAAAGGTGTTTTTCCTGACCAGAACCCTGCACTGACGACTCCGTGCTTGCAGGTCTCGAACGTTCAGAAGAGGAGGCAATAGAGCTGGTGGCTGTTTTGGCAATGTATGCCAAAACCTGTTCCTGATGCTCCGGCTTTAAAAGCGGTTTCCCTACTCCAAGAAAAGGCAACCTAACAGGCCTTCTTGGACCAGACGATGACGCAGGCTCAACACCTCCTGCCTTAGCTGCTATTGTGCTTTTGCCAGAACTAGCCGATGCACCACCACCATCAGTACCAGCTGCGCCCCCCTGCCCTCGTCCGTGGCCTCTTCCACCATACTTCCTCATGTTTGGGAAAATGTACCAAAAATACCAGCAGAGAGATGGTACTGTATGAGGAGCGTCCAGCTGTGTAAGGTGTATTAAAAAAATTAAATCTATTTATTTATTTTGTTAGTCACGGACGCTCTCACAGTATGTATTTGACCGTAATCCAACAAGCAGATATACGGAACTGTATCAGAAGGGTACAGCTGTATACGTTTTTTGTGTAACTAACAATATCCGTATTTGTATTTACGGAGTGTCACACAAACACACGCTGACTCTGTATAGATGTAACTGTAATGAGAATGGCAGATATACAATACTGTTTGAGAATCAGACAGATCTATACGGTGTGTGTATGGAAAATTGTCAATCTCCGTTTATTTTTCTACGGACTGACACATGCAGGGGAAGAGTCTTGAGGAGATCATTTGCATATTCCCAGTGCCTTCTGGGATAAGTGAAGAGTCTCCGCGAGCTCTACGATCACTGGGTTTTGGCCGTTGCAGCTGAAAAGAGGAAATCGGAAAACCAGGGGAAGAGTCTTGAGGAGATCATTTGCATATTCCCAGTGCCTTCTGGGATAAGTGAAGAGTCTCCGCGAGCTCTACGATCACTGGGTTTTGGCCGTTGCAGCTGAAAAGAGGAAATCGGAAAACCAGGGGAAGAGTCTTGAGGAGATCATTTGCATATTCCCAGTGCCTTCTGGGATAAGTGAAGAGTCTCCGCGAGCTCTACGATCACTGGGTTTTGGCCGTTGCAGCTGAAAAGAGGAAATCGGAAAACCAGGGGAAGAGTCTTGAGGAGATCATTTGCATATTCCCAGTGCCTTCTGGGATAAGTGAAGAGTCTCCGCGAGCTCTACGATCACTGGGTTTTGGCCGTTGCAGCTGAAAAGAGGAAATCGGAAAACCAGGGGAAGAGTCTTGAGGAGATCATTTGCATATTCCCAGTGCCTTCTGGGATAAGTGAAGAGTCTCCGCGAGCTCTACGATCACTGGGTTTTGGCCGTTGCAGCTGAAAAGAGGAAATCGGAAAACCAGGGGAAGAGTCTTGAGGAGATCATTTGCATATTCCCAGTGCCTTCTGGGATAAGTGAAGAGTCTCCACGAGCTCTACGATCACTGGGTTTTGGCCGTTGCAGCTGAAAAGAGGAAATCGGAAAAACCGCGCGCCTATCGGCGCGCGAATTTTGGCTCATCTTTCATCGTTTTTAAGAAATCTCAAGATGGAAGAGGCCAGGAGCCATTTGGTGAGCTGCATTTCTTGCTACATGTTCACAGACTTACCAGTGGAAAAGCCAAATTTCACATGCCACAAATGCAAGCTTGTGTCCCTGTTGGAGGAAAAGTTGCAAAATCTCGAAGAGAGGTTGGCTACTTTGAAGATCATTAAGGAAGGTGAAGAGTTCTTGGACAGAGCAGAATTATCTCTTCATGTTACAGAAAGAGAAGAAATTCGAAGTGCACCTGAAGAAACAGAGGAATGGAGACATGTGACCCAGAGAAGCAGGAGGATCAGGAGGCAGTCAGCACCCATACTGCTCAGAAACCAGTACCAGGCTCTCACGCAGGAAAATGATGAAGAAATACATCAGGATAAGACTTTGCCAACAAACAGCAACCTTGTACGCCTTCAGAGTCCTCCTGGATGGAGAAAGAAAAATGTTGTGAAGAAGAAACGGAGAGTGGTGGTCATGGGGGATTCCCTGTTGAGAGGAACAGAGGCCGCTATCTGCAGACCGGATATAACTTCAAGAGAAATGTGCTGTCTACCAGGTGCAAAAATTAAAGATGTGTCTGACAGGATATCAGGACTCTTCAGACCTACAGATGACTACCCATTCCTGCTACTACATGTGGGGACAAATGACACCGCAAGAAACGACCTGGAAACCATCTGCAGAGACTTTGAAGACTTAGGCAAGAAAGTGAAAGAACTGGGAGCGCAGGTGGTCTTCTCTTCCATCCTCCCAGTGGATGGCCATGGAACAAGGAGGTGGAATAAGATTCTGCAGGTGAACAACTGGCTACGTCGATGGTGCCGTCAGCAACGATTTGGATTTCTGGATCACGGAGTGAACTACTTATACGATGGACTACTTGCTAGAGATGGGGTGCACCTTACGAAGACTGGAAAGCATGTATTTGGAAGTCGCCTTGCTACACTTGTAAGGAGAGCTTTAAACTAGAACAACATGGGAAGGGAAGCAAAAGACCAGAAAAAGCCATACACCTGACAAATGCTATTGAGAACTCTGCTAATAGAAGTGGAAAGGAAGAACAAAGACGAAAGAATCTAATTAATAAAAATATTGGAGAAAGAGAAACCAATCACAAACTAAAATGTTTCTATACTAATGCACAAAGCATGGGCAACAAACAAGGAGAATTGGAACTACTAACACAGGAAAAGAAATATGATGTCATTGGAATCACTGAAACTTGGTGGGACAATACACATGATTGGAATACAAGACTAGAAGGATACAACTTATTTGCAAGAAACAGACTTGATAAACGAGGAGGAGGTGTTGCATTGTATGTTAGAAACGCGTATATCTGCACAGAGATTGAAGCTTCAGAGACTGGGAGTTCTGTGGAAACTGTTTGGGTAAGAATACAAGGACAGAACAATGGAAAGGACACCATTGTAGGCATTTACTACAGGCCGCCTGTGCAAGCTGAAGATATGGATGAACTCTTTATGCATCAAATGGCCAAGTTCTCCAAAAAATATGACATAGTTGTCATGGGAGATTTCAACTATCCAGACATTTGTTGGGAATCTCTCTCAGGCAAAACTAACAGGTCAAGGAAATTCTTATCCTCTCTTGCTGACAACTTTATCTTCCAAAAGGTAGGGGAGAAAACAAGGGGAACTGCTACCTTGGATCTAATCCTTATAAACAGGGAGGAAATGGTTGAGGAGGTAAAAGTGGCTGGAACCCTAGGAGGTAGCGACCATGCTATTTTAGAATTTTGGATAACTAGAGGCGGAAGACCTGTGAAGACTCAGACGTCAAGGTTAGATTTCAGAAAGGCAGATTTTAAGGGATTCAGAAAGATAATTGGAGGGATCCAATGGCTGGATATCCTTAAAGACAAAAATGTCCAGGAAGGATGGGAAATCTTGAAAAATGAAATTCTCAAAGCACAGTTGTTAACAATTCCGAAAAGAGGGAAGAATAGGAAGCATTTAAGGAAACCAGGATGGGTGAACACAGAACTTAAGCACATGCTAAAAAGGAAGAAAAAAATGTTTATAAAATGGAAAGAGGGAGGCATATCTAAAGAAGAATATAATGCTGTCTGCAGAATCTGCAGGGCACAAATCAGATTAGCTTAAGCTGAAAATGAATTGAGGCTTGCAAGAGATGTCAAAAGCAATAATAAAGGATTTTGGGGATATGTCAAAAGTAAAAGAAAAGTCAAAGATGCTATAGGATTTTTACAGGATGAAAATAATGAAATGGTAAGACAGGATGTTGAGAAGGCTGAACTTTTAAATTCCTATTTTGCATCTGTTTTCTCTCAGAAAGGAAATGTAACACCAACTGTTATTCACTGTCCTATTAAGGGAATAGAAGAATCCAGGATATCTATAAACAGAAAGATAGTGAGGAAACACTTAGCTAACCTAAATGAATTCAAGTCTCCAGGTCCAGATGAATTACACCCCAGAGTACTGAAGGAGATAGCAGAAGAAATTTCTGAACCACTCTCCATAATCTTTGAAAATTCTTGGAGAACAGGAGAAGTGCCAGAAGACTGGAGAAGAGCAAATGTTGTTCCTATCTTCAAAAAGGGGAAGAAGGTGGACCCAGGCAACTATAGGCCGGTGAGTCTGACTTCTATACCAGGAAAGATCTTTGAACAAATTATTAAACAACATGTAAGTCAATACCTGGATAAGAATGAAGTGATCAAACAGAGTCAGCATGGGTTTGTAACTAATAAGTCATGTCAGACTAACTTAATTTCCTTCTATGACGGTATCACTGATTGGGTGGATCAAGGAAATGCTGTAGATATAGTATATCTTGACTTCAGCAAAGCATTTGACAAAGTCTCTCATACAATCCTTATTGAAAAAATGACTAAGTATGGAATGGACAAGGCAACTGTTAGGTGGATTCATAGCTGGCTTAGTGATCGGACCCAAAGAGTGGTCGTAAATGGCTGCACATCCAGTTGGAAGAATGTCTCAAGTGGGGTACCACAGGGCTCTGTCCTGGGCCCTGTATTGTTCAACATCTTTATCAACGATTTAGATGAAGGAATTGAGGGTAAACTGATTAAATTTGCTGATGACACAAAGCTAGGAGGGATAGCTAATACTAGAGAAGAGAGAGAGAGGATTCAAAAAGATTTAAATAAACTGGAGAAGTGGGCAGTAACTAACAGAATGGTTTTTAACAGGGAGAAATGCAAAGTACTACATCTGGGCAATAAAAATGAAAAAAGCATATATAGAATGGGAGGAATAGGGCTAAGTGACAGCACATGTGAAAAAGACTTGGGTATACTAATAGATCACAGACTGAATATGAGTCAACAGTGTGATGCAGCAGCAAAAAAGGCAAATGCAGTTCTAGGATGTATTAACAGAAGCATACAGTCTAGATCACGTGAAGTCATTATTTCCCTCTACTCCTCTTTGGTCAGACCTCATCTGGAATATTGTGTCCAGTTTTGGGCACCACATTTTAAAAAAGACATCAACAAACTGGAGCAAGTTCAGAAAAGAGCGACCAGAATGGTGACCGGTCTGCAAACCCTGTCTTATGAGGAAAGGTTGCAGGATTTGGGAATGTTTAGTTTGCAAAAGAGAAGACTGAGAGGAGACTTAATTGCTGTCTACAAATATCTAAAGGGCTGTCACATTGTAGAAGGATCAACTTTATTCTCATTTGCACAAGGAAAGACTAGAAGCAATGGGATGAAACTGAATGGGAGGAGACACAGATTAGATATTAGAAAAAACTTTTTGACAGTTAGAGTGATCAATGAGTGGAACAGGCTGCCACGAGAAGTGGTGAGTTCTCCTTCAATGGAAGTCTTCAAACAGAGGCTGGACAGACATCTGACTGGGATGATTTAGCGAATCCTGCTTTGAGCAGGGGGTTGGACCAGATGGCCCAGGAGGTCCCTTCCAACTCTATGATTCTATGATTCTATGATTCTATGCTGTCTCTGTCTAATTTTGACCATTATCAAACAGCAGATATACAAAACTGTTTGAAAAGCGGACAGCTGTCTAAGGTGTAGGTCTGGAAAAATGGAAAATCTCCTCGGCTTGTTTTTCCAGAGTCACACCCAGATGGCTTCTATTTGTCCGTGATACCAGCCGGTACACGGTAGTGTGTGAGGAGCATACACCGCTATACATTGTGTGTATGGAAAATTGTCAATCTCCGTCTATTTTTATACGGACTGACGCACGTTGTCTCTGTCTAGTTTTTACCGTGATCAAACAGCAGATATATGAAACTGTTTGAAAAGCGAACAGCTCTCTAAGGTGTAGGTCTGGAAAAATGGAAAATCTCCACGGCTTGTTTTTCCAGAGTCACACACAGAGAGCTTCTATTTGTCCATGATACAAGGCGGTACACGGTAGTGTGTGAGGAGCGTACACCGCTATACGGTGTGTGTATGGAAAATTGTCAATCTCCTTCTATTTTATACAGTCTGACACATGCTGTCTCAGTCTAGTTTTGACCGTCATCAAACAGCAGATATACGAAACTGTTTGAAAAGCGGACAGCTCTCTAAGATGTAGTTCTGGAAAAAAGGAAAATATCCTCAACTTGTTTTTCCAGAGTCACACACAGATAGCTTCTATTTGTCCGTGATACAAGGCGGTTCACGGTAGTGTGTGAGGAGCGTACACCGCTATACGGTGTCTGTATGGAAAATTGTCAATCTCCGTCTATTTGTATACGGACTGACACATGCTGTCTCTGTCTAGTTTTGACCGTTATCAAACAGCAGATATACGAAACTGTTTGAAAAGTGGACAGCTCTCTAAGGTGTAGGTCTGGAAAAATGGAATATCTTCTCAGCTTGTTTTTCACACAAGTCACACACAGATAGCTTCTATTTGTCCGTGATACCAGCCGGTACACGGTAGTGTGTGAGGAGCGTACACTGCTATATGGTGTGTGAAAAAATGAATGCTCAGTAACTCACCAAAACAAAATAATAAAAGTTGGAGTGCTTTGAAAAAAGCAGTTTGAACAGCAGTGTGCACACAGCAATGCAGCTAGCAGGTAGCCTTAAAAGGCAGCCTAATCACCACCAGTGCTGCTGCACACAACAAAAATCCTCCCCTTTCATTGCACACTAACTGTACAATGAAAAGCGCTACCAGCAGAAGCAATTTTGTTTTTCTTCTTCCCTGCCTAACGCTCTCCCTATTCATTATCAGCAGCAGCAGCAGCACCTCTCCCTATTCTAAGATCGGCAGAAGTAAGATCGCGGTCGGCGGTCACGGCCTTTTATACCCACTGTGACGCCACACAAAGCAAGCCAATCACTTCAATGCCCTTCTCTAAGATGGTGGTTGCCGCTGCACATGTCATCGCATTGCCCACAGTGTGCGTCCTCCATCATTGGCTGAGAAAAGGCGCTGGAAGCATGATTTGAAACGTGACTTTGGCGCTCTGATCGGCAACCTCATGGCTGACCTCACTCTATGGTCGGGTTTCGACCGTCGAAACCAGACTTTAGCTAAAGTCGTCTATTTTTGAATTTGACTGACCCGTTTCGCTCAACTCTACCTGGCACCCCTCAGCGTGACACGGTGGTGCAGTCGCCCATTGCATCCGGTCTCGGATACGGACTGTTGTGACGCCCCGGCTGTGATCCGGAGGATACCGTTGTTTTCCATTTGTAAGTTTCTTTTGAACATTAAAGACACTTTGCTTTGAAATGTGGTCCCTGCCTATCTGTTACACAGCACCAGCCCTGCTGCACTACATGGGTCTAGACAGTGTATGTGGATTGAGGCCTCGGACTTGGACGAACCTAGCATCGATCAAGTTAAGCCCCGCCCCGCTGTCCAGAAATGCAGACACCGCTACTTTAATTTCACCCAGGTGACTTTCTGCTGACAGAAAAAATGTCCTACAAACAGAGGTGATAAAGTACACCAGGTGGAGGATGGGGGAATAACCAAAGTAAGAGAAGTATGATAATATGAAAAGGCATGGCACTCATATATTGGTTTGTAACAGGTGCTCAAGTAGGGTATCCAGCCCATCGTACAAATGTTAGTAATAAACTTGGCACTCAATTTGTGAAAAAAGAATGTTCCATTTATTTTTGCACCCAGACAAGAATGACTATTAAACGTTTTCAGTTCTGGATACTGCGAGAAAGGCATATGGCGTCATTCTGGTATGGTAAGTGCTTACCTGGCCTAGCGTTCTACCATAGCGGCGGTACATGCCACAGACACGCAGATCCTTGAATACAGCACACAACCATAGCGACGGTGGTCACAAGCAGAAGACGCACTGTCTTCCTATATGCCTTTCTCACAGCATCCATAACCATTCTAAAGACTATTTTGATGAAGGTCCAGTGGCGGACCGAAAACATTTAATACTAATTTTTGTCTGGATGCAAAAATAAATGGAACATTCTTTTTTCACAAATTGAGTGCCAAGTTTATTACTAACAAAGTAAGAGGAGGGAAGGGAATTATCACACTTACAAACCACACAACAGTCACAGGTAACTCCTCCAAAACTCCTTCTCATATGAAAACTTCTCCTCCAAGTTAAGCAGCAAAAACTAGCTCTGATGTGGGTGTGAATCAGGACCGAGATTATAAATGGGATGGGAGTGGCTAACTGAGCTCTGCTGAGAGCTCATACTCCGGGAATTTCCAACATGGCTGATTAACCCGTTCTGCTTTATTTTCAGCACAGGAGTAGGAGCAATCAGATGCTGCGGCTCTGGCTCCTTTCTGTAGTGGTAACCCCGTGACACACTGCATGATTGTCCAACTTCGCCCCTTCTTGATAAGCAGCTCACTGTCTATAGCCATTGTATATACAGAGCCTGCTATGGGGGGTTAGCTTTCTCAGATCTGCTTAATGCTAAATCTAAAAATAGTGATACATCATTGGATTCAGGGTCTCTTTGCCTAGATCATGCTGCTCTCAAATGAGGTAGCAAAAACCTACTGAAAGTAGCAAATATTTGTGAAGTGTAAAGGAAATGGTACATGGTTTTTAAATATTTTAAAAAGATAAATCTGAAAATGGTGAAGTGCATTTGTATTTAGCCCTCAAGTCAATACTTTGTAGGACCACCTTTTGTTGCAATTAATGCTGCAAGTCGTTTTGAACCCTTGCCATTTACACACATGAATATGCTTTGATCTAAACCTTTCCACTGTAGCTCTGGCAGTAGGTGTAGGGTCATTGTCCTGCAGGAAGGTGAGTCTATTGACCAGTCTCAAGTCTTTTGCAGCCTGTAACAGGTTTTCCTCCAGGATTGTCCTGTATTTAGCGACATCCATCTTCCCATCAACTCTGACCAGCTTCTCTGTCCCTGCTGAAGAAAAGCATCCGCACACCATGATGCTGCCACCATCACCATGTCTGTGGCAAGACTTGAAAATTGCAGTTCAGAGACACTCTCCATCCAATGTCACTGAGCTAGAGTGAGTTAACAGGGGTGTATAGACTTTTTAGATCCATTCTATCTTCAGATCAAACTTATCAACAACTCTGCAGATTTTGTTGCGAATTTCCACTGTGAAATTCATAGCATAAATTGACATGTTCCAAATTCTACTATGCAAAGGAGATTTTCCATTCAGAAAAATCTACAACGTATACACATACCATAAAATCTCACCAGATTATGAATAAACCTTGATGTTTTACCCCGTTACAATGATAAAATCTAAATACTGTTTTTGACATGTAAAGCAAAGCAGGAAAAATAAGAATGTAATACAGTACAATATTCATTCATTCTTGGCCGAGGGAAGCTGCCTAATGGCAATCTCTTGCAACACAAAACATATAGCTAAATCCCCTTCTTGCAAAGATGCTATGGAAGATTTTTGCAGGAAGTCCTATGTATCCTCCTGGTATGTGATCTCATGACATAAGCATTCTACATGGACATGCAAGGAAGAAACCATATAATGTTTCAGAAACATTACACCAGGAAAAAAATACACTGTTGAAATCATGTTCTAGAGATAGACATAAATCACATTGCTTCTTGAGCTGAAAAGAAAAACATGAGATGTTTTCTGATCTCAAGATGCCCTCTTCAACTTTTCTAAAGCACAATTCGGGTAAGTCTCTGTCTATGCCATGGTTTTGGCCCATGAAGAAAGTGTATGGTAAGGTGTGATGCATCATACTGATGGGCTTTTGTGTTGCAGATGTACAGTTGTGCTCAAAAGTTTACATACCCTGACAGAATTTTTGCTTTCTTGGCCTTTTTACAGAGAATATCAATGATAACACCAAAACTTTTTCTCTTCTCATGGTTACTGGTTGGGTGAAGCCATTTATTGTTAAACTACTGTGTTTTCTCTTTTTAAATGATAATGACAACCCAAAACACCCAAATGACACTGATCAAAAGTTTACATACCCCATTTCATAATACCATGTATTGCCCACTCTAACATCAATGACAGCTTGAAGTCTTTTGTTGTAATTGTAGATGAGGTACTTTATTTTCTCAGATGGTAAAGCTGTCCACTCTTCAAGGCAAAAAGCCTCCAGTTCCTGTATATTCCTGGGCTGTCTAACATGAACTATGCGCTTGAGATCTCTCCAGAGTGTCTCAATGATATTGAGGTCAGGAGACTGAGATGACCACTCCAGACCATTCACTTTGTTCTGCTGTAGTCAATGACAGGTCAGCATGGCCTTGTGTTTTGGATCGTTCTCTCATTGGAACGTCCAAGTATGTCCCATGTGCAACTTCCAGGCTGATGACTGCAAATTTGCCTCCAGTATTTGCTGAAAACATGCTGCATTCATCTTTCCTTCAACTTTGCTTTGCCTTTGTGGCTCACACATCCACAAAACATCAGCGATCCACCTCCATGCTTTACAGTAGGAATGGTATTCCTTTTATCATAGGCTTTGTTGACTTCTCTCCAAAATGTAACATTTATGGTTGTGGCCAAAAAAGTTCAATATTGGTCTCGTCATTCCAAATTACCTTGTTCCAGAAGTTTTGATGCTTGTCTCTGTGCTGTTTTGCACATTGTAGGCGAGATACTTTGTGGCATTTGTGCAGTAATGGCTTTCTTCTGGTGACTCGACCATGCAGCCCATTTTTCTTCAAGTGTCTCCTTATTGTGCATCTTGAAACAGCCACACTGCTACATTTCAGAGAGTTCAGTATTTCAGTTGATGTTATTTGTGGGTTTTTCTTTGCATCCCGAACAATTTTCCTGGCAGGTGTGGATGACATTTTTGTTGGTCTACCTGACTGTGATTTTGTTTTTACAGAGCCCTTGATTTTCCATTGGTTAATCATAGTTTGAACACTGCTGACTGGCATTATCAATTCATTGGATATCTTTTTGTATCCTTTTCCTGTTGTATACCGTTCAGCTACTTTTTCCCGTAGATCCATTGATAATTCTTTTGCTTTCCCCATGACTCACAATCCAGAAACGTCAGTCTTTAGATGAAGGAGTCTGTCTGGATCCCAGAAACTCACTCAGTTTTTATGCACACATACTAATTACAAGCAAACAGGTCACAAGTGAGGATGTTACCTTTAGTAGGCAGTCAAACCCATTTTTGTCAACTGCCAAAATCACCAAGGTATGTAAACTTTTGATCAGGGTCATTTGGATGTTTTAGGTTGTCATTATGATTTAAAAAGCGAAAACATGTAGTTTGACAATAAATGGCTTCACCCAACTACTAACCATGAGTGGAGAGAAAGTTTTAGTGCTATCATTCACATTCCCTGAAAAAAGGCCAAGAAAGCAAAAATTCTGCTGGGGTATGTAAACTTTTGCCAACTGTATCTGAGAAGTGCGACCATTTAGCATAAGCTTGTATGCACTAGATTGCTTTTCAGAACATCAAGAGAAGTTTAAATTAGTTCTCCAGTGAGGGTACGTTATCAGGGTCTCTCACAGTGACCAAAATGAACAAATAGGAAAAATCTTCCTATTGTTGTTGGGTGCCGGCCGGTAGATCTCGGCGGGCGCACTGTGCATGCGCCCGCCATTTTTTTCCCAGAAGAAGATGGCGGTGCCCATCGGGGAAGCAGGAGGGCCGTGGAGCACCAGGAGGTACCGGGGATCGGGGACCCTATTTCTCTCTCCTCTGATGTGTGGTCACATCAGAGGGAGAGAAATTAAATGGCACATCTGACTTTTTCTTTTGTGGTCGCCGTTATACGGTTAATAACGCCGATCGCAAAACCGGGGTCGGTAAAACCAAACCAAATCATGTTCTCTGTGGTCTCGGCTACCCCCCGCAGCCAAGACCCTGGAGAAAATATGACTCTGGGGGGCGCTATACACTTTTTCTACAGTGCCGTTAATTAACGGCCCTGTGGTTTAAATACCCTTAACTACCACCGTTAAAAGGCGTATCAATGGTCGTTAAGGAAAAGAAATGTGGTGAACAACCGTTTAAATTAAATATCATGGTGTTAAATTTCAGTAAAACTGTATAACAGAAAAGAAAGAGAAAAAGTAATTTATGAATTGGCTTGAGATTAAGTATTAAATGCACAAAATTATGATGAAAAAGTTACCGAAGATTATTTGTCACACAGGATGCTGGCTGTTATGTTATAGAACATGAAAAAGAAAAATAGTTTTATGACATTTTATATATGAATGAATAAGTGTGTAAATTTAGTTTTTTTCACCTTATACACCTTATTTCAGACTTAAGTAATGCAGTTGCATTTTAGCCTCCTTTTTACAACTTCAATAACAGGAAGAGTTTGACTGCCACTGGTTTTACTAAACTACACTTAGATCACCATATGGTAAGTGAGAATTTGATTAAACTATTGTCTATATTTACACTGAGATTTTTATGGCGATTTTCAAACAGATACTCCAAATAAAAAAAATGCTTCAAATACTATTTGGCTATGCTCCCAAGATGAGCTTTTGGTGAGTTTTTGATGTTGTAGATTTTCTGCATTATTTCTGCACCTATTAGGTGAATTTTGTTAGTTGTGTTTTTTTCATTGTGTTTTTGAGTGCATTTTTTTTACAAGCGTTTTTATCACATTTTTGATGATGTGGTTTTATCTGTTTTTGGTTGGTCATGATTTAAATAAAGCTGCTTTGATGAAACCCGCACAGAAAACTCAGCTTACTCGCAAGAGACACTGACATTTTGCAAATTTGAAACAAGTACTGCAGGTCACGTAAAAAAAGCACAGTGGGCGTAAGATTTCAATAAACCCATCCACTTTGCTGAAAATGTAAGACATTGTTTTTTTGACGCAGCAAAAATATGCAGCATTAAAAAACTCATCGTGAGAACACAGCCTTAATAAACTTCTTATTGATGTCAATAGGGAAAAAGTCTGCAGTGCACATGGTTCTATTTTTTTGTCTTTTGGTCTTGTCTGCATGGGAAAAATAAGCAACATACAATTGCTTCTCACAAAATTAGAATATCATGAAAAAGTTAATTTATTTCAGCTCTTCAATACAAACATGAAACTAATATATTATATAGAGTCATTACAGAGTGATCTAATTCAAGTGTGTATTTCTGTTAATGTTGATGATTATGGCTTACAGCTAATGAATACCCAAAAGTCATTATCACAGTAAACTAGGGTAATGGTGCTGCAGTGCAGTACAGCGCAACCTCCACCAGAGGGTGCAGGTGAGGGAAGAAAGGTTGCACACACACAGTGCAGGACTACTGAGCAGCAGCACATGGGCTACCTGGTGGCGAAAAAGGGGTCAGATGAGCCGAGTCAGAAACTGAGAGGGAACAAAGTACCGGTGGTCACAGCAATACACGTTGTCAAATACAAACCAGAAGTCTGAACCAGATGGGAACAGAGACACGAGACAGTAACACAGGTTAGAAGACAAGCCGGGTCACATACCAAGAGGTCCAGAGTAAACGGGCAGAGGACAGCACACAGTATCAAGGGGTCAGCTGCTCTATCCTGGAAGCATGAACTATCACTGACATTGGTCTGCAGGCCACAGCAGACTGAAATGGCCTCACAGAACCCAAAATGAGGCAGAGAAGGTTAGCTCCTGCATGACCAGACCGAGGAGAGAATAACAAGAAATAAACCCTGGTCTGGATTATGACAGTACCCCTCTCTCAATGGGGGGGCCCCCGGACACCCAGGTTTACATTGATAACGAGCGTGAAAGGCCTGGACCAACCGATCTGCATGGACCGAACGCGCTGGCACCCATGACCTGTCCTCAGTACCGTAACCCTTCCAATGGACCAAATACTGAAGAGAACGGCGGAGCGTATGAGAATCCACAACCCGTTCCACCTCATACTCGGTCTGGCCATTCACGACAACAGCTGGCGGTTGCGAGGGAGACTCACCTGAGGAAGACACAGATGGCTTCAGATGCGCCTTATGGAACACATTGGGGATCCGCAACGACGAAGGTAGGCGCAGGCGAAAGGCCACAGGATTAAACACCTCTAAAATTTTATAAGAACGAATTAACTTGGGGCCCAACCTAGCCGAAGGAATCCTCAATCTTATATTCTTGGTGGATAACCATACCTTATCCCCCACCTGGAAAGCCAGCCCCACCGAACATCGCTTATCCCAAAAAAATTTATACTTTCCCTGAGCCTCTAATACAGCAAAGCACAGAAAGAGGAAAAAATCCTCCAATAATGATACACAGCAAAGGAACAACAAGGTTTACCCGTACAGGCCTCCAGACAATGCACTATCAGGGTGCAGTGGACCCATATAATTAGGATAGCAACACAGGTGCAAAAATACCAACAAAATAACCTGCTCACATCCTACCAATATATGGAGGGGGCGGTTATCTGGTATATAGATGCACATGAAAATTGTGTTTGAAACCAAATGGGCCCAGCTGCACCCTGAAAAAAAGTGCAAAGAAAACACATTTAAAAAAATGTGGAGTATTAGCTGATATTTTGGCCAAAATACGTGAGCCCGTAACCTGCGTCAAAGATCTCCACGTTTACGGGTACCTAACACTAATATATACTAATACAGCAAAGCACAGAAAGAGGAAAAAATCCTCCAATAATGATACACAGCAAAGGAACAACAAGGTTTACCCGTACAGGCCTCCAGACAATGCACTATCAGGGTGCAGTGGACCCATATAATTAGGATAGCAACACAGGTGCAAAAATACCAACAAAATAACCTGCTCACATCCTACCAATATATGGAGGGGGCGGTTATCTGGTATATAGATGCACATGAAAATTGTGTTTGAAACCAAATGGGCCCAGCTGCACCCTGAAAAAAAGTGCAAAGAAAACACATTTAAAAAAATGTGGAGTATTAGCTGATATTTTTGCCAAAATACGTCCTCTTTCTGTGTTTTGCTGTATTAGTATATATTAGTGTTAGGTACCCGTAAACGTGGAGATCTTTGACGCAGGTTACGGGCTCACGTATTTTGGCCAAAATATCAGCTAATACTCCACATTTTTTTAAATGTGTTTTCTTTGCACTTTTTCTACCTCCACGATAAACGGTTTAGACAAATCAGGTTGAACCAGCACAGGGGCGGACATGAAACAGTTTTTTAAAGAAGAAAATGCCACCATAGCTGGAAATGACCAGTTTTTGAGATCATCCCCCTTACGAGTTAAATCAGTGAGGGGTTTGACCACCTGGGAAAACCCCTAATTAAATTTCCTATAGTAATTAGCAAAACCCAGGAAACACCCTTGAGATCTCTGGGTTGTACCCAATCCACAATAGCCTGTACCTTTCTAGGGTCCATACAAAACCTCTCAGCAGACAAACTGACCACTAGAAAGGACAATTCTTGAGCAAAAAATGAACACTTCTCCAGTTTAGCAAAGAGTGAGCTCTCCCTGAGCCTCTGGAGGAATGCACGGAGGTGACCCATGTGACTCTGTTTATCAGAAGAATATATGAGGAGATCATCCAGATAAACTACCATGAAGCGCCCAATAAAATCTGAGAAAACATGATTAATGAAATTCTGGAATACTGCTGGCACATTAGTCAGGCCAAAAGGCATAACCAAATTTTCAAACAAACCCTCAGAGGTGAGAAATGCAGTTTTCCACTCATCTCCCTCCCACATACAGATGAGATTATATGCTCCCCTGAGGTCCTACTTAGAGAACCACCTGGCCCCCAACAATTGATTGTACAAATCAGGTATAAGTGGAAGGGGATAAGTGTTCCTTACAGTGATTTTATTCAATTCTTGTAAATCGTGGCATGGGCTTAAACCACCCTCCTTTTTCTTAACAAAAAAGAACCCCGCCGCCAAGGGAGAAACAGATGGCCAAATGTGCCCTTTACGAAGGCTAGCAGAGATATACTCCTTCATAGCGGCCCGCTCACGGCCGGAGAGATTGTACAGATGGGCTTTGGGCAATTTGGCACCAGGATCAAGGTCAAGAGCACAATCGAATAGGCGCTCGGGTGGTGGAACCTCAGCCTCCTTTTCAGAGAACACATCCTCAAAGTCCTTCAGGTACTCCAAAATACCCTGAAGACTGAAGGATGACAGCTGTACAGTAGTAAGGCAACTTCTACTACAATTAGGACTCCATTTAACAATGTCCCGGGATTCCCAGTATATCACAGGATTATGTAACTGTAACCAGGGGAACCCCAACACCAGTCCTGCAGGCAGATTGTCCAGAGCAGAACATGAAATACCTCATGCAAAGAACCCACTTTAAGGTATGTGCACATGTAAGTGTTTTTTTCAGTTTTACCAAATAAAACGCTTTAAAAAATGCTTAAAAGAAGCTTTCCATTCATTTTAATGAATTCCGCACTTTTTGTGCATATTGATGCATTTTTTTCCGCAAAAAAAACGCATTGCGGAAAAAAGCAGCATGCTCATTAATTTTGCAGAAAATTCCGCATTTCTAGCTATTTTCTATGAGACTGGGGCCGCTTCAGAAAAACGCACTTTTTTGCACAAAAAAACACGCAGAAAACGTGCAGAAAACGCGCAGAAAAAAACGCGCGTTTTCTGGGAAGGAGTCCAGTTTTCATGCAGAAATTTTCTGCATATGTGTGCACATAGCCTTAAGGAGAAACTTCGAGACAAATTTGATGACATTCTTAGCCAATGGTGTTTTGTCAATGGCAACAACATGAATAGGAGTCTCCAGCCTAACTGTCCCTAACTTACACTTGGTCACCAAGTTAGAGTCAATAAAGTTCATTGACAACATGCAGTCTACGAAAGCAGAAGTGGGCGTGAAGCAACTCCCACAACTAAGTTCCACTTCCAACAATATCTTTGAAAATGAGGAAAAGGGTACCTGAGAGTCTGGGTGACTTCACCGACAATCACCCAGACTCAGCCGCTTGTTAGTCAGTGTAGTCAGTGGGCAGGAAAGGCAGTCCTTTTTCCAATGTCTGGGATTTCCGCAGTAAAAACACAGCTTTCCTTCATGTCATGCAAAATTCCCTTTAAGTGTATGGGTCAGTGATAATGTAATGGTGCTGCAATGCAGTACAGCGCAACCTCCACCAGGGCATGCTGGTGAGGGAAGAGAGGTTGCACACACAGTGCAGCACCACTGAGCAGCAGGATAGGTGCCACCTAGTGGTGAAAGAGAGGTCAGATGAGTCGAGTGAGAAACCGAGATTGAACAAAGTACCAGAGGTCACAGCAATACATGTAGTCAAATACAAGCAAGAAGTCAGAACCAGACGGGAACAGAGATAACAGAGACGTGAGACAGTAAAACACGTCAGAAGACAAGCCGGGTCACATACCAAGAGGTCCAAGCACAGGGAGCAAACACTAAGGCAAGCGAGGTGGCAGGAAAGGGAAGTTATGGGATCAGAGTAAATGGGAAGAGGACAACACACGGTATCAAGGGGTCAGCTGCTCTAGCCTGGGGTCATGAACTATCACTGACATTTGTCTGCAGGCCACAGCAGACCGAAATAGCCTCACAGAACCCAAAATGTGGCAGAGAAGGTTAACTCCTGCACGACCAGACTGGGGAGAGAATAACAAGAAATAAACCCCGGCCTGGACCATGACAATTAGAATACTTTATAACACCAGCTTGAAAAATTATTTTAAAATCTGAAATATTGGCCTACTGAAATGTATGTTCAGTAAATGCACTCAATACTTGGTCGGGACTCCTTTTGCATCAATTACTGCATGAGTGTGGTGTGGCATGGTGACGGAGGCTATCACCCTGTGGCACTGCTGAGGTGATATGGAAGCCCAGGTTGCTTTGCTAGCACCCTTCAGCTTCTCTGCATTGTTGGGTCTGATGCTTCTCATCTTCTTCTTGACAATAGATTCTCTATGTGGATAAGGTCAGGCGAGTTTCATGGTCAATCAAGCACAGTGATACTGTTGTTTTTAAACCAGGTATTGGTACTTTTGGCAGTGTGGACATGTGCCTAGTCCTACTGGAGAACGAAATTTCCATCTCCAAAAGGCTTGTCGGCAGAGAGAAGCATGAAGTGCTCCAAAATTCCCTGGAAGACGGCTGTGCTGACTTTGGTCTTGATAAAACATATTGGACCTACACCAGCAGATGACACGGATTGTGGAAACTTCACACTAGACCTCAAGCAGATTAGATTGTGCGCCTCTCCACTCTTCCCCCAGACTCTGGGACATTAATTTCCAAATGAAATGCAACATTTACTTTCATCTGAAAGCAACACCTTGGACCACTGAGCAACAGTTCAGTTCTTTTTCTTCTTGGCCCAGGTAAGACGCTTCTGGCATTGTCTATTGGTCAAGAGTGGCTTGACAAAAAGAATACAACACTTGTAGTCCATGTCCTGGATATGTCTTTGTGTGGTGGTTCTTGAAGCAATGACTCCAGCAGCAGTCCACTTCTTGTGAATCTCCCCAAAATTTTTGAATGGCATTTTCTTAACAATCCTTTCAAGGCTGCAGTTATCCCAGCTGCTTGCGCACCTTTTCTACCACACTTTTCCTTTCTACTCAACTTTTCATTAATATGCTTGACTCTTGGGTTTTCATTGGCTGTAACCCATAATCAACAACATTAACAGAAATAAACAATTGAAATAGATCAATCTGTTTATAATGCCTCTATATAATATATGATTTTCACTTTTTGTATTAGAGCACTGAAATATATTAACTTTTTGATGATATTCTAATTTTGTGAGAAGCACCTGTATGAATTCTTTAGGAGTCTCTGTTTCATAAATAAGCTCCAAATTTTACCATTGAATCAACAGAAGAAGAAAAAACACGCCAAGGTATCTTTTTATAAAAATAGTTTTTTTTTTACATGGATTTTTCAGCCAGAAAGCTCCACGTGAATACAATCTAACACAATTTCCCTTATTGCTTTTCTAGCACTAGATGTCAGTAGTGATCTTTCTGGAGGTTAAATGATAGGGCCTTTCACATTGCACTGATTTTATACCATATGATATAGCCATCCTTTACATGAAGGCTGTGGTATGGGAACAAATTACAGTCTTTGGTGGATCGTATTGATAAAAAACTCCATCCATGATTTGTCCAAAAATTTGCTTTCTTTCATACCCATTAAATCTATTGGGTGATAAAAATATAAATAAGACTTAATACTTTATATGAGCACACAGCATACTTTTACACATTTATTACATTTTGTATTTTTATTTAATGCATACATTATCCTAAGACCTTTCATGCCGTGGCCATTTTCCATTTTTTTTTTCCGTTTTATTATTTTCCTCCTCGTCTTCCAAGAGCCATAACTTTAATTTTCCATCCCCACACCCATTTGGGGCTTGTTTTTTTCAGCATGAGTTGTAGTTTTGAATGGCACCATTGATTCCACAATTGTTTTCTGGGTTTTTAATTACCATGTTTACTATATGGTTAAAGTGTCCTGGCAGTATGATTTCCCAGGTCAGTATGAGTACGCAGATACCAAACATGTATAATTTATTTTTTATTTAGATGGTGAAAAAATAAGGAGATTTGTATGAAGAAAAGCTTTTAACTTTGTTTCCATTTTCTGGTATCTGGAGCTTATTTTTTGCACCCTGAGCTGATGTTTTTGTTGATACCGTTTAGGGGTAGCTATGACATTTTAGTCGCCTCTTATTGCATTTTATTGTAATGTTTTGTTAACAAAAAAAAATGTAATTTTGGCTTTTTGATTTTTTTCTCGTTACGCCGTTTACCAATCTGATGAATTTAATTTATATTTTCATAGATCGGTTATTTCTGAATGTAGTGATACCAATTATGTGTATTTTTTAAATTGTTTTATTGTAAATGGGGCAAAAGACGGGTGATTTGATCTTTTGTGTTTTTTTATTTTTTTCCTATTTTTAAAAACTTTTTTTCACTTTTTACTGTATTGAAAAGTCCCATTAGGAGATTTGAAGCTGGGATTGTCTGATCGCCTGTGGTATACATAGCAATGCTTCAACACCCCCAGCTTCAGACCCTCGGCTGTCATGACAACCCATTGCCAGCCCTGTGAACAAGTGACAGGGGTATTGATGGGCGGCTGGAATGACACTTTTCTGGGTGGAGTGTGTTAAATACAGTTGTGAGAGATTGACAGCGGGATTAAACTGGTTAACAGCTGCTGGTGAAGCTCAGTTCCACCCGTGGCTGTTAAAGGAATATGACAGCTGATTAAATCAGCTATCATGTGCGAGGAAGGTTGCGGTCTTAACATTGGAGACCACATCAAAGTCAGGGACATGACATATGATGGAAATATTATTGCATAATTAAAAAACACAACCTGGACACATCCATTATTTTTTATAAGTATAAAATATTATTTAATATTCTTTTTGACAATGTATCTAAGTGGCACAAAGTTTGCCATATCGTATATTCTCACATCAGTGCAGTTTCTTCAGATGATTTGCTCTATCCAGGGTGAATAGGGGGGCAGGGCTGGTTACTGTGGGCTGGAACGGAGTTCACTTTGCCCTGAAACCCCTCTTCTAAACAGGAATGAGACATGAATGAGATGTGCTGTGGAATTCTTTCTGTACTCATTTGTAGCTTGGGAGTCCTTGTTACCTCCATGTCCATGGGACTGGATTCAGCTACACACATGACACATACCTCCCAACTTTTGAAGAAGAGAAAGAGGGACAAAGGTTGAGGAGCACAGAGCGCGCCACGGCAAATTTTTGGCCACGCCCCTGACCATATCCATTTCACAACTAGTAACACCCATATCCATGCCCCAGCCACACCCATTTAGCACTGCTGAACACACTGACTGGTACTGAGAGCACAGTAACTGGTACTGAGGAAAAGAAAGAAACAACACAGAGAGAAAGAAATTAAGAGGGGAAAGAATGAGAACAGAGAGAGAAAGAAAGAAAGAGAAAAAAAGAGGGGAAGAGAAAGAAAGAACAGAGAAAGAAAGAAAGAGGGGAAAGAAAGAACAGAGAGACAAAGAATGAACAGAGAAAGAAAGAATGAACAGAGAGAGAAGTAAAGAACAGAGAGAGAAAGAAAGAACAGAGAAAGAAAGAATGAACAGAGAGAGAAAAAAGAGGGGAAAGAAAGAAAGAGGGGAAATAAAGAAAGAACAGAGAAAGAAAGAAAGAAAGAGGGGAAAGAAAGAACAGAAAGAAAGAAAGAACAGAGAGAGAGAAAGAAAGAAAACAAACAGAGAGAGAGAAAGAAAGAACAGAGACAGAAAGAAAGAACAGTTTGTCACTGAGGACTCTGGCCTTGCTCAATGCAGCAGACAGACGCTGGTGTCATGCTGACCCCCCCGGTATGACATGCCCCGGCCCAGAAATGACATCATACCCAGAGGGAGCCCATACAGTCTAGCAACCCGAACAGATGCAGGAGAGGAGCAACTTCAGGAATAGTGATGAGGTCACAGTCATGTGACCGGTCACGTGAGCCGGGGAGGGCTTCTGTTCTGGAGTTTGCTGTGCATAAAGGGAATTGTATGGCTATCGGTACACATTGCCTTTTGAAATGACAGGTGGGCATGGCAGCTGATTTGCAGTGTGGGAAAAATACAATCTCAGCTGTGACAGCGGGTGGGAGTGTCAAAATCAGGACTGTCCCACTGGATCCGGTACGGTTGGGAGCCCTGCATGACAGGAGACCTTATGTCTACTTCAACAGGTTCGATTTTACTGTGAAATTCGGATACATGTGGTCGCAGCAGACAGGGTGAGACAGAATCCACTCTGGATGATCTTCCCTTTGTCCAGTGTACTATCAGTCCTTGTCTCCTTTCTGCCTGACCTGGCCCTGCCTCAACAGCTCTTTTTAGTACCAGGAACCTTCCATCTGGTATAATAGCTTCCCTGAGACCCACCATTTTTCCCTCTTGCTGGGACCTAACCAACATCTTCCTCCCTGAGGAAACAGAGACATGGCACCCAATGCCAAGACTTCAGATGTGTCCTCATACTATTTGGAGACTTGACACTTAAAGGAATCCTTTGCCTCTGCTGCATCACTGCTTTGGAACTTGTTGAACACTGTCACTGTCTAGCACTTCCTCTGAACTTGACTGAACTCTCTCCTTCACTGCCTAGAAGCAGGAAGGGCTTTCCCTTCTTATCTATCTTATCTTGGGCGGCATGGTGGCTCAGTGGATAGCACTGCAGCCTAGCAGCGCTGGGGTCCTGGGTTCAAAGCCCACCAACATCTGCAAGGAGTTTGTATGTTCTCCCTGTGTTTGTGTGGGTTTCCTCCAGGTTCTCTGGCTTCCTCCCACATTCCAAAGACATACTGATATAGAACTTAGATTGTGAGCCCCATTGGGGACAGTGATGATAATGTGTGCAAACTGTAAAGTGCTGCGGAATGTGTTAGCGCTATATAAAAATGAAGATTATTTATTAAAGATTATCTAATATAACCCCTCCCAAATATGTGGGCTAATTCCAAGCTGCTAACTATATACTACCCTGAGTGATGTAAACTGTATCCGTATACTTTGCTTCCCCTAGTGGACAGATCTCTCTAATTCTCAAAGGAGACACCAACAGGCCATAAGAATAAAATTCAAAACTTTATAAAAACATGTAACCATAAAATATTAATCACTGTTCATGTTGACTTTTCTTGACCCACGATGAAGAAAGGGTGCACTACTATATCATTAACCAATAGAGTGCCATACCTAGCCTATGACAATGAAGCAACAAAGGGGGAAGAAAAATACTACGCTAATAATGGTATGCACATCTCAATAATTAAATAGAAACCTTTATTTCATATCGGACACAATAAATTTAAAAACATTTAAAATGTGGAAAAAAACAAAAATCTAAACACCCCCAAAAAACAGGTGAGATGAACCTGAAATATTTTGGACCAAACTGGACTATAAAGCTGCCCATAAGCAAGTAAAAAGCAAGCACATGTCATATAATACAGCAGAAAATTGTAACATACAAACAACATAAGATGGTACAACAGAGCTGATACCAACCATGTAGTTAATCAATATGGAGAAAATATACCTCCTAATTGCCCTTGGACATGTGGAGCTGACCATAAGAAAGGAATTGCCTAATGCAATAAGCAGCCAAAGGTGATAAAGTCATGGCTAAAGGTGCAAAGTTGCAATAAATGCATAAATAGGTAAGTAAGATTCACCAGACAATATCAGAGCAGCAAAGGTCTCAGAGAGGTTAAGAAGAGGGGGTGATAGGCTTGACCCAACATCTTCTTCTACCCCCTACATGTCTCCACAGAAAAAGATGGTTGTCCCCGACCATATCATGCTGCAGACAAAATAGAACAAATATCACACATTAAGAACTGAAAAGAAACAGTCCAAACCACTCTGTTCTTCTCCCGTGTATGATGTCCTCGTCAGTGTGTAACTGTAGGTCACTTTGGCTTGGTTACTCAAGCTTAGAGTGTCCATGTGCCTTGTGAGCGGAGCAATTGGTTGCCATGTAGCAACTGGAAACACTGAAACAACTTTGGTGTCCACAGAGTCCTACTATGTCCGGTTAACCCAGCATTTAGAAAATAGTCTCTGGAACTTCTGCCATTTTGGAAGAAGAAAAAAAACAAGAAGAGAGGAAAACCTAAGAAAACCTGAAAATGTCACCTCACTTTGTCTTCATTTTCCAAGATTCCCAGGTGTCAGTGGATGGAGGTCGGTCCAACTTCCATGGCTAATCTAGTTGATGTTGTCTTCCCTGGTTCCCTTCTCAAGCAAACCAGTCCCTGAAACAAAGACTTGTACAGAAGTATTGCCCATCAGGCTAATGTTGGTATCTGCACCAGACACTGGCGGAGTTTTGGCGCCAAGACTGGAGGCTGACCCCCACCGCGTACCAGCAATTCCTGCACCACACCTTGCAGAAATGCACTTTCTCTCCAATATACAAGCTGTGGAGACAATAGGGCAATGTTTTCTGCTTCACCATCTCCCGGTTCACATAGATCTTGTCTACGGTTCCCTGCTATTTTATGAAGCTGTACCCCATGACAAAATATGACTCGGCCATATGTGCACCGCTCCTCAAAAGCATCTCTCTTTGGGTTTGCCAGCCACTCTTCTCATACACTCCTCTATGACTTTGGATATCTCCCGTGGCTACGGGAACCTAGCACATAACAGCCTTTCAGGAATTTGCCCACTGGAAACTCTCGGGTTGAGCCCATCTCTGGGGCATGGGGGAAGGTAGAGTGGGATTCAGGGGTGGGCAGGGCTAAAACTTCAATGTGAAGGCACAGTTGAGACCTGCTTGTACCCCCATAACTAGGGGGCGGGGATGTGTGGATGATGACAAGAGGACATCCTCTTATCTTTTCTTGTAATATCTTGCCTTCTTCTTTGGGCCCTTTTAATACCTCTTCCTCTCTTTATTCATTTTATCCATTTCTCTTTTCTCATATTTACATATATTTGGCTCTTTTTTATGATGGCCACTAATGTTTTATTTATTTTACCTTAACAGTGCACTTAGAAATTTCTTATCAACACTGAATCACCTCTTTACTATGTCCAACAGATCATTGTAAGTTTTCTTTGTATCTGAACTGTAATTATTATTTTTTGTTTTATTTTGTACCTATGTACATCATATGTTAGAAAGGTCACTCAGACCATTATACCTCTGTTCATACATGGTTTATGTGACCAAAACGTCATCATTTATGGACTATTTTGGATAATAGTTCAACCAACATGATTTTCTATCTTCTTTGAATACCGAGTTTTACTCATATTGGTGAACATGGATTGGAACCCTACGATGGACTGTTTTGGATACGAATTACACCATCACGTTTCTCCCCTATCTTCTTTGAGTACTGAGTTTTACTCATATTGGTCAAAATTGATTTGAACCCTACTCTGGCACCTTTGAATGCGCACAAGAAAAGCAAAAAAAAAGTACTATTCTGACTGCATATCTTGAGTAGTATTCAGGAGACATTATAGCAGCTTGCTAGTATCGTTGTAGGTACCTGGACCCGTTGAAGTGCAAGTGCAACTCGAAATGGCTGTCGTCCTGAAGGAATACACATCCCCGACTCCATATTGTATAAAGTGCTGAAAGAATAAAAGTTTATACATGAGTCAGAGTGCCACCCTTTCCTTTTACTGAAGCCTTCTCTGGCACCTTTTCCATTACATTCTGAAGTGACGTATACTTTTTATTTGCTATCCTATAGATAGGCCATCAATAAAGAAGTAGTGGCCAACCTCTTTTAGGAATCCTGACCCTACAGGTTCCCTTTAAAGCCTCTATATCTGCTTAGTGTTTACGGTTTGTGTGAGTTTTCATTGATTTCTGGAGTGTTATAACAGGAATCTGTCAACTGGCTCACTATTCCCCCATAAACAGAAGAAATGTTGCTTATTCAGACCAGCAGATTTAAAATCACCAATTTTGAGTACAGAAAAAAAAGACTGATTTTATGTGTGTGTTAAAATTTTGGACATATGTGGTTTATATGTCAATGCTTGAAATCTGTATGACCTCTGGTTTTTAGTTTTCAAAAAAATAAAAATAAAGGCCTAATTCAGTTTCTCTTTTGCCTTTCATCTGTGAAAATGGATGCCATACGCACAGTGGCCTTATGATATCTGTTTTATTGTGCACCCATTTAGCTCAGTGGGTGAGTCTTAGGCCGGAGTCACACTAGCGATTAAATCGGATGAATGCAATGTGATAAAAAATCGCATTGCATTCGTCCCAATGTTATTCTATGGTGCTGCTCCCATCATGCGTTTTTTTGTCGGATCCTTTCCTCGGACCGAGACAATCACAGCATGCTGCGATTGTCACCTATTTTCGGATCGGACTCGCCAATGCAAGTCTATGGGGGCGAGAAAAAAATCGGATGACAAACGGACCAGATGTGTGACTTGCGATAAAATCGCACCCGGTGTCCTTTACCAAAAGCCGGCAATTCTTTTTACAATGCAGTAAAATCACACTGACCGGTTAAATAAAGAAACGAAAGAATAGATCTAGACACACATATATATATATACAGTGGGGCAAAAAAGTATTTAGTCAGTCAGCAATAGTGCAAGTTCCACCACTTAAAAAGATGAGAGGCGTCTGTAATTTACATCATAGGTAGACCTCAACTATGGGAGACAAACTGAGAAAAAAAAAATCCAGAAAATCACATTGTCTGTTTTTTTTTCATTTTATTTGCATATTATGGTGGAAAATAAGTATTTGGTCAGAAACAAGCAATCAAGATTTCTGGCTCTCACAGACCTGTAACTTCTTCTTTAAGAGTCTCCTCTTTCCTCCACTCATTACCTGTAGTAATGGCACCTGTTTAAACTTGTTATCAGTATAAAAAGACACCTGTGAACACCCACAAACAGTCTGACTCCAAACTCCACTATGGTGAAGACCAAAGAGCTGTCAAAAGGCACCAGAAACAAAATTGTAGCCCTGCACCAGGCTGGGAAGACTGAATCTGCAATAGCCAACCAGCTTGGTGTGAAGAAATCAACTGTGGGAGCAATAATTAGAAAATGGAAGACATACAAGACCACTGATAATCTCCCTCGATCTGGTGCTCCACGCAAAATCCCACCCCGTGGGGTCAGAATGATCACAAGAACGGTGAGCAAAAATCCCAGAACCACGCGGTGGGACCTAGTGAATGAACTGTAGAGAGCTGGGACCAATGTAACAAGGCCTACCATAAGTAACACACTACGCCACCATGGACTTAGATCCTGCAGTGCCAGACGTGTCCCACTGCTTAAGCCTGTACATGTCCGGGCCCGTCTGAAGTTTGCTAGAGAGCATTTGGATGATCCAGAGGAGTTTTGGGAGAATGTCCTATGGTCTGATGAAACCAAACTGGAACTGTTTGGTAGAAACACAACTTGTCGTGTTTGGAGGAAAAAGAATACTGAGTTGCATCCATCAAACACCATACCTACTGTAAAGCATGGTGGTGGAAACATCATGCTTTGGGGCTGTTTCTCTGCAAAGGGGCCAGGACGACTGATCCGGGTACATGAAAGAATGAATGGGGCCATGTATCGTGAGATTTTGAGTGCAAACCTCCTTCCATCAGCAAGGGCATTGAAGATGAAATGTGGCTGGGATTTCAACATGACAATGATCCAAAGCACACCGCCAGGGCAACAAAGGAGTGGCTTCGTAAGAAGCATTTCAAGGTCCTGGAGTGGCCTAGCCAGTCTCCAGATCTCAACCCTATAGAAAACCTTTGGAGGGAGTTGAAAGTCCGTGTTGCCAAGCGAAAAGCCAAAAACATCACTGCTCTAGAGGAGATCTGCATGGAGGAATGGGCCAACATACCAACAACAGTGTGTGGCAACCTTGTGAAGACTTACAGAAAAGTTTGACCTCTGTCATTGCCAACAAAGGATATATCACAAAGTATTGAGATGAAATTTTGTTTCTGACCAAATACTTATTTTCCACCATAATACGCAAATAAAATGAAAAAAAACAGACAATGTGATTTTCTGGATTTTTTTTTCTCAGTTTGTCTCCCATAGTTGAGGTCTACCTATGATGTAAATTACAGACGCCTCTCATCTTTTTAAGTGGTGGAACTTGCACTATTGCTGACTGACTAAATACTTTTTTGCCCCACTGTATGTGCATTAGTGATGAGTGAGCATGCTTGGAAGTGCCCGAGATGCTCGGCGAGTGTAGTGCATTTTTGGGGTTGCATGGTGGGAGCGTGGGTCCCCGCCTGTCACTCTCGCGCCTTGTCTGACTTGCGCAAGCCGGTGGTTTGTGGCCCCACTGCGCCACAAACCAGACTACCCTGGAAGGGGTGTGACTACAACAGCTACCTCGGTCTTCGCTGGAGCCTCTGATGGTGAGGTCAGGCTTGTGCGGCAGATAGCTGTTGGGTACCACTCCAGGGTGGGGTCTGGCATCATATGGGGGCCATTATATATGGAGCATTAAATGGGGCCCATTCTGTTTGGAGCAATGTATAGATATATAGGGCCCATCATATACTGTATGGAGCATTATATGGGGCCCATACTGTTTGGAGTTTGGAGCAATATACAGGACCCATCATATACTGGAGTATTATATGGTGCCCATCATAATCTGTGTGGAGCATTATATGGGACTTATTCTGTATGGAGCATCATATAGGACCCATTATACTGAAGCATAATATGGGGCCCATTATATACTGGAGCATTATATTGCACCCATTATAAATGGAGAATTATATTGGGCCCCACATATAATAGAGCATCATATGGGGCCCATTATATATGGAGCATTATATGGGGCCAATTCTGTTTGGAGCAATATATAGGGCCCATCATATACTGTATGGAGCATTATATGGGGCCCATTCTGTTTGGAGCAATATACGGGACCCATCATATACTGGAGCATTATATGGTGCCCATCATACTCTGTGTGGAGTATTATATGGGACCTATTCTGTATGGAGCATTATATGGGGCCTATTCCATATGGAGCAAGGTATGGGGAGCATTATACTGTCTTGAGCATTACATGGGGCTCATTATACTGCATGGAGAAATATATGGGGATCATTATTCTGTATGGAGCATTATATGGGGCTCATTACTCTGTATGGAACACTGTGGTACCCATAATACTGTATAGAGCAATATGTGGGGCTCATTATACTGTATGGAGCAATATATGGGGCAGACAGACATGATAAGGCGTTTATATATATATATAGATAGATAGATAGATAGATAGATAGATAGATATGTATTCTATGAGTCTATGTCTATTCTTTCGTTTGTGTTTGAAAACCTGTCATTGGGGTCTATTATATATCCATTTTGCAAGCCTCCGACAAAGTATCGGCAGGCGGATGTCAAACGGATGCTTAGATGCAATAAAATCGTATCCTCGCATGAAAATCGGATGAAGTACGGATCACTGTTCAGGAAACATTTGTGCGATTTTGGTCTGTCAAAATCAGACCGATTTTTTTCATCGTTGTGTGTGACTCCAGCCTAAAAGTGACTTCCGGCTCACAAATAGAGCATAGAGTAAGACGGTTAGTATGTAGTGCGGTGGTGTCACTGAGAAAAGGAGCAGAACAGTGCTGGATCTTGAAGTAAGGTGGTAGGTGAATATATTAATACATTCACACTACACACCATGTAAGGATTAATCACAGTTTTCTGTATTGTTGGATATTTGTGATATAATATATGATCTGGCCAATAGAGGGCAGGGGAGAGGCCGGAGTTGCAGCATGGGAGTTTGGCAGTTGGTGACAGTTGCTAGGGGAGATGAAGCTGCACTTTATTGGAAAAAGGTCTGGATAGAGCGGTGCGACTCTGGATTCTGTTGGTGACTCCGGGATATATTGTTTGGCTTGCATTGAGCTGACTTGGTGAGGACAACCAAGGACACAGCATCTTTGACTAAGCCACGTGTGGCCTTATTTCTATGGAATTAGAGAAGCCCTGCATTGGAGAGATCGGTATTCTTTAAAAGCTTCAAGTCAGCCTTTCTGATTATTTGGGACTCAGGCCAACAAGAACCATGGTACTTCAGTCTCAGGACATACTAGTACCATCTTACATCTGAATATATACAGTGGGGCAAAAAAGTATTTAGTCAGTCAGCAATAGTGCAAGTTCCACCACTTAAAAAGATGAGAGGCGTCTGTAATTTACATCATAGGTAGACCTCAACTATGGGAGACAAACTGAGAAAAAAAAATCCAGAAAATCACATTGTCTGTTTTTTTTTCATTTTATTTGCATATTATGGTGGAAAATAAGTATTTGGTCAGAAACAAAATTTCATCTCAATACTTTGTGATATATCCTTTGTTGGCAATGACAGAGGTCAAACGTTTTCTGTAAGTCTTCACAAGGTTGCCACACACTGTTGTTGGTATGTTGGCCCATTCCTCCATGCAGATCTCCTCTAGAGCAGTGATGTTTTTGGCTTTTCGCTTGGCAACACGGACTTTCAACTCCCTCCAAAGGTTTTCTATAGGGTTGAGATCTGGAGACTGGCTAGGCCACTCCAGGACCTTAAAATGCTTCTTACGAAGCCACTCCTTCGTTGCCCTGGCGGTGTGCTTTGGATCATTGTCATGTTGAAAGACCCAGCCACGTTTCATCTTCAATGCCCTTGCTGATGTAAGGAGGTTTGCACTCAAAATCTCACGATACATGGCCCCATTCATTCTTTCATGTACCCGGATCAGTCGTCCTGGCCCCTTTGCAGAGAAACAGCCCCAAAGCATGATGTTTCCACCACCATGCTTTACAGTAGGTATGGTGTTTGATGGATGCAACTCAGTATTCTTTTTCCTCCAAACACGACAAGTTGTGTTTCTACCAAACAGTTCCAGTTTGGTTTCATCAGACCATAGAACATTCTCCCAAAACTCCTCTGGATCATCCAAATGCTCTCTAGCAAACTTCAGACGGGCCCGGACATGTACAGGCTTAAGCAGTGGGACACGTCTGGCACTGCAGGATCTGAGTCCATGGTGGCGTAGTGTGTTACTTATGGTAGGCCTTGTTACATTGGTCCCAGCTCTCTGCAGTTCATTCACTAGGTCCCCCCGCGTGGTTCTGGGATTTTTGCTCACCGTTCTTGTGATCATTCTGACCCCACGGGGTGGGATTTTGCGTGGAGCACCAGATCGAGGGAGATTATCAGTGGTCTTGTATGTCTTCCATTTTCTAATTATTGCTCCCACAGTTGATTTCTTCACTCCAAGCTGGTTGGCTATTGCAGATTCAGTCTTCCCAGCCTGGTGCAGGGCTACAATTTTGTTTCTGGTGCCCTTTGACAGCTCTTTGGTCTTCACCATAGTGGAGTTTGGAGTCAGACTGTTTGAGGGTGTGCACAGGTGTCTTTTTATACTGATAACAAGTTTAAACAGGTGCCATTACTACAGGTAATGAGTGGAGGAAAGAGGAGACTCTTAAAGAAGAAGTTACAGGTCTGTGAGAGCCAGAAATCTTGATTGCTTGTTTCTGACCAAATACTTATTTTCCACCATAATATGCAAATAAAATGAAAAAAAAACAGACAATGTGATTTTCTGGATTTTTTTTTCTCAGTTTGTCTCCCATAGTTGAGGTCTACCTATGATGTAAATTACAGATGCCTCTCATCTTTTTAAGTGGTGGAACTTGCACTATTGCTGACTGACTAAATACTTTTTTGCCCCACTGTATATATATATATATATATATATAGGCACATCTATATATATATTTCTAATTCATACAGTTCTTCAAAGCAGTATAGCCGCTGAAACATTTGCTGGCTTTTGGAAAATCATTCTCCTACCCAACATGAAATGACACATGGTTTACATACAGTTAACCATTTCATTTCATGTTTTTTTTTAGATGTCTATCACTAGTAATTGGATGAGGGTTTGTGTGTAAAATTTTGGAGTTGTAGCGGTTAATTTAAAGGGTTAATTCGTTGTTAAAAATTACGGGGACTCCCTGCAGCCTCAGTGACGTCAGCGGGAGTCCACGCAATTTTATACAACAAATTAACCCCTTAAATTAACCCCTACAACTCCAAAATTTTACCCACAAACCCTCATCTAATTACTAGTGATAGACATCTAAAAAAAGCATGAAATGAAATGGTTAACTGTATGTAAACCATGTGTCATTTCATGTAGGGTAGGAGAATGATTTTCCAAAAGCCGGCAAATGTTTCAGCGGCTATACTGCTATGAAGAACTGTATGAATTAGAAATATATATATAAATGTGTCTATATGACATGTGTGTGTATATATATATATATATATATATATATATATGTATGTATTCTATGTGTCTAGATCTATTCTTTAGTTTGTGTTGGAAAACCTGTCATTGGGCTCCATTATATGTCCATTTTGCTAGCCTGCGAGAAAATCTCGCCAGACGGATGTCAAATGGATGCTTAGATGCGAGTAAAATCGCATCATCACATGAAATACGGCTGACAGACGGATCCCTGGTGAAGAAACCTTTGTGCGATTTCGGTCCGTCAAAATTGGACTGATTTTTTTTATCGTTTAGTGTGACTCCAGCCTTATAGCTAAATAAGACTTGACTAGTTCATGTTGCAGTTTTGTTCACACAGACCATTGTGAAAGCATGCGGACTAAAAAAATATACATTACAAGGACCTGTCACTTGCTAAAAATTATTTAGTCAAATACCTTGTAAAAATCCCTGCACACCGCTGATTCTGCTGCTTTTTCCACTTTGCACTGCGTTGTTCAATTGGAGAGATGATTTGCTTCAATGTGAAAGCTCTGTTTTGCTGTTCATCTGGGCTTTTCTTCAGAGTCTTCTCTGGGGACGTGTGGTTTCAGCCCTCCCTTCTTGATGCTGCTAATCACAGCTCATAAGCATCTGAGACTGCTAGATCAGCTGCTGAGCTGTGATTGGCAGCATCTAGGAGGGAGGGCTTAAACCACACATACCCAGAGAAGACTCTGAAGAAAATCCCAATGTAGTCTTCTCTGGAGCAAGTGCTTTCATCCTTGAAAGCGCATGCTCCTGAGAAGAGTCTGAAGAAACACCCAGTTGGTCTGCAAGCAGAGATTTCACATGCTGCTCTCCAAAATCAACAAATGTGAATATCTCTGCAATGGAATGATATAGTGCAAAAGTAAAATGATCATCAGTATCATGGGCACTCTGGGAGTTTTACATGATGTTCAACTAAATTTTTTGAGCAAGTAATAGGTGCTCTTTAAGACCTGCACAAGGGATGTATTCATATCCAGCAAAAACTAAATGTACTTGCTATTTTTTAGTCACAAACAAGTGTATTCACATAGACCTAGCTTATATGTTTATTTCGATAATGTATATTTCCCTACTACTATTAAATCACAACTTTATATCTTTTGAAAAAGGAGTGCTGTCTTCATTTTTCTACCTCTCTATTGAGGCTTGGCACCCGACTTTTACACTCTGCTTGCTAGTGTTTCTTTTTTTTCCTGTTCTGTCCCCACATGAGGCGAATGGCGGTGTAGTTGAGTGGGGCTGGGAGAGATTCCTACCTTCCGTTTCCTCGATGCAGAGCAGACAGGACCATTGTTGCTGTTTTGCTGTTCATGCGTCCGGAGAGATGATACACACCAGATATTGTGAAGTCCAGACTTGTTTGTTGGAAATCTGGACATACAGTGTATGATTGGTAATGCAGTACTTCTCCAGAAATGCAAGTGTAACAACCCAGGTGGTACAGCAAGATGTGTGCAGCAAGGTATGCAGCAAGATGATTCAGCAAATTTAGCAAATTGTGTGTGGTCAAAAAACTGATGCTTTCCACAGCCTGGTAAGCGTGTCTCTCCCGGGTGAAAAAGGAACTAGTAATGGCCACCGGCAGGAAGAGAAGGAGTCACTGACCTGGAAGTGGGAGGCATGCATGTATTAGAATTACTTAGCTGCAGTCTGCTATACAGAAAAAGGACAGCAGGTGGCAGCAGAACAAATGCAAAACTGAACACAAAGAAAGGTAACATAACACAACTATATAAGCATACAATCATAACCTTAGGTGGAATAGCACATTTCCTACTACCAGGTATCTTAAGCAACAATAAAACTTAATTTTCTCTCTGTAGCCGCTGCTCCAGTAAGCCAGCCATAAAAGGATTTAAATGCTATTTAAATGCAGATTACTCTCATACCTGCAGGTAAATAACATTTCTGGATGTCACAGGTTCCCTTTAAATAGCGCAGATATTTTCCCAGGAAAATATTTATCTAAGCACACTCTTGTAGAATACAGAGAAACAGTACACTCAATAGAAGTCTTCGGAGATTACATTCACAGTGCTTGTACTATATAATACCCTTTCTAGCTGATCAAAGGCTATTACAATGTAGAGGATTAGAGGAAGAACCTCTCTCTGTAATATATGGATTACAGTTAAGTTGTGTAAAAAATTTTTTATCTTTAAAGAATTTCCTCTTGATCAATCCACGTTATTATAGTGTATGCATGTTCAAGCCCACTTTACTGGAATTAGGACAACATACGATTTTCTTCACAGCTGAGATATTTTTTGGAAAAGAGGGAAGGAAACTTCAATTGTGTTTGACAATGTTTCTTAAAATACAGGGTGGGCCATTTATATGGATACACCTGAATAAAATGGGAATGGTTGGTTCCTGTTTTTGGCACATTAGTATATGGGAGGGGAGAAATTTTCAAGATGGGTGGTGACCAAGGCAGCCATTTTGAAGTCAGCCATTTTGGATCCAACTTTATTTTTTCTAATGGGAAGAGAGTCATGTGACACATCAAACTGATTGAGAATTTCACAAGAAAAACAATAGTGTACTTGGTTTTACTGTAACTTTATTCTTTTAAGAGTTATTTACAAGTTTATGACCACTTATAAAATGTGTTCAAAGTCCTGCCCATTTTGTTGGATTGTCAATGCAACCCTCTTCTCCAACTCTTGATACACTGATAGCAACATCTAAAACAAAACCAATTGGAACAAAAACATAAAGACCCCAGATAAGTCATGTACTTTGTCCAAGAAAGAGGCGAAACGCGCGTCGGTGGCGGCGCTGCATTTGTCCTGGTCTTGATGATGGGTAAGCATAATTACATTGGATAATGGGGTTTTTCATTCAGAGTGCGCACCTGTTTGTGACCTCCTCTAACTTTTAGAGTCCTTAATAATTGGCCCATCATCATTAAATGCACTAAGCACTTTATATTGTGTCTTGGACAAAGGCAACTTATAGTACTTGATCCTTTTGCATTTTATATGTTGTTATGTCAGTATTTGTAATGATGTGATGAATAAACTGTACCTCTATTTACATTGGACGTGTACTCCATTTTTTCTGTGTAATATAACTAATATCAACATCGCAGAAGAAATGCTAGTCTAAGGGGGTCAGATTCCTTGTAGGAATGCTCGGACCTGACACCCATAATGTGGTGGTGTACCATCTTGCTGGAAAAACTCAGGGAATGTGCCATCTTCAGTGCATAAAGAGGGCAACACATCATCATGAGCAATTTCAGATATCCAGTGGCATTGAGGTTTCCATTGATGAAGAATGGCCCCACTATCTTTGTACCCCATATACCACACCATACCATCAATTATGGGTGTCAGGTCTGAGCATTCCTACATGAACAGTTTCCTGGAAAGTGGATTGGTCATTGTGCACCAGCTGAATGGCCATCAAGGTCTCCCTATCTGACCCCCTTAGACTTTTATCTTAGGGGTCATCTGAATGCAATTGTCTATGCTGTGAATAAACGAGATGTGCAGCATCTGAAACAATGGATACTGGAAGCCTGTGCTAACCTTTCTTCTGTGGTGTTGCTATCAGTGTGTCAAGAGTGGAAGAAGAGGGTTGCATTGACAATCCAACACAATGGGCAGCACTTTTGAACACGTTTTATAAGTGGTCATAAACTTGTAAATAACTCATGAAAGAATAAAGTTACGTTAAAACCAAGCACACCATTGTTTTTCTTGTGAAATTCTCAATAAGATTGGTGTGTCACATGACCCTCTTCCCTTTATAGAAATAAAGTTGGATCGAAAATGGCCGACTTCAAAATAGCCGCCATGGTCACCACCCATCTTGAAAAGTTTCCCCCCTCCCATATACTAATGTGCCAGTGTAGGGGTCGAGCAGGTCCTCAGGATGCAGTGACGAGACATGAGACGGGGTATGACTTGTATAATAAACTTTTATAAATTGGAGCCAATAGGGCTTTGCTGAACAGGCGAACAGGGGGAACATAAATCTGTCCTCGCAGGGACTCAATAAAATAAACAATACTTTTCCCAGTAACTGGAAGTAACCTGGCTAGTCCAGGTGTCGAAGGATGGAATATGGCCAGACTATGGTACCTATTGCTATAGTCCACTTATCCCTCCATGCGTCACTCGGGATCGCAGATGAGGCCGCCTAGAGTTCATTGATGCGGCGGCCTTGACGCCACGACATTCCGGGAAGATTTAGGCTCGATGGGCTCTGAAGAAATGATGCTGGTGGGGCGCAACAGGCCCTGAAGAAACGATGCCGGTGGGGCACAACAGGCCCTGAAGAAACGATGCTGGTGGGGCGCAACAGGCCCTGAAGAAACGATGCCGGTGGGGCGTAACAGGCCCTGAAGAAACGATGCCAGTGGGGCGCAACAGGCCCTGAAGAAACGGTGCCGGTGGGGCGCAGCAGGCCCTGAAGAAACGGTGCCGGTGGGGCGCAACAGGCCCTGAAGAAACGATGCCGGTGGGGCGCAACAGGCCCTGAAGAAACGATGCCGGTGGGGCGCAACAGGCCCTGAGGAAACGATGCTGGTGGGGCGCGGTAATGACGCAGTTCCCCCAAATGGCAGGTGGCCGTTCTCCGCTAAGGGTCCCTTCGTAACCGGGACATGCACCTCTAACGTCGCCTATGGCGAAGTGGCGTCCACTGAGGCCGGTGATGACGGGGTCGCCTCGGTGGGAGAAGGCCGTTTTGTGACCGTTTTGTCTGTAGTCACAGCCACGACCTGAGGTAAAGGCTCTCTCCCACACAGGCGGGGGAAGGCGGGCGTGGCTCTCTGAGAAAGTGGGCGGGAAGCGGCCTCCGGTTAAAGTCTCTCACATCTCACTTGTCGGTGAGTGCGCTGTCTCCTCCTCACAGGCTCCTGTCGGTGTCCCCTCCAGTCACCCGGCTTCCTGCCTCCTGTCACAATCTCTCCCAACTGCCCACTGAGCGCGCCCCCTGCTCCTTTTATCCTCACCCCGCCCCCTGTTGCCCTGACAACTCCGGTCATGTCTCTCCCTTTACTGTTCTCCCAGTATTGTTCCCTCAGGAACCCTGATGGCGGTCCCCTGGGTACCGGCCCGGTCACTGTCTGGGAGTCCTCCTCTCCACACCACAAACAGGAAGTTGATATCACCAACCATTCCCATTTTATTTAGGTGTATCCATATAAATGGCCCACCCTGTATAGTTAAATGGAGTTTTAAACATATCTTTTTCGCTTTTATTTCCACTTTCTCAGTGAAGCAAAGCTTTTAAAACTTATCTTACAGTATTTTCAGTTGGAACATGCAGTTCATCGACAATCCTGATGGGCATGTATAATTCTTAAATGTAATTCCATAAAGATAAGTTTCTAAATCTTTCCTTAGACTAAGCCAAAGTTCACATACAATAGCCTTCTTCCCATGCTGGCCTCCTCCATAGATGGGACACTTCATAAATGGATGATTGACACAAACTTTTGTAATAAATACCCTCATGTTTGGATATAACTTCAATTTTTAATGGAGTCTTGCTGTTTTCTATAAAGTTCAAAAACTTTTCAAGGCATATAATAAAAGGAGACATTGTCCTGAATTCTATAATTCTAAGCACAATATATACTTTACAGAATGTGTCTGTACTCTGTATACCTTTTTGTTGGGTCCAGGCGTACATTGCCACCCTGATCTGATGAAAAAGTGACTCACTGACTTCCTCTCATCAAATCCTTACACATGTTCGGAAACCAGTAGCCATAGTGACCACTATGAGGCCCAGGGTGTAAAGTACACCACGCACCATGGATGGTTCGTGGATGGACCATGAGGTGCATCTGTGGCGCCCCTGAGGCTCAGTCGCCACAGAGGTACTGCACCTTCTCCTAAGGTGTAGTGCCCCATCATCCAGGTAAGGTGGGAACTCCTTTCCACGCTCCAACACTCGCACCCCACACAACAGGGTAGTTCTGCACAACCACATTGTGGCTTAGTGCTTAGAGAGTAGCAGAGCACCTTTGGTGGTTCCCTGCTTGGAACACTGGATGTGCTGGGAGGTGGGTGGAGTTGAGAATATAAAAGAGTGGGAAAGTGTAGGATTACAGGTTCAGTCTGGCAGAAGGTCAGGCGGGTAAGAAGTCACTCAGACAGGAGTGAGGATCCCTGGAAGAAGGGATGGAGGAAGGAGTGCTGCAGCTGCCTCAGTGATCTGAGCCAGCTGGCACGGGAAGGGGAAAAGAAGGAGAAAGACGTAGAACTGCAACCTAAGCTTCCATAGGAGAGAGAAAGATTAGTACGGAGCGAAGGAGTAAGGAGAACAGAGAGGACGTGGGTTGGAAGAGGAACCCTGCCTATAGGTTCTCAGCGCAAGGCCGGGGCCTGGTCCCCGAGGTTGTATGCACACTTATGGTTCTGCAGCAGACACCGGTGGAGTAGTAGGCTGTAAATGCTCCCATCTAAGACTTGGAGCACAACAGCAACACGGATAGAGAGCCGGGACTCAGGAGAAGGGAGTCCCCGAAGCAGGCTACAGCTGTCTGCCATACGACTAGAGTTCTTGGGAACATCTGACAGGAGGAACTCCAGAGTACCACGGTACTGGAGCTCTTCACGCTTTAAGGCGCAATAGAGGAGTCGTTCAGGAAAGGTACATGTTGGCGGAGTGTTGGAGAGGAGCTTTTCATCTGGCCTGGAGGTTGGTTGAGTCTCTGACCCGGAGGACACGGCTCGGAGGCAGGCACCCTTGTGTACCTCAGACTGTGAGTAAAGCTTTGGAACTGCAAGCCTCGGTGTCATCCATTCATTCTTACGCCAGCCTGCTCAGCACCGCGACACCTGGGTACCATTCTTTACACTGCCTGCGCCTTTCCACAACCATTACAACTACACTGCCCTGGGACATCACCCCTGCCTGTGGAGGGCTATACCATCACTGCTGCACCACATCATCTGTCCCAGAGGATCTGTCTGCAGCATCGGCTTAACACCTCCCTTGCCGAGCACCACAGGTGGCGTCACAAACTATTCCATTCCACATTAACTATATTCCCCCATTACTTGGGTGCCCAGGGCCATGGACCGGGTCACCGCTGCTGTGACGCATCCTCCCTGACACCGGCCCGGTACCGAGTACCCCACAGCCCTGGGAGGGCGACCCACATCAAGCACAACATTCTAGATTATATGTTTTCTCAGGATGCCGATACGCTTAAATACAATGGGGGACACCCTGCTTCATCATTCCCTTTGTAAAGCCTGCTGTGTAACACCAGCACTGGCAGGCACAATGCAACAGCATCAGTACGCTATTATCCACATGACTCTACTTATCAATTTACAGCCTAAAAGGGAATCTGTCACCAAGTTTTTGTCATCTAATCTGAGAGCAGCATAATGTAGAGGCAGAGACCCAAAGTTCAGGGATGTGTGACTTACTAGACTGCTTCCTGTAATTTTGATAAAATGATAACAGAGATTATTAATAGTAAACCTGCAGTCAGGTAGTCAAACATATTCATGAGATTTGTATAACCATATCCCTATGACTGACTGGCAGCTTTTTGTATGCTCCAGGGGTGAAAACATATAAAGGCCTTACATAAAAATGATGATTCAGAAAAAAATTTATTTTTATTATGCTTATTAAAAACACAAGACATTACCAAGCACCATACAAGCAACCGTGCTGGCTAACATCACCTTACAGTTAGGTCCATATATATTGTGGGAATATATAGCGCAGCTGGGATCTTTGCTTTGGCACAAGCGTGTGGCTATGGAGTCACTACAGCAGACTAGCAAGTTCCACATGGATATTGACACGGCATATTTATTGTGCACACTGGTTATTCAATGTTACACATGCCAAACATGAAATAAAACATCGAAGGCCGTCTGGCCACTAACTAACAATAGCAGGCTAACTACAAAATAAACCTACATAACAACAAAGAAGTCCATGTAATCTTACTGTGTCAGCTCCCAGCTCAGCAGACAAGATAGACTGAGAGATCCCAGCTCCTCCTGATTATATCAGCTGGACCAGTCAGGAAACCAAAACCTGGATTGAATTAGGTGGAGGGGGAACTACCAGTCCTTTCCATGCTGATCACTAAGGAAACCAGGACTGGATTACAGTGAAATAAACTGGCTTCATCATCAGTACAGGGAGACATATGAAATGAAACGGGGAGAAAAATACCTGTTTTCTAGTACCTCTCCCCTTGGCACCTCACAATATTTGGACAGAGACAACATTTTTCTAATTTTGGTTCTAGACATTACCACAATGAATTTTAAACAAAACAATTCAGATGCAGTTGAAGTTCAGACTTTCAGCTTTCATTTGAGGGTATCCACATTAAAATTGGATGAAGGGCTTATGAGTTTCAGCTCCTTAACATGTGCCACCCTGTTTTTAAAGGGACCAAAAGTAATTGGACAGATTAAATAATCTAATATATAAATCTCAAAGTGTGTATGTATGTATGTATGTATGTGTGTATGTGTGTGTGTGTATGTCCGGGGTAGGTATCCGCACCGTCGCAGCTACAGCCAAAAATTTGGCACAGTCACACGTCTGGACCCCGAGAGCGTCCTAAGCTATGTTGTGAGGCGAAATTTTAACCCCGCGAGTTCCAATTCACCAAACAGGGCCGCTCCTCATTATGATGTCATATTGCCCCTATCTACATACTGGGGAAGCAGTGTGTGCGTATCAAGCCCCGCCCCTCATTATGATGTCACTGTGGTTGCCATGGCGACGCTGATGTCATCATAGCTTGCAAGCCCCGCCGCTCATTATGATGTCATAATGGTTGACTATGGGATGGAGGATGTGTGATGGGTAAATGGGCACTGGACTATGGGATGGAGGATATGTATGACGGGTATATGGGCACGGGACTATGGGATGGCGGATATGTATGATGGGTATATGGGCACAGGACTATGGGATGGAGGATAAGTATGATGGATATATGGGCATGGGACTATGAGATGAAGGATGTGTGATGGGTATATGGGCACTCGACTATGGGATGGCGAATATGTATGACGGGTATATGGGCATGGGACTATGGGATGGAGGATGTGTGATGGGTATATTGGCACTCGACTATGGGATGGAGGATATGTATGATGGGTATATGGGCACGGGCCTATGGGATGGAGGATGTGTGATGGGTATATGGGCACTCGACTATGGGATGGAGGATATGTATGATGAGTATATGGGCACGGGCCTATGGGATCGTGGATATGTATGATGGGTATATGGGCCTGATGTTTAGTCTTTAACAAGTGAAATGCATGCTCAATTGGGTTGAGATCAGGTGACTGACTTGGCCATTCAAGAATATTCCACTTCTTTGTTTTAATAAACTCCTGGGTTGCTTTGGCTTTATGTTTTGGGTTATTGCTAGTGTTGAGCGATACCATTCGATACCCAAAAATATCGTATCGGATGGTATCGCCCAATACGAAAAAAATATCGGGTATCGCCGATTCCGATACTGGAAGTCCCATTTAAGTCAAAGGGTCTTCTGGTATCGGAATTTAAAAAAGCCCTTTATTTCCTTGTTGGCTAATTCTACATAATTGAAAACAAATAAGAATCATGTAGAATGTATTGTGGGAGGTGGAGGAGACATTAAAGGCATAGTGGTTTATTCAAATCACATGGCATAGCATTAATTCCAATTTTTTTTTTCAAGACGTTCAGAGTTAAAAAGATATTGACTATGTTAGCTTTTTTATATTTAGTCAGATATGTATGTTTCACAACTTCCATTCTCTTCACCTTCTTTTGTACTTCTCCCACACTTTCTCCTTCATGATCCACAGCAGTAGCATTTTTTTCATCAACTTTTTCTTCACCTTATTCATCTTCTTCTTCTTCACCTTCTTCCCATTAATTTTTTTTTTCCATTCTTCATATTCTTCTTATTCAGCTATTATTAATTTTCAGATGCTATTTCTTCATCTTCTTCCTATTCTTCTTTTTCTTCATTTTCTTATGGTGACAGGCATTCCTGTAGTACTTATCTATAAAAGTTATAAGATTACACCTTACGTTCTGCCTGTCACAAAAGATTTACAACAGGATTTGTCCGCGTTCAGTTTGGCCTGCAGCAGCAGGCATTTTCCAGGGGCACCATGAGGAGGAACGGACTCACCCCCATTTACTGCTTAGTCTTCTTCTGCTTATAATTTTGATTTCTTCTATGCTGATTTTTAGTCTTATGCTTAATGTTCTTCTGCTTTCTGTTCTTCTGCTTTTGCTTCTTCTGCTTCTTGTTCTTCTGTCTTTTGTTCTGTATCTTGGTGGTTGTCTTCATGTTCTTTGTCCTCTTGGTCTTATTATTAAGGGTCATATTTCTGGTCTTCTTTGGTGTGGTCTTCACGGTCGTCGTCATCAGGGTCGTCGTCATGGAGATCAATAAGGATTACCAAAGACAATTTCAAAAAGCTAGATCTTGGAAATGTAGCAGAAGGTACAAGAAGGCTGAGAAACTGGCGAGAACCAGCTGACAGTACTGGAACCCGTAGTGGCAGCAGAAGGAACAATAGCCAATGGCACTACTGAGGAACAGCTGACGGTGCTGGACCACGGTTACTAAGCAGAAGGTACCTGTGCTAAAAAGCACTACCAAGGACCAGCTGACGGTGCTGGACCTCGGATACCGAGATGGAGGCACCTAGGCCAAAGGCTCTGGCGAGAACCAGCAGGCAGTGCTGGAACCCGGATGGGTAGCAGAAGGAACAAGAGCCAATGGCACTACCGAGGTCCAACTGACGGTGATGGACCACGGTTACTAAGCAGAAGGTACCTGTGCTAAAAAGCACTACCAAGGACCAGCTGACGGTGCTGGACTTCGGATACCGAGATGGAGGCACCTAGGCCAAAGGCTCTGGCGAGAACCAGCTGACAGTGCTGGCACCCGGGTGGGAAGCAGAAGGTACCCATCCAAAGCAAAGTAGCCAGGCCGCAAGCCGGCCGCAGTTACCGAAACCCACAGTCCTACAGGGGGTCCATGTCCCATTGGCACTACGGATCCAGCCTTCAGTGCCAGTTCCCGCAGCCCACATAGGAGTCACCTAAACTGCAGGCACCGTAGAGTCGGCTAACCCGGCCGCAAGACGACAGGACAACGGATTGGTGGCATAGTGACCTTGACACTACCCGGAAACAGCTGGCGTGCTGGAACCAGGCTGGGCAACAGGGAGTACCCGTGCCAAAGACACTGCCGAGCACCAACTGGCGTTGTTGGAACCCAGGGACAATCATGGTGAAGGCCGAGGCCTACTTGGTGGTAGTTTTAGATTGTTTGTAGGCTACAACAGACTGTCAACGTGCTCCAATTAGGCATCTGTCTCCACTCTGTTTCCAGGATTTCACGTGACCACCAACACCGCCAGTTTATGCGTACAGTAGCCGTCTGCCCAATCCACACGTGTTCCTGTGTTACTGGGGTTCTGTAATGTCAGCAGATCCCCTGATGTGTGTCTGCCACTGTCTCCTGCTCTGTCCACTTTCCCACCGCTTGCAGTGGGAAGGTGGACAGCGCAGGAGACAGTGGCGGACACACATTGGGGGATCTGCTCACGTAACAGAACAACAGGAACACAGGAACAAGTGTGGAATGCGCAGACGGCAACTGTGAGCAGGAACTGGCAGTGCTGGAGGTCAGGGGAAATGCTAGAGACAGAGTGGAGACAGAGGCCAAATCAGAGAATGTTTAAATCTGAAGTAGTTACAATTTGGAGGCAGCAGCAGTTTGCCCTCCACACAGCAGGGGATCAGCTGACGTTACCGAACCCCACTTTCACATGAACGAGTGTTTTTTTCTGTGTGGACAGCACTTCCGAGCACCAACTGGCGTTGTTGGAGCCCAGGGACAATCAGGGTGCAGGCCGAGGCCTACTAGGAGTCAGGTGTAAATCTGAGGTATTTTGACTTTGGAGGGAGCAGGACACTTTGCCCTCCACACAGCAGGGGATCAGCTGACGTTACTGACCCCCACTTTCACATGAACAAGTGTGTTTTTCTGTGTGGACAGCACTTCCGAGCACCAACTAGCGTTGTTGGAGCCCAGGGACAATCAGGGTGCAGGCCGAGGCCTACTTGGTGGCAGTTGTAGATTGTTTGTAGGCTACAACAGACTGTCAACATGCTCCAAATAGGCATCTGTCTCCACTCTGTTTCCAGGATTTCACGTGACCACCAAGACCGCCAGTTTATGCGTACAGCAGCCGTCTGTTATGATGAGTCACCAAAGGAGGAAAAAACAAAATACCAGCTAAGTCCAGAAAAATCAGAGAGGTTGGCAGCTATCGGATTGCAGACCCCTGAACTTATCCACAACAACTAGCAGTAGCCATGGGGTTTCCTACGGAGCCCTAGACCCCTCGATCACAGCCGGAGAGCTACATAGCCTAAAGACAGAAAGGGGAAAAACTAAACTGCCCCAGAGCAGACCCCAAAGCAATAGGCAGCCCCCAACATATAATGACAGTGAAGCAAGATGAAAACACTAACACAGATAGAAAGATAGGTTGAGCAAATGATGGGGCCCAAGCTAACTACATAGGACAGGATAGGAAAGCTGCTGTCTGCCATCCGCAAAAACCCTATCAAAATGAGCCAACCAACTGATAGAAAAAACAGGCCCTGAAGTCACTAGGCTTCAAAAGACTATATCAGCACTCAGGTATATTCTGAAGACAGAGCAAAAGATCAACAGATCAGAGACAAAAATGGAATTCAGCTCACCCCCGGCCGGGGATGGCAGAACTCCCAAAGAACAAGGCAAAACAAAAACAAAACTGAAGAGTACAAAGCAGAGTAGAAAAACTTAGCTTTGAGATGCAGGAATCAGACTGGTCTCCAAGAATCCAGCAGGAAAATCACCAGCCAGGAAGAAGGGCGTCGGTAGCCTTATATCCAGTCCTCAATTCCAGCCACCCAGTTATCATCTAGCTGCCCAGGTGTTTGGTAATCAGTCTCACTACCTTCCTTCACCAGAGGAGGGAGTTCATCAGACCTCAATAGTGAAGGGAAAAATGAACTCACAACAGTACCTCCCCCTTGAGGAGGGGTCACCGAATCCTCAACCATGCCACCAGGGCGATCCGGGTGAGCCCGATGAAAGGCACGCACCAATCTTTCGGCATGAATATCAGAGGCAGAGACCCAGGAATTATCCTCCTGACCATAACCCTTCCACTTAACCAAATACTGGAGTCTCCGTCTAGCCAGACGGGAATCCAGTATCTTCTCTACCTCATATTCCATGTTACCTTCAACCAATATAGGGTCAGGAGGTGCCACCACAGGAACTACTGGTTCAACAAACTTCTTCAACACGGACTTATGAAACACATTATGAATTTTAAATGTGACAGAAAGAGCCAACCGAAAAGAGACCGGATTAATAATCTCCAAAATCTTGTAAGGTCCAATAAATCTAGGCTTAAACTTAGGAGAAGCCACCTTCATAGCGATATTTTTTGATGACAACCAAACCATATCACCCACCTTAAACTGGGGACCAACGGTCCTACGCCGGTTTGAAAACTGCTGGGCCTTTTCCTGGGAGAGAGACAACTTATCCACTACTTGGTCCCAGATCTGGTGCATTCTCTCCACCACAGTGTCAACACCTGGGCAGGCAGAAGGCTCCACCTGCCCTGAAGAAAATCGAGGGTGAAAACCAAAGTTACAAAAAAAAGGTGACATCAAAGTGGCAGAACTAGCTCTATTATTTAAAGCAAATTCGGCCAAGGGCAAAAATGAAACCCAATCATCCTGATCGGCAGAAATAAAACATCTCAAATACGACTCCAAAGTCTGGTTTGTTCTCTCCGTCTGCCCATTGGTCTGAGGGTGAAACGCAGAGGAGAAGGACAACTGAATTCCCAGCTTGGAACAGAAAGTCCTCCAAAATCTAGACACAAACTGAACTCCTCTGTCAGATACAATGTTCTCAGGAATCCCGTGCAAGCGAACCACCTGTTGCAAAAACAAGGGCACCAACTCAGAGGAAGATGGCAACTTAGGGAGTGGTACAAGATGGACCATCTTAGAGAATCTATCACAAATCACCCAAATAACAGTCATTCTCTGAGAGACAGGCATATCAGAGATAAAATCCATTGAAATATGGGTCCATGGCCTCCTGGGCACCGGCAAAGGCATCAACAAGCCACTAGAGCGAGAACAAGGTTTAGACCGGGAGCAAGTCCCACAGGACTGCACAAAATTCCTGACATCACGAGACAAGGCGGGCCACCAAAAAGACCGACTCACCAGATCTCTAGTACCAAAAATACCTGGATGACCAGCCAATGCAGAGCAATGAACTTCAGACATCACTCTCTTCCTCCACTGGTCAGGAACATACAACTTTCCACTGGGACAACGCTCAGGTTTGTCCTCCTGAAACTCTTCCAGAGCACGTCTCAAATCGGGCGAGATGGCAGAAAGAACTACCCCCTCGCCTAAGATGGTAGCAGGCTTAGTCACAACAGGAGAATCAGCAAGGAAACTCCTAGAGAGGGCGTCTGCCTTGACATTCTTAGTGCCCGGAAGAAAAGAGACCACAAAATCAAAACGTGTGAAAAACAAGGCCCACCTAGCCTGTCTAGGATTCAAGCGCTTGGCCGACTCCAGGTAAATCAAATTCTTGTGGTCAGTAAGGACCACGACTTTGTGTTTGGCTCCCTCCAACCAATGTCTCCACTCCTCAAATGCCCATTTCATGGCTAACAGTTCCCGATTCCCCACATCATAGTTACGTTCGGATGGGGAGAACTTTCGGGGAAAGAAAGCACAAGGATTCATTTTAGATGTCACAGGATCTTTTTGGGACAACACCGCTCCTGCACCAATCTCAGAAGCATCCACCTCCACCTGAAACGGGAGTGAGACATCAGGTTGCCGCAAAACCGGAGCAGAAGTGAATCTTTGCTTCAGCTCCTGAAAGGATGAAACAGCCTCCGGAGACCAATTCAGCACATCAGCACCCTTCCTAGTCAAATCCGTCAATGGCTTGGCAATACCAGAAAAATTAGCTATAAATTTCCGATAAAAATTAGCAAAACCCAAAAACTTCTGGAGGGCCTTCAAAGAAGTGGGCTGAACCCAATCATAAATGACCTGTACCTTGGCCGGGTCCATTTCAATAATTGACGGAGACAAAATAAATCCCAAAAATGAAACCCTCTGTACCCCAAAAAAGCATTTCGATCCCTTGACATACAGGGAATTCTCCCTCAAAATCCGGAACACAGTCCGAACATGTTCCACATGAGAGTCCCAATTCTTGGAGAAGATCAAAATATCATCCAGATAGATAATCAAAAATTTATCCACAAAGTCTCGGAATATATCGTTCATGAAGCACTGGAAGACAGAAGGGGCATTAGTGAGCCCAAAAGGCATCACCAGGTACTCAAAATGTCCCTCCGGAGTATTAAACGCTGTCTTCCATTCATCCCCATGCTTAATGCGAATAAGATTATACACCCCCCTGAGGTCAAGCTTGGTAAACCAGCAAGCACCTTTAACTCTGGAGAATAGATCAGAAATCAGGGGTAACGGATACTGATATTTAACAGTAATTTTGTTGAGGGCACGATAGTCAATACAAGGCCTTAATGAACCATCCTTTTTAGCCACAAAAAAAACCCAGCACCTAAGGGTGAAGAGGATGGTCTGATATGACCCTTCTCCAATGATTCCTTGATATAAGATCGCATAACATCATGTTAAGGTACCGATACGTTGAAAAGCCGACCCTTGGGAAATTTACAACCGGGCATTAACTCAATTGCACAGTCATAACTCCTATGAGGAGGCAAAGACGCAGACTCATTCTTACTAAATACATGATAAAAGTCAGCCAAATAGTCAGGAACATCATTCGACTGGGGAGAGGTGGAGAAAACAGGAGCATCACTAAGGGCACACCGACAACCCCAACTCACCACAGACAAAGATTTCCAATCCAGAACTGGATTATGGATTTGCAACCAGGGAAACCCCAGAACAATGGTATCATGCAAATTATGCAACACCAAAAATCTGCAATTTTCTTGATGGTCTGGGGCGACCCGCATTACCACCTGCGTCCAAAACTGAGGTTTATTCTTCGCCAAAGGAGTAGCATCAATACCCCTCAAAGGGATAGGCGCCCGCAGAGGTGTCATAGGAAATCCACAACATTTAGCAAAATCCAAGTCCATCAGGTTCAGAGCTGCTCCTGAATCCACAAAAGCCTTGGCGGAAAATGTGGACAGGGAGCAGATCAGAGTAATTGCCAGAAGAAACTTAGGTTGAACACCACCCACAGAAAACGTGTGTGCACAACATTTCTCTCATTTAGGGCAGACAGAAATAGTATGCGAGGCATCTCCACAAAAAAAACCACAGCTTTTTACGCCTTCTGAACTCCTGAGGTTGCACCCTAGACAAAACTCTATCACATTGCATAGGTTCAGACATTTGTTCAACAGGTGGCAACATCTCTCGTGTAGTTTTGCGTTCACGTAAATGCCGATCCACCTGAATGGCTAATAACATAGAATCGTCAAGACCAGAGGGAACAGGAAATCCCACCATAGTATCTTTTACAGTTTCTGACAAACCCTTCCGAAAGAGGGCTGCCAAGGCACCATCATTCCAGGTAGTAAGGACCGCCCACTTTCGGAATTTTTGACAGTACAACTCTGCCGAATCCCGACCCTGGCTTAATGCCAACAGGGTCTTTTCAGCCTGATCAATAGCATTAGGTTCATCATACAACAACCCCAAGGCTTGAAAAAATGCGTTCACATTATTCAGAATAGGATCATCAGGTTTCAAAGAAAACGCCCAATCCTGGGGATCGCCGTGCAGCAAAGAGATGACAATTTTAACCTGCTGCGCGGAGTCCCCCGACGAGTTAGGCTTCAAGGCAAAAAATAATTTACAATTATTCTTGAAATTCAAAAATTTAGACCGATCCCCAAAAAACACATCAGGAGTAGGAATCTTTGGTTCAGCAGCATGTGAATGAGCAAGATAGGCGGAAATTCCCCGCACTTCAGCAGCGAGCTGCTCCACACGATCAGACAATTGCTTCATCTCCATTGAGAGAAAAAATCCCCCTACGGCCTCAGAGATATAGAGGAAAAAATATGCACACAAAAAAAAAATTCTGACACTTTTTTTTTCCCTTTTTTCTTTTCTTTTTACAATTCTCTCCTGCTATTGAGTACCCTAGGATCTGCGGTATGGCTGGTGATTCTGTTATGATGAGTCACCGAAGGAGGAAAAAACAAAATACCAGCTAAGTCCAGAAAAACCAGAGAGGTTGGCAGCTATCGGATTGCAGACCCCTGAACCTATCCACAACAACTAGCAGTAGCCGTGGGGGGTTCCTACGGAGCCCTAGACCCCTCGATCACAGCCGGAGAGCTACATAGCCTAAAGACAGAAAGGGGAAAAACTAAACTGCCCCAGAGCAGACCCCAAAGCAATAGGCAGCCCCCAACATATAATGACAGTGAAGCAAGATGAAAACACTAACACAGATAGAAAGATAGGTTGAGCAAATGATGGGGCCCAAGCTAACTACATAGGACAGGATAGGAAAGCTGCTGTCTGCCATCCGCAAAAACCCTATCAAAATGAGCCAACCGACTGATAGGAAAAACAGGCCCTGAAGTCACTAGGCTTCAAAAGGCTATATCAGCACTCAGGTATATTCTGAAGACAGAGCAAAAGATCAACAGATCAGAGACAAAAATGGAATTCAGCTCACCCCCGGCCGGGGATGGCAGAACTCCCAAAGAACAAGGCAAAACAAAAACAAAACTGAAGAGTACAAAGCAGAGCAGAAAAACTTAGCTTTGAGATGCAGGAATCAGACTGGTCTCCAAGAATCCAGCAGGAAAATCACCAGCCAGGAAGAAGGGCGTCGGCAGCCTTATATCCAGTCCTCAATTCCAGCCACCCAGTTATCATCTAGCTGCCCAGGTGTTTGGTAATCAGTCTCACTACCTTCCTTCACCAGAGGAGGGAGTTCATCAGACCTCAATGGTGAAGGGATTAAGCAGAGATTCACTTCTGTTCCAGTTCTACAGCAACCTGATGTTTCACTTCCATTTCAGGTGGAGATAGATGCTTCTGAGATTGGAGCAGGAGCCGTTTTGTCTCAAAGATATCCGGTAACCTCTAAGATGAATCCCTGTGCCTTCTCTTCTCGAAAATTTTCTCCATCTGAACGTAACTATGATGTGGGGAATCGGGAATTGTTGGCCATGAAGTGGACATTGGAGGAGTGGAGACATTGGTTGGAGGGAGCTAGACATCAAGTTGTGGTCCTCAACGATCACAAGAAATTGATTTATCTTGAATCAGCCAAGCGCTTGAATCCTAGACAGGCTAGGTGGGCCTTGCTTTTCACGCGTTTTAATTTTGTGGTCTCCTTTCTTCTGGGCACTAACAATGTTAAGGCGGACGCCTTTTCTAGGAGTTTCTTTACGGATTCTCTTGATGTGACCGAGCCTACTACCATTCTAAATAAGGGTGTAGTTCTTTCCGCCATCTCGCCCGATTTGAGATGTATCCTGAAGGAATTTCAGGAGGATAAACCTGAACGTTGCCCTATGGGAAAATTGTATGCTCCTGACCAGTGGAGGAAGAGAGTAATGTCTGAAATTCATTGCTCCGCATTGGCTGTTCATCCAGGTATCTTTGGTACCAGAGAGTTGGTGAGTCGGTCTTTTTGGTGGCCCGCCTTATTTCGTGATGTCAGGAATTTTGTGCAGTCCTGTGGGACTTGTTCTCAGTCCAAGCCCTGTTCTCGTGCTAGTGGTTTGTTGATGCCCCTGCCAGTGCCCAGGAGACCATGGACCCATATCTCAATGGATTTTATTTCTGATCTCCCCGTCTCTCAGAGAATGACTGTTATTTGGGTGATCGTGATAGATTTTCTAAGATGGTCCATCTGGTACCACTCCCAAAGTTGCCATCTTCTTCTGAGTTGGTGCCCTTGTTTTTACAACAAGTGGTTCGTTTGCACAGGATTCCTGAGAACATTGTGTCGGACAGAGGAGTCCAGTTTGTTTCCAGATTTTGGAGAGCTTTTTGTTCCAAACAGAGAATTCAGTGTCTTTCTCCTCTGCATTTCATCCTCAGACCAATAGGCAGACTAAGAGAACAAACCAGACTTTGGAGTCCTATTTGAGATGCTTCATATCTGCTGATCAGGATGATTGGGTCTCATTTTTGCCCTTGGCCGAATTTGCGCTAAACAATAGGGCTAGTTCTGCCACTTTGATGTCTCCTTTCTTCTGTAACTTTGGGTTTCATCCTTGATTTTCTTCGGGGCAGGTGGATGCTTCTGCCTGCCCAAGTGTGGATTCTGTGGTAGAAAGAATGCAGCAGATTTGGGACCAAGTAGTGGATAAGTTGTCCCACTCTCTGGAAAAGGCCCAACGGTTTTCCAACCAGCATAGGACCATTGGTCCCCGGTTTAAAGTGGGTGATATTGTTTGGTTGTCCTCAAAAACTATTCCCATGAAGGTTGCATCTCCAAAATTCAAGCCAAGGTTTATTGGACCTTATAAGATTTTGGAAATCCTTAACCCCATTTCTTTCCGTTTGGCTCTTCCAGTTGCGTTTAAGATTCATAACGTTTTTCATAAATCTTTGTTGAAAAAGTTTGTGGAGCCAGTAGTTCCCATGGCGGTGCCCCCTGACCCTGTACTGGTTAAGGGTAATTTGGAGTATGAGGTAGAGAAGATGTTAGATTCTCGTATGGCTATACGGAGACTTCAGTACTTGGTCAAGTGGAAAGGTTATGGCCAGGAGGATAATTCTTGAGTCTCTGCTTCTGATATTCATGCCAAGAGATTGATTCATGCTTTTCACTGGTCCCATCCTGATCGGCCTGGTGATGTGGATGAGGGTTCAGTGACCCCTCCTCAAGGGGGGTACTGTTGTGAATTCCCTTGCTAGGACTTCTGAGCTGGAGCTCCCTCTGGTGGTTACTGGGAGTAGTGGAGCTGGCCAGTCTGATGGAAGTTTGCCACCTGATGATGATGATTGGGGATCTGGAATTACTGGTTGGGAGCATATAAGTGAGCAGGCTTCCCTTAGTAGTTGCTGGTGATTTCCTCCTTGTGCATTTTGAGCTGTTCAGTCTCCTGCCTGTTCTGCATTGTTCAGTTAAGTGATTCTTTTGCTAATCCTTTGCATCTAATCTGGTTGTGCCTTTTTTTTTGCTTTCTGCTTTGTTGCGAGGGTTCAGCGTACTCCCTGCTGGGGGCAGCGCTGGGCCCCGCTCTATATGTTACATCTTGTGCTAGTTTGTTCAGTCCCTTGTTATATTAGTATCTTTTGCTTTGCTTCCAGTTCACACCAGAGTGCTGATCTAGCGGGGGTGAGGTCGTGTGGCCTCAGGATTTTTGTATATCCGATGTGTTGGATTTTTTAGGGTTTTTGCATGATTGCAGACAGTATCTTTTCTGTCCTGTCCTATCTGTATAGTATGGGCCCCATCATTTGCTCAGTCTATTATCTGCCTGTGTTTGTGTTTCATCTTGTCTCACTGACAATATATGTTTGGGGGCTGTCTATTCCTTTGGGGATCTGCTCCGGGGCAGTTTAGATTACAACTTTCTGGCTTTAGGTTTAGTTAGTTCTCCGGCTGTGTCAAGGCATCTAGGGCATTGTAGGAACGCTCCACGGCTGCTGCTAGTTGTGTTGTTAGGATCAGAGGTCTGCAATCTGCTGAGTTACCAACCTCTCTAGTTTCCTGGTGGCTTAGCCTGTTCCTGCCATCCTCCTCAGTGACCCATTCATAACAGCCAGCATTTAGGGACAGACAGACCAGCTGCCTAGGGCCCCCGCTCCCCCACGGGCCCCCAGCTAGCGGCACATCATACAGCCGCTAAGGGGCCCCTGTGAGGCAGGGGGGCACGCCTGCCCCTGGCAGCGACTCCCCCCACCGCCTCATTGAACTATACCAGCGTCATAGATGCCGGTACAGTTCACAGCAATGATGGAGGAGAGAGCGTCAGCTGACGCTCCCTCTCCCATCATTCCCCACTCTGCCTCTGACACAGCGGGTGCACAATGACATCATCGCGCACTCACTGTGTGCCAGACAGTGCAGGAGACAGGAGAAAGCCAGGAGCAACGCGGGCATGAAGAGAGGTGAGGAGTGTTTGTTTTTTTAATCAGTGTGAGTACTGGACTGTGAGGCCATTTTCGGGGGGTAGGGGCTGTATACCATGGTGGACTGTATACCTTGCTGGGCTGTATACCATGCTGGACTGTATACCAGACTGGGCTGTATACCACAGTGGGCTGTATACCACGCTGGGCTGTATACCACGCTGGGCTGTATACCATGCTAGGCTGTATACCATGCTCAGCTGGGCTGTATACCATGCTGGGCTGTATACCATGGTGGGCTGTATACCATGCTGAACTGTATACCATGGAGGGCTGTATACTAGGCTGAGCTGTATACTGTGCTGGGCTGAATACCCTGCTGGGCTGAATACCGTGCTGGGCTGTATACTATGGTGGGCTGTATACCATGGTGGGCTGTTTACCATGGTGGGCTGGATACCATGGTGGGCTGTACACCATGCTGGACTGTATACCATGGTGGGCTGTATACCATGCTTGGCTGTATACCATGCTGGGCTGGGCTGTATACCATGCTGGGCTGTATACCATGGTGGGCCCATATACCCGTCATACATATCCTCCATCCCATAGTCCAGTGCCCATATACCCATCACACATCCTCCATCCCATAGTCCCGTGCCCATATACCAGTCATACATATCCTCCATCCCATAGTCCAGTGCCCATATACCCATCACACATCCTCCATTCCATAGTCAACCATTATGACATCATAATGAGCGGCGGGGCTTGCAACCTAAGATGACAGCAGCGTCGCCATGGCAACCATTGGGACATCATAATGAGGGGCGGGGCTTGATGCGCACACACTATTTCCCCATTAGGTAGACAGGGGCAAAATTGTTTGGTGAATTGGAATGCGCGGGGTTAAAATTTCGCCTCACAACATAGCTTACGACGCTCTCGGGGTCCAGACGAGTGACTGTGCCAAATTTTGTGGCTGTAGCTGCGACGGTGCGGATGCCTATCCCGGACATACACACATACATACATACATACATACACACTTTGAGCTTTATATATTAGATGGGGGTTATATTATATTCTGTGGAGTGGCTGCATTATTCTCTAAGGGGTGGCTGCATTATACTATAAGAGAAGGGCTGCATTATATTCTCTGGGGGGGTTACATTATATTGTATGGCGGGGCTGCATTATACTCTGTGGGGTGGCTGCATTATGCTCTATGGGGTGGCTGCATTATACTATATGTGGGCTGCATTATACTGTATCGAGGACTATGGGGAATACATTATATGAAGGACTATGGGGTGCATTATACTATGGGAAATTAATTGTTCTACATGGATGACTAAGGCGGTGCATTATACTATATGGAGAACTATGAGGAGTGTAGAATACTATTTAGAGGACTGAGCAGTGTATTTTAATATATGGAGGGCTATGAGGAGTGTATTATACTATGGAGAACTATGGGGAGTGTATTATACTATATGGAGGACTGAGGAGTGTATTATATTATGGAGGACTATGGGGCACATTATATAGAGGACTATGGGGTGTAAACTGTAGATGTGCTGCTGATAACGTGATACTGTATGGTGATCTGTTAGTGATCCATTAGTGATCATTCTGTCCCCATCATTCGTTCTCAGACGGTGTAAAGAGGCCGGGAAACAAATGTTGAACAACTTCAATATTGTCGATCACACTCATTTAGCGGCCTGAACTAAGTGCATGTAAATACAATAGAAATGCTTCTGTGTGATGTGCAATATGTTAGCATTTGGGGCCCCATTTTAAACTTTGCCTAGGGCCCCACTTTGCCTAAAACTGGCCCTGCTGATAGGTCATTTTAATTCTAATTGTTTAAATTTGTCTTTTACTCACACAAGTCATAGGTTCAGCATTGACTTTTTGGATGTCAATTTAAGAAGAAATGTATTATTTGATAAGTTTATTACAACGCCTTACTTAAAGTCCACGACCGGAAATAGTAATTTAGTGGCAACATCTTGTCACCCAAAGCATATAATAAAAAACATACCTGTAGGGAAATTTACAAGCGAAACTGTTTCAATAATAGTGATTATAACATTGAGTGTACTAAGTTGGAAAAATGATTGTCTCAAAGAGGGTATTCAAAATAGTCAATTAGTCGTGCTAAAAACATTGCCTCTAAAAAAAACAGTTAACTTTTAGAATGTCGCAACAAATAAAACAACATTCAACATCAGGCTATTTTTTACTATATTATAGCAATGAGTTTTTGTCTATATGCAATATTATATTCTGCCTATTGTATATCAGGATCCAACATTTAGGCAAATTTTAAAATCAGGCATTAAATGTGTCTCCCGCAGGGCTAGAAATATAGGTAATTTTTATCACCTAGCTCATTTTTAGAAAACCCTCTGAGAATTTCGACATGGATACAACAGAAGGGTTCCTATAAATGCTGGCACAAGACTTGTTATTCAGTTATACAGAATTCTAAATCATTTTCTTCTTACTCTAATAATAACAATTTTAGTATCAATCGATACATAAATTTTAATAGTCCCTTTGTTATATATTTGACACCCTGCTTTGTAGGGTTTACTACTGGACCCCTTAAAATTAGAACTAGGCGTCATTTATCTGATATTGGCAGCAAATCACGTAACGTATCTGCCATTTAACTTCACTTTACATCTGTTCATAAATCTGTTTCCTCTGGTTTTTCAATGTAAGGAATTGAGAAAGTGAATCCTCCGATCTGAGGAGATGACCATGGCCGCAAATTGTTCAGTCGGTAGGCACATTGGATTTTAAAATGTACATAAAAGTTCCATCATACCTGAACATAAAACAAGATTTATTTCTGCATTACTAAAATAGGAGATTTTCCAATTTTTCCATTTTTTAAATTTTTTATTGACATGCCTCTATACTAGAGTTGAGCGAAACAAGTTGGTCAAATTAAAAAAAACGCCGCCTTTAGCTAAAGTCGGGTTTCGCCGATCGAAACCCGACCATAGCGTGAGTCCGGCCATGAGGTCGCCGAGCCGAGCGCCAAAGTCGCGTTTCAAATAATGCTTCCAGTGCCTTTTCTCAGCCAATGAAGGTGGATGCACACTGTGGGCAACGCTATGACATGGGCAGCGGCCACCACCATCTTAGAGAAGGGCATTGAAGTGATTGGCTGGCTTTGTGTGGCATCACAGTGGGTATAAAAGGCCGTGACCGCCGACCGCCATCTTACTTCTGCCGATCTTAGAATAAGGAGAGGTGCTGCTGCTGCTGCTGATTTTGAATAGGGAGCGTGTTAGGCAGAGAAGAAGAAAAAAAATTGCTTCTGCTGATAGCGCTTTTCACTGTACAGTTAGTGTGCAGTGAAAGGGGAGGATTTTTGTTGTGTGCAGCAGCGCAGGTGGTGATTAGGCTGCCTTTTAAGGCTACATGCTAGCTGCATTGCTGTGTGCACACTGCTGTTCAAACTGCTTTTTTCAAAGCACTCCAACTTTTATTATTTTGTTCTGGTGAGTTACCGAGCGTTCTTTTTTTCACACACCGTATAGCGGTGTACGCTCCTCACACACTACCATGTACTGGCTGGTATCACGGACAAATAGAAGCTATCTGGGTGTGACTCTGGAAAACAAGCCGAGGAGATTTTCCATTTTTCCAGACCTACACCTTATAGAGCTGTCCGCTTTTCAAACAGTTTTGTATATCTGCTGTTTGATAACGGTCAAAACTAGACAGAGACAGCGTGTGTCAGTCCAAATACAAATAGACGGAGATTGACAAATTTCCATACAGACACCCTATAGCGGTGTATGCTCCTCACACACTACCATGTACCGGCTGGTATCACGGACAAATTGAAGCTATCTGGGTGTGAGTCTGGAAAAACAAGCCGAGGAGATTTTCTATTTTTCCAGACCTACACCTTAGAGAGCTGTCCGCTTTTCAAACAGTTTCGTATGTCTGCTGTTTGATAACGGTCAAAACTAGACAGAGACAGCGTGTGTCACACCGTATACAAATAGACAGAGATTGACAATTTTCCATACAGACACCGTATAGCAGTGTACGCTCCTCACACACTACCATGTACTGGCTGGTATCACAGATAAATACAAGCTATCTGTGTGTGACTCTGGAAAAAAAAGCCAAGGAGATTTTCCATTTTTCCAGACCTACACCTTAGAGAGCTGTCTGCCTTTCAAACAGTATTGTATATCTGCTGTTTGATGATGGTCAAAACTAGACAGAGACAGCATGTGTCAGTCCGTATACAAATAGACGGAGATTGACAATTTTCCATACAGACACCATATAGCGGTGTACACTCCTCACACACTACCATGTACCGCCTTGTATCATGGACAAATAGAAGCTATCTGTGTGTGACTCTGGAAAAACAAGCCAAGGAGATTTTCCATTTTTACAGAACTACACCTTAGAGAGCTGTCTGCTTTTCAAACAGTTTCATATATCTGCTGTTTGATGACGGTCAAAACTAGACAGAGACAGCGTGTGTCAGTCCGTAGAAAAATAGACGGAGATTGATAATTTTCCATACACACACCGTATAGAGCTGTCCGATTCTCAAACAATATTGTATATCTACCGTTTGCAATACAGTCACATCTATACAGAGTCAGTGTGTGCATATACGGAGATTGTTAGTTACACAAAAAATGCATACAGCTGTACACTTCTGATACAGTTCTGTATATCTGCTTGTTGGATCACGGTCAAATACATACTGTGAGAGCGTCTGTGACTAGCAAACTACAGTATATACGTAGATTTAATTTTTTTAATACACCTTACACAGCTGGACGCTCCTCATACAGTACCATCTCTCTGCTGGTATTTTTGGTGCATTTTCCCAAACATGAGGAAGTATGGTGGAAGAGTCCGCGGACGTGGGCAGGGGGGCGCAGCTGGTACTGATGGTGCTGGTTCTGGCAAAAGCACAATTGCAGCTAAGGCAGGAGGTGTTGAGCCTGCATCATCGTCTGGCCCAAGAAAGCCTGTAAGGTTCCCTTTTCTTGGAGTAGGAAAACCGCTTTTAAAGCCTGAGCATCAGGAACAGGTTGTGGCTTACATTGCCGAAACGGCCACCAGCTCTATTGCCTCCTCTTCTGAACGTTCGAAACTTGCAAGCACGGAGTTGTCAGTGCAGGGTTCTGGTCAGGAAAAACACCTTTCCTTGTGTCCTTCACCCCCACCAAAAGTTAAGAATGTGGCAGCCCACACTTCAGATTACTCTATGGAGCTCTTTTCTCATACCATGCCTGGGTTATCCAGTCTAATCCTGAATTCCCCAGTCCAAGATGAATCTGACATGGAGTGCATTGATGCACAGCCACTGCTAGATGATTCCGCTGGTACATTGACCCAGAGCACTACATTGCCCTCGCAGTCTACTGAGCCAGAATCTGACCCTGATGACACTCAGGTGCCCCTTCCCGCATACTATAGACATACTTATAGGGAATTTAGATTGTGAGCCCCCATCGGGGACAGTGATGAAAATGTGTGCAAACTGTAAAGCGCTGCGGAATATGTTAGCGCTATATAAAAATAAAGATTATTATTATTATTACTATACCACCTTACACGGTGACACAGAGGAAGGTAAAGAGGAAGGTGCAGATGACTTTGAAGAGGAGATGATGGATGACCCACTTCTTGACCTGGATTGGCATCCATTGAGGGAGGAGGGTGGTGCTGGCAATAGTTCAGATATGAAGTATCCGCAGCAGGCATTGACATCGCAGCAGCGGTTATCTGACAGGCCCGTAGCTGTCCAAAAACATGGACCAAAAACTAAAAGAGTTGCAGGACAGCTTGGCCAGATGGTCAACTTAGCACAGTGTGCAAGGCCAGAAAATGTATGCCATAGCAGGAAGAGTGCAGTGTGGCACTTCTTTGTCCAAAATCCTACTGATGAGGCAAAGGATACCTGTAAGAAGTGCGGAAAGACCTTTAGCCGAGGTAAACAACTCAGAAATTTGAATACCAGTTGCATGCTTAGACATTTAATCAACATGCACTTGCAAGCGTGGACAGATTACAAAAACCTCAGGTACCACATGTGCACCTGCTCCGACTGAAGGTAGCCAGCAATGCTCCATCGCTTCCCCCACTGTAAGACCACCGCCACCATTAAGCACACCACCAGCACTAAATGTGGAGGTGTCGTCGCAAGGCCAAAGCACTCAGGGAATCACAATGGTTTTGCAACACAACACTGAATCTAGACCATCACCACCAATACCATCACCAACCCCCTCTCACTCCGTTCGGTCCACTGCTACTTACCCCATATGCAGCTCTCCATTCCAGCTCACTCTACCAGACACTCTGAGTAGGACAAGAAAGCACTCATCCTCTCATCCGCGTACACTGTGTTTGAACGCCTACATCACCAAATTAATCTCATTAGAGATGATGCCCTCCCGTTTGGTTGAAAGCGAAGCTTTCCGTGAGCTCATGGCCTACGCTGTCCCACGCTATGACCTACCCAGTCAGCACTTATTTTCTCGAAAAGCCATGCCCTCCACCGGCATGTGAAAGACCGCATTGTCCATGCACTAAAACAGTCAGTGAGTGGAAACGTGCATCTCACAACAGATGCATGGACCAGTAGGCATGGCCAGGACCGTTACGTGTCCATCACTGCACACTGGGTTAATGTGGTGGATGCAGGCTCCACTGGGGAGAGCGGCAGTGGAAAAGTGCTGCCTAGCTCATAGTATAGGAAACAGTTGGCTGTAGGCTTTCGACCGTCCTCCTCCTCCTTATCCATAAGCGAAAGCTCATCCACAGAGCGCAGTCGCACGAGCACTCCATCTGCAGCTGGCAGTGTTGCACACGAGGTGTCCCACTATCGAACAGCTATCATGGCTGGGCAGTCTACATCTTGAGGAAGGCAAGGTAGTCAGTGATAATGGCGGTAATTTTGTGGCAGCCATAGCCCATGCAAAACTCACACACATACCTTGCCTGGCTCACATGTTGAGCCTGGTGGTGCAGTGCTTCCTTAATAATTATCCAGAGTTAACATCACTGTTCCATAAGGTGCGAAGACTGTGCTCGCACATCCGTCGCTCGGCCATTCACTCCAGCCATATGCAGAAGCTGCAGCGATTGCTCCACCTCCCCAAGCACCGCCTAATCATAGACGTTGCAACAAGGTGGAACTCCACCCTGCACATGGTTGAGAGGCTGTGCGAACAGAGGCAGGCTGTAATGCATTTGTGGGAGGATACACGGCCAGGCAGTTTGAGGGAAGACATGGTATTGTTGGGTGTGCAGTGGTCAAAGCTGAAAGACCTCTGTAAAGTCCTTCAGTGTTTTGAGGAATGCACACGGCTGGTAAGCGCAGACGACGCCATCATAAGCATGAGAATCCCACTTATGCATCTGCTCATGCAAAGTTTGATGCACATTAAGGATCAGGCATCTGCAGCAGAGGAGGAGGAGGGAAGCCTTGCTGACAGTCAGCCATTGTCTGGTCAGGGAACTGTCCTGGATGAGGTGGAGGAAGAAGAGGAAGAGGAGGAGGAGGAGGATGAGGGGGATGATTATTTTGGGCAGGAGGATGCTTCTCAGGGGCAAGAGAAAATGTTGGCATTCCAAGGTCAGGTACAGTGTTTGTGCGTGACTGTAGGGATGTGGATGTGCCAGAAAGTGCTCCTCCACCCAGCAGTGGTAGTGCATTATTGACACCTGGAACATTGGCCCACATGTGCGATTATGCCTTGCGGATCCTAAAAAGGGACCCCCACATTGCCAAAATGATGAGGATGACGACTACTGGCTGGCCAGCATCCTCGATCCACACTACAAAGGCAAATTACACAACATCATGCCACTTGAGAACCTAGAGATAATATTGGCTAACAAACAAGCAACTCTGGTAAACCGTTTGTTTGAGGCTTTCCCAGCACACAGCAGTGGTGCTGGTTCTCCCACGAGCCGTAGTGGGCACAATGGAGGAGGTGTTCGTTGTGCACACAGCCGAAGTGGCGTTGGAGACAGGGGTTTAATGACCATGTTGTGGAATGATTTCTCAAGTACCGCTCACACGATTGCTAATACTGCATCGATTAAAAGTGACAGGAGACAGCAGTTGTCAACAATGGTTACAAACTACTTCTCCCATATCGATGTTCTCCCTCACAGGTCATTCCCCTTTGACTATTGGGCCTCTAAACTGGACACCTGGCCTGAATTGGCACACTATGCCTTACAGGATCTCGCTTGCCCTGCTGCTAGTGTGTTATCTGAAAGAGTCTTCAGTGCTGCTGGATCAATCCTGAGAGAAAAAAGGACCCATCTGTCGACCCAAAATGTTGATGATCTAACCTTCATTAAAATGAACCATGCATGGGTTTCAAAGGATTTTGTCCCACCTTCTCCTGATGACACATAGTTTGCCAGAAAACTGCCTTGCTTTTGTCCTCCTCTTCCTCGAACTTGCCCAGTTCCGCCATTTGCAGCAGCTGAATATCCAGCCTACACATCAACATATGCCATTTTTTAAACCTCCTTAACTGGGCTGCCCACCCCCCCAAGGGCTCGGGTCAACACCTGGCGCACCCGGGCAAGTGCCTTTGCTCTCAACAGGTGGATGGGCCCACTGATGGCCGACGGCACTGGCACAGGGCCCCTCATAGTACAATACAGTGTCTCTGATGGTGGGGGGGCCCACTCGCCGTCAGACACACCAGCGTACTATGAGGGGCCCTGTGCTAGTACTGTCGATCACGAGTGTGTCCCCCTGCTTGGTCATGGTCACAGCACTTGCAAGTTGCAATACTTACGTCTCCCTGCTCCACCGCTGTATAGTCTGGGCAGTTAAATCCTTCACAGGGACGGCCACTAGAAATTTGTTGTATTGATCGATGATGGTTAAGATATAGCTATGGCCTGTCCTGCTGGACTATACCTTCAGATGATCAATGGCTACCATTTGTAATGGATGTCAACTTACAAGCAGATGCAGTGGTGCTTTATGATCACCTTTCACAGTTGTGATAGTCGCAGACATGTGACATTCCTGCCAGCATTTTTCAATGTCTCCTCTCATGCCAATCCAATAGAATCACCTACGGCCTGTGGATTCTGTCTTTTGCACTCCAAAATCACCAGACACATCATGATAGGCAGTGAGGACCATGTCTACATCTCTCCCTGTGATCACAATTTGATGGAGACGAGTAACGGTGATGTGATCCACGCTACTGCGATAAAGCAATCCTTTCTTCACAAAGAACCATTTTCGCTGTCTCCACAGACACAGTAATTGAGGGTCTGTATCGCCTCTGCAACATCTACTGGGAGGTTTTCCCACGATGAGTAAGTCCAAAATTTCGGCTAACACTCAACTTTCCGTCTGTACTTGTATCCATGTAGTTTCCAGTAGCGGAGAGTCTGGACTGGCTTACTGAGATTGAAATATAAACGAAGATTTAAAAGTACCATAATACTGTATACACTGTATACTGTTGTACGCTTCGAATATCTTTCCCTTTTTCTACTTTTTAAATTCTGGTGTAATACATAGTTAGCCTGTGAGTGTCTGTGTCTGACTCCGGAAGTATAGACGGAAATATACAATTACCTCTACAATGGATACACATGGTATGTGCTGATACAGTAACTTTGTTAAAAATTTGTTATTATGGTATCATCCATTGGGAGTGAGCATGTGTAGTTTACGCCTTCTTTATATACGGTGAATCGGAGATACCAATTTTTACCCTATACTCGATACAGCTTGTATCTTGTTATACAGTACCTTTGTTTGACATTTAGTATTACGGTCAAATCCATACTGAGTGAGCGTCTTAGAGTGACTACGGGACTATGTATACGGAGATTTCAATTGTACTCTATAATATATATACTTGCTATCTTGCTATCCAGTACCTTTTTAACAACATTTTTTATTATGGTCAAACCCAGACTGAGTGGGCGTCTGAGGGTGACTCCGGAAATATATACCGATATTTAAAATTTGGCCAAAACTGTATACAGCTGTACGCTTCTGATACAGTAACGTTTTTTTCTATTTAGATTCTGGTGTAATCCATAATGAGCCTGTGAATGTCTGTCTGTTACTCCGTAAACATCACATTACCCATTTACAGCTTTTCATATTCTTGTGTAATCCATACTGGGCCTGAGAGCGTTTGTGTCTGCCTCCTGAAATATATACAGAGATTCCTAATGTGTACACTATACTATATATACCTTGTATTTGGTGATACTGTACCCTTTTTCAACTTTTTATTTTATTGTGTACTCCATACTGAGCCTGTGAGCGTCTGTGTATGACTCATGAAATATATACGGAGATTTACTGTTATCCCTAGACTGTATAGAGCTGTACGATTCTGATACAGTACCATACATCTGCTGGTAATTTGGGTCCATTTTCCAAAACATGAGGAAGTATGGTGGAAGAGGACGCAGATGTGGGCATGGGGTACTGATACCTGGTACTGATGGTGGTGTTGGTGCATCTTCTGGTAGTTCCAAAAACACAATAGCAGCTAAGGCAGGAGGTGTTGAGCCTGCGTCATGGTGTAGCTCTGGAAGGCCTGTAAGGCTCTCTTTTATGGGAGTAGGTAGACTGCTTTTAAAGCCAGAGCACCAGGAACTGTTTTTGGCTTACATTGCTGAAACAGCCTCCAGCTCTATCGCCTCCTCTTCTGAAGTTTAAAAAAATGCAAGCACTGAGTCGTCAGTGCAGGCTTCTGGTCAGGAGCAACCCCCTTCCTTGTGTCCTTCACCCACACCAAAAGTGAAGGATGCGGTAGCACACACTTCAGATTACTCCATGGAGCTCTTTTCACATACCATGCCTGGGTTAATTAAAAATGGGGTCCATCAAATACTGGTGCATTCCAAATGGGGGCATCAGACACTGGAGCAGCATTTACGGTGCTCATTATACACTGGAGCATTAGAAATGGAGCCCATTTTATATTGAGCATTATTATGGCCCATCATACACTGGAGCATCATCCATGAGGCCCATCATATACTGGAGCATTCCAGATGGGGGACACCTGACACTGGAGCAGCATTTACAGGGCCCATTATACACTGGAGCATTAGAAATGGAGCCCATTATATATGGAGCATTATTTGGGCCCATAACACACTGGAGCATCATCCATGGGGACCATCATATACTGTAGCATTATGTGGAGCTCATCATATACTGTATGGAACATTATATGTGACCAATTAGTCTGTATGGAGAAATATATGGGGCTTATTATTCTGTATGGCGCCCAATGTGGTGGCCATAATACTGTATGGAGTAATATACTGTCTATTGTACAATTTAAAATAGATCAGTCATGTCATGTAAGCAGTGAAGTATTTGTCATTGTACTATACCTATATTTCTGTGCCGTATCGGAGCATCATGAGTTGTGGTATGTGTTAAAGGGGCGCACTGACACTCTTTGGCCCAGGGCACAGGAAGACCTGGAGCCAGTCCTACCCCCCACAATTTAAGCCCAATAACCCCCAGTTTTCAATGTGTAACTATTATTATGAAGTAAATTAAGGTTGACAAGCTTCAGTAATAAGAATTGATGTTTTTGGCATTGAAATGGGCACTGTAGGTGTGTTTACTGTCCTCCACTCCCTGCCGACTTTGCTTCCCCATTGACTTGCATTGGGTTTCGTGTTTCAGTCGGCCTCTGACTTTTCTCTACTGTATAGTCGGCCGATTTAGTTTGACCCGACTTTTGCGAATGTCGGGTTTCATGAAACCCGACTCGACCCTAAAAAAGGCAAACTCGCTCATCTCTACTCTATACCTCTGCTTGTCCAAATATAAATTATTATTTGATCTTTTAATGACTTTATTCTATATTAAGTTCTTTGTGTGCAGGAATCTGTTGTATCGTGAATAATATAAATGTTACGACTTGCTTTGAGCCTACAGGGGTTAAATTCTCAGCTGATCTTGCTCCCATCCTTTCAGTCTGATGTATTGTAACATAGGTATTGTGACAGTGACATAGAAGCACAGAGCAGGGTTTAACAATTACTTGTTTTATCAATACAGAGGTAAACTCCTGGCAGGGAGTAACAGGAAATAAACAGATAAAGGCTGAGGGGTAAACAGGGAAAGAGTAATTCAGAATGGCAGTCTGTATATTAATTCCAATTAGCGTGACTCTGCTGTCTGTTGCTTTTCCGGAGTCCGATGGTTGGTCGGCTGCCGGCTGAGGCTGGTGCTGAGTTCTTCTGGCTTCCCCGCCGAACAAGTCGGCCTCACTTCTGGCGACAGCAGGCGGGCGCCACTCTTACCCACTGAACCCCTAGTCTGTTGTGCTGCAGCGCAGCAGAGTGATGTTCACCGCAATACTCCACTTGGCGTGCGCTCCTTCGCACACCCGCTGAAGCCTATGAGTCCTTGCCGCACCTGACCGTGATCACTACTATGCGGCCTATCTTTCCCCGTAGCCTGGCGCCGGTCCTCTCTGACTCCTCTCTATGGCGGGAAGCCCCCTTTTTTTCCCTCACCAATCTTTTTATACCTCCTTGGCTCGCCATGCCCCTTCTACACAGATTAAGTGTCTGCTCCGTCTCCAATCTCCTTCCCACCTGCAACAGTAGGTTCGGCCCCAGCAGTTCCGGACCCAATGCCCTGTCAGCATACACAGCCCAGTATTCTCCTCTACACCCCTGCTCTCCTTTAACTCACCATTCCACTGGCGAGAGCTCTTTCAACAGATGTTCACAATTCTCAACTTCTTGGATGATTCATTGTCAAATTAATTGATCTTGTTCATAACGGGTGGGAGGCACTCCAGCTGTGGATCGTTCTGATTGTTACAATCCGGGCTGACTAATGGAAGGAGGAGAGCTACTCTGGTCCAGTGGGCTTGACGCTTCTGTGCTTTCAAGCATTGGTAACTCAACGCTCACCTCCCCGGGAGTGGCAGGTGGTGAAGCATTGGAGTCTGGGAGCAAGGCTGGCACCCCTACCTCTCTGTCAAAGTCTGGAACCATCAAAGTGAGAACCTCAGTAATTTTCAGTGACTCCTCTCCATCCTTGGGTCCCTTAGACAGGCAAGGCTGCAGCATGCTATGGTGGACCACTCAGCTGGGCGCTCCTCCCTCTCCTTTAGGCTGAACTTCATACACCGGCCCATCGGAGTCAACTCATTGTGTCACTCGATGTGGGGTTTGCTCACATTGGCTTTCCAGTTTTCCCCGGGGCCGCTTATTCCGGACCAGTACCTGATCCCCAGGTCTCAGAGCTGTCCCTTGGATAGTTGGCGCCTCATGATGCCTGAGTTCTGCAGTCGATGCCGGGGCTCTCAAACCCCGGAATACACCCCCATCTGTGGGTAGTCCTCCTCTGGGTCCAACTCCAACTCAGTGATCTCTCGCCCCCTTCGTCCGAACAGCAGGGTATACAGAGTGAACTCCGTCATACTGTGCACCCAGTTATTGTACACCCATACTAGCTCAGCCATGAACTCGGACTTTCGTATCTTCCGATCTTCCACTAACGTGCGTAGCATCTGGATCAGTGTCCAATTGAAGTGTTCACAGGCCCCATTCCCTTGAGGGTGGTAAGGAGTAGTTCTGGATTTCTCAATCCGGTATAAATCCGGTATAAACGGTGTAATTCTTCCATCACTCGCCCCTGAAAGCAGGCGCCTTGGTCAGAATGGATCCTCTTTGGACAGCCATACATGCAGATGAAATCCTGGCAGATGGCCTGTGCAGTTGACTCGACGGTCTGGTCTCTGGTTGGGGTTACCATAGCAAACCTTGTGAAATGGTCGGTCATCACCAGGCATTGTTCATATCCAAGATACGCTCTGCCTACAGTCAAGTAATTGATCACCAGAACCTCCAAGGGAGCAGTTACGATGGTCTGTATAGGGGCCCGCTGCTCTGGGGGTTTGGCCAGCTCACAGCTCTGACATTTTGGCAAGCCTTCTCCACTACAGTCCTTAATTGTGGGTGATACACCAACTTCTGTAACCACCAGAATGTCTTCTCTGGACTGAAGTGAGCCCCTCGCTCGTGAGCCTCCGTAGCCACTACTCTGATCAACTTCTCCGGGAGCACTACTTGCCAAGTGACCCCTTCTTTTCATATCAGCTGTACCTTCTGATATAAAAATCCATCCTTCAAATAGAGCCTTTCCAATTGCACCAGAATCTGCAATGTTCCTGGAGACAGAGTGTTCTCCGGCTGGGGAGTTGTTTCAGTGCCACCCACTGTTGCAGCTGAGCGATCTCCTTATTCATCTGCTGAAGTCGAACCTAGTCATCCCGGGACCGCCACAGCACCTAATCTTCAGATGCCTCTTTCATTTGTCCCTGCATCGCCACTAACCATTTGTCCAAGTTCTGAAAGTCAGAGATGTCTTCTGCCTCAAGCTCATCTTCTCAATCACGTTCAGGTCACTCGTGAGTCACCAATGAGAGAGTAAATTACAGAAAACTGATGGCACATCAAGAACTAGTCTGAACAAGTGCACACCAAAAAACATGAAATGCCCGCGCACACGAGTGGTGTGCGGGTGAACGCCGCCGGGTATCAGCTGATCCTGACAGCTGACACCCGGCACTAAGTGCCAGAAGCAGTCACACACCGCTCTCAGCACTTTAGCCCTCGAAACACTGCAATCAAATGAGATTGCAGTATTCCGGGAGCCGTCAGAGACCTGACAGCCCCTCTGCCTTTGGATCGAAGACCCCGCAGCCTGATGTGGGGTCCCGATCATTGCCATGGTGACCCAATGTTGTGATGACAACATCTGGGTCACCAGACCTAGGAAACATGCTGATCATATGCAGTGCATGATCAGAAATTTGTCTGTCAGTGCAGAGCTGACAGTTTCTACAGCATTGGGATGCTGCTGCATCCCCATGCTGTTGAAGCAATCAGCCTGCAAAAATGTATAGTTCCATAGTGGGACAAAGTAAAAAAGTTTAAAAAAAATAGAAAAAATTGTTTTTAAATAATTATAAAAATACTTAGAAAAAAATCAAAAATAATAATAAAATAATCATAAGATATTGTATCTGATAAAAGTACACATATTTGGTATCACCGTGTCCGCAACGACCCGACCTATAAAACTGTCCCACTAGTTAACCCCTTTAGTGAACACCATAAAAATTAAAAAGCAAGGCAAAAAACAATGCTGTATCGTCATACTGTTGAACAAAAACACAAACAAAAGGACGAATATAAATAAACATGGTACCTCTGAAAACGTCTTATTGTCCCGCAAAAAACAAGCCGCCCTACAGCTTCATCAGTGGAAAAATGAAAAAGTTATAGCTCTCAGTATACATGCTGACCCAAAGAATAAAACTGCCTAATCAATTTTACCACACACAGAACTGCTTAAACCTCCCCCCCCCAAAAAAAAAAATCTGAATTGCTGGTTTTTGTTCATTCTGCCTCCCAAAAATCAGAATAGAAAGCAATCAAAAAATGTCACGTGCCCGAAAATGGTACCATTAAAAATATCAACTCGTCTTTAGAGTTGAGCGATACCGTCCGATACTTCAAAGTATCGTATCGGATGGTATCGGCCGATCTTTAAAAAAAGTATCGGTATCGCCGATTCCGATACCGGAAGTCCCATTCAAGTCTATGGGACTTCCGGTATCGGAATAAGAAAAACCCTTTCCTGCCCTTGTACAGCCTCTCTGGGGTCTGTACGGGCCTTTCGGGGGGCTGTGCCGGCCTGCCAGGGGGTCTGTGCAGGCTCCGGTGGTCTGTGCCGGCCTGCCGGTGGTCTGTGCAGGCTCCGGGGGGCTGTGCCGGCCTGCCGGGGGGCTGTGCCGGCCTGCCGGTGGTCTGTGCAGGCTCCGGGGGGCTGTGCCGGCCTGCCGGGGGGCTGTGCCGGCCTGCCGGGGGGCTGTGCCGGCTCCGGGGGGCTGTGCCGGCCTGCCGGTGGTCTGTGCAGGCTCCGGGGGTCTGTGCAGGCATCGTCCGATGGGACTACAAGTCCCATCGGGCGATGCCTGCTACCATGACAGTGATTGACACATTAGCCAATGATGGGACAGTAGTAGTCCCATCATCCGGCTAATGTGTTAAATGTAAAAAAAAAAAAAAAAAAAATACTACATACATACTACATATATACTACATACATACTACATACATGCTACATACATACTACATACTACATACATGCTACATTCATACTACATGCAACATACATACTACATATATACTACATGCATGCTACATACTGCATACTACATGCTACATACATACTACATATATACTACATGCATGCTACATACATACTACATGCTACATACATACCACATACATACTACATATATACTACATGCATGCTACATACATACTACATATATACTACATGCATGCTACATACATACTACATGCTACATACATACTACATATATACTACATACATACAATACATTCATACAATACATACATAGACATACAGTACATATAACATAGAGTAACATACTTACCAATACTTGTCACATTGTTCCCCGAAGCCATTGTCGTCTACGGAATAAATATTAACATAACAAACCACAAAAATACTCACCCACGATCCGAAGCAGTCCACGAGTGTGTCCCACGACGATCTTGGGTAGAGAACTGCAGCATCAGCTGTTGCTGCCGTTCTCTACGGGCTGCAGGAATCCAATGACGGAAGGTAGGTATCCTTCCGCACTGTATTCCTCCGCCACTTAAAAAAAAAAAAAGTCCCTAGTCTCACTTTATGCCATTGCTGTGTGGGAATTTCCCACACAGCAATGGCATAAAGTGAGACTAGGGACTTTTTTTTTTTTAAGTGGCGGAGGAATACAGTGCGGAAGGATACCTACCTTCCGTCATTGGATTCCTGCAGCCCGTAGAGAACGGCAGCATCATCTGATGCTGCAGTTCTCTACCCAAGATCGTCGTGGGACACACTCGTGGACTGCTTCGGATCGTGGGTGAGTATTTTTGTGGTTTGTTATGTTAATATTTATTCCGGAAAGACAATGGCTTCGGGGAACAATGTGACAAGTATTGGTAAGTATGTTACTCTATGTTATATGTACTGTATGTCTATGTATGTATTGTATGAATGTATTGTATGTATGTAGTATATATGTGGTATGTATGTAGCATGTAGTATGTATGTAGTATGTATGTAGCATGCATGTAGCATGTAGTATGTATGTAGCATGCATGTAGTATATATGTAGTATGTATGTAGCATGCATGTAGTATATATGTAGCATGTATGTAGTATGTATGTGGTATGTATGTAGCATGTAGTATATATGTAGCATGTAGTATGTATGTAGTATGTATGTAGCATGTAGTATGTATGTAGTATGTATGTAGCATGCAGTATGTATGTAGTATGTATGTAGTATATATGTAGTATGTATGTAGTATGTATGTAGCATGTAGTATATATGTAGCATGTATGTAGTATGTATGTAGTATGTATGTAGTATGTATGTGGTATGTATGTAGCATGTAGTATATATGTAGCATGCATGTAGTATGTATGTAGTATGTATGTAGTATGTATGTAGCATGCAGTATGTATGTAGTATGTATGTAGTATATATGTAGTATGTATGTAGTATGTATGTAGCATGTAGTATATATGTAGCATGCATGTAGTATGTATGTAGTATGTATGTAGTATATATGTAGTATGTATGTGGTATGTATGTAGCATGTAGTATATATGTAGCATGCATGTAGTATGTATGTAGTATGTATGTAGTATATATGTAGTATGTATGTAGTATGTATGTAGCATGTAGTATATATGTAGCATGCATGTAGTATGTATGTAGTATGTATGTAGTATATATGTAGTATGTATGTGGTATGTATGTAGCATGTAGTATATATGTAGCATGCATGTAGTATGTATGTAGTATGTATGTAGCATGCAGTATGTATGTAGTATGTATGTAGTATATATGTAGTATGTATGTAGCATGCATGTAGTATGTATGTAGCATGTATGTAGTATGTATGTAGTATATATGTAGTATGTATGTAGCATGTAGTATGTATGTAGTATTTTTTTTTTTTTTTTTTTAACATTTAACACATTAGCCGGATGATGGGACTACTACTGTCCCATCATTGGCTAATGTGTCAATCACTGTCATGGTAGCAGGCATCGCCAGATGGGACTTGTAGTCCCAACGGACGATGCTTGCACAGACCCCCGGACATCAGCACAGCCCCCCGGCAGGCCGGCACAGCCCCCCGGCAGGCCGGTACAGACCCCGGGCAGTCCACACAGCCCCCCGGCAGGCCGGCACAGCCCCCCGGCAGGCCGGCACAGCCCCCCGGCAGGCCGGCAGAGACCCCCGGAAGGCCCGAAATGACGGCGCATCATGATGCGCACACACCGCGCATCATGATGACGTCAGGCCGTCAATCAACTGAACTTCCGATTCCGATGCCGAATTCCGATATTGAAAAAATATCGGAAGTCGGTATCGGAATTCCGATACAGCAAGTATCGGCCGATACCCGATACTTGCGGTATCGGAATGCTCAACACTACTCGTCTTGCAAAAAACAATCCCTCACATAACTTTGTGGGCCAAAATATTGAAAAATTATAGCTCTCAAAATATGGTAATGCAAAAACTATTTTTTGCAATAAAAGCATCTTTTAGTGTGTGTCAGCAGCCAAACATAAAAACCCGATATAACTGTGGTATTGCTGTATTTGCACCAATCTGAAGAATAAAGTCACCTAATCATTTATACCACACAAGGAATGGGGTAAAAAATAAATAAAACCAACTCTTCACCTACTGTTGATTTTTTCATTCTACCTCCCAAAGATCGCAGTAACGCTCGGCGCACATTTATCCTGTGATCTGCGCTGAGCGCTTACATCGGTGTTTTTGTGCAAATTTCTGAAATACGTGATTCAGACACTATAACGAGGCAGATGGAAGCACTGTGGACATCGTCTGACCTGTGATCTAGAAGTGTCCGTCTTTTTAGTATTGCATAAAAGTGCTGTCGGACACAGTTTTGAAAAGAAAGACAACGCTAAACGGAGGCCAGATGGAGTCCAGAGTAACTCTGCTGCCTCATTACACTGTGTTCCAAATTATTAAGCAAATGATATTTTTCTCTGATTTTCCTAAATAGTCGGTACAAATGATAGTCAGTCTAATAAAAGTCATCACTCGTTAGAGTATACATCAAATTTTATTGAAGAAACCTCTCAATGATAACAGTATAATCTCCAAAATGAATAAAAACTCAAATTGCACTGTTCCAAATTATTAGGCACATTAGAATTTCTAAACATTTGATATGTTTTAAAGAACTGAAAATGCTCATTTGTGGAATTTGCAGCATTAGGAGGTCACATTCACTGAACAAAAAAGCTATTTAACTCCAAAACATCCTAACAGGCCAAGTTACATGTTAACATAGGAACCCTTCTTTGATATCACCTTCATAATTCTTGCAGCCATTGAAATTGTGAGTTTTTGGAGAGTTTCTGCTTGTATTTCTTTGCATGAAGTCAGAATAGCCCCCCAGAGCTGCTGTCTTGATGTGAACTGCCTCCCACCCTCATAGATCTTTTGCTTGATTATACTCCAAAGGTTCTCCATAGGGTTGAGGTCAGGGGAAGATGGTGGCCACACCATGAGTTTATCTCCTTTTATGCCCATAGCAGTCAATGACTCAGAGGTATTCTTTGCAGCATGAGATGGTGCATTGTCATGCATGAAGATGATTTTGTTCCTGAAGGCATGTTTCTACTTTTTATACCATGGAAGACAGCTGTCAGTCAGAAACTCTATATACTTTGCAGAGGTCATTTTCACACCTTCAGGAACCTTAAAGAGCCCTACCAGCTGTTTCCCCATGATTCCGGCCTAAAACATGACTCCTCCACCTCCTTGCTGACGTTGCAGCCTTGTTGGGACATAGTGGCCATCCACCAACCATCCACTACTCCATCCATCTGGACCATCCAGGGTTGCTCGACACTCATCAGTAAACAAGACTGTTTGAAAATTAGTCTTCATGTATGTCTGGGCCCACTGCAACCGTTTCTGCTTGTGAGCACTGTTTAGGGGTGGCCGAATAGTAGATTTATGCACCACAGCAAGCCTTTGAAGGATCCTACACCTTGAGGCTCGAGGGACTCCAGAGGCACCAACAGCTTTAACTATCTGTTTGCTGGTTTGTAATGGCTTTTTAGCAGCCACTCTCTTAATCCGATGAACTTGCCTGGCAGAAACCTTCCTCATTCTGCCTTTATCAGCACAAACATGTCTGTGCTCAGAATCAACCACAAATCTCTTAACAGTACGATGATCACGTTTAAGTTTTTGGGAAATATCTAATGTTTTCATCTCTTGACCAAGGCATTGCACTATTTGATGCTTTCCTAAATTCCTTGAAACCTGTGCCCTGCTTAATAATGTGGAACATCATTCTTAAGTAGTTTTCCTTTAATTGGGCTCACCTGGTAAACTATTTATCACAGGTGTTTGAGATTGATTTCAGAGATCCAAAGAGCCCTGATACACAATACCATCTATGAGTTTATTTGAAAAACAAAAAATTACATCTTTAGGACACTTAAATCCAATTTGCATAATAATTTGGAACACAGTGTATAGTGAACGAATCCCTCAGGGGTTTCATCTGAATCACAACACTCAGAGATTTATATGGAAACCACAAAGTAATTGGCAGAGTAGAGAACCGGATAAATGTGATTCTAAACATTATGTAAAATGTTTCCAATTAAAGCTTCAACTCAGTCAACAAAAAAAGCAAGTCCTCATTCAAGTCTGTCATCTGTTAATGGAAAAAAGGGGGGCTTCCACATTACTGGTAGCACAATGGCTCTGGAAAAGCAAAATGACTCCATAACCCTCCAAAAGAAGTTCAGCAAATTCTGTGCTCCCAAATCCAAATGCCCCCCTCACTTCTGAGCAGGGCCAGACTGGGAAAAAAAAGCAGCCCTGCCACACAAACTCTACCAGCCCACAAACAATAACACTCCCCACCCCAGATCAGTGAATCTTGCTTTACTTTGTCATGCCCCACCAACAGGGGCATAACATCCCCGGTTGCAGGGGTCGCAGCTGCAACGGGGCCCCTGAGTGCTTTTGGGCCGGGCCCCAGGGCCACCAGTCAGGGCATTAATGCCCTGACAGGTGTATGGAGCCCCTATGAGCAGAGGGGGACCGCATCGGGCTGTGCTTAATACCATGGGGGGGGTGCTGTGCTGTATACCATGGGGAGGTGCTGTGCTGTATACCATGAGGGGGCTGTATACCATGGGGGTGCTGTGCTGTATACCATGCGGTGCTGTATACGATGGGGGAGGGCTGTGCTGTATACCATGCAATGCTATATACCATGGGGGGTGACATTATATTCTATGGTGCAGCAAGTCAGACACCTGCCCTTCGCTCTTTTCATTCTTTATGTGGGGGTGGAGTTATAGGAGCAGTGGGGCTGTGGACAGGTCGAGGAACGGAGCCTGGGCTGGTCCCAAGGGGGCCCCAAAAATGTTGCCAGTATGGGGCCCCGAAATTCCTAGTGGCAGCCTGGGGTGGGGGGGCCCCATTTGAAAGTTCACACCGGGGCCCATAACTTTGTAGTTACGCCACTGCCCACCACTCTTCTAAAAGAAGATATTTGAAGAACCACATGAATGGCGCTACAGTGCATATGATCGACCACCGCTGCATTTACATGGTGCTCTAAAGTGATCCAATTTTCAGGATCATGGGAGTCCCAGCAGTCGGATCTCCAGCAATTGGAAAGTTATCCCCTATCCAGAGGAGAGGGGATTACTTGGAATAATCCATTTAGCCCCTTAATGTCCAATGACAGAGTCCATCATTGGACCCCTCCCCATGTTGGGACAGGCTCAGGCGATGAGCCCGCACCTTTTTGGGACATGACAGCTGATCTGATCAGCTGACATGTGCCTGGAACAGCCGCGGATGAAATCACGATTCACCCGCGGCTGTTAACATGTTAAATGCCTCTGTCAAACTGACAGCGGCATTAAACATGCATGCGCAGGAAGCACGTCATTACCTCCTTCCATCTGTGCCCGTGTCACATGACCATGGGTCGCCGATGAGTTGGCATGACAACCCGGGGTCAGGAGAAGACCCCTGTGGCTGTCATTGCTGGATCGCTATGAGCGCCATCTGGTGGTCGATGCTCATAGCAATTGAGCATTTCTACTATATAGAGCAGGGCTGTAGCCCTGCTGTATGTAGCAGAGGTGATAGGATAACTCCAGCTTCAAGTCTCCCATGGAGAAGCAAGTAAAAAGTAAAAAAAGTTTTTAAAAATATTAAAAAAATATAAAAAAATATAAAAGTTCAAATCACCCCCTTTCACCCCATTCAAAATAAAACAATAAAAAAATCAAATATACACATATTTGGTGTTGCGGTGTTCAGAATCACTTGAGCTATCAATATATAAAAGTAATTTATCCAATTGGTAAACAAACGGCGTAGTGAGAAAAAAAACGTAACGTAACGTGTTTTTTTGATCGCTGCAACATTGCAGTAAAATGCAATCAAAAGAACATATCTTAACCAAAATAGTATCATTAAAAATGACAGATCGGCACACAAAAAACAAGCCCTCAGCCGGCCCCAGATCCCGAAAAATGGAGACACTACGGGTTTCGAAAAATGGCAATTTTTTTTTTTTTTTTTTACAAACTTTGGAATTTTTTTTCACCACTTACATAAAAAAGAACCTAGACATGTTTGGTGTCTATGAACTCGTAATGTGAAGTATTCCATGGCACTACTGTAGAGGTGTGCAAGTAGGCTACCCAAACCACAATGTGAAATAATAAGAATATGCGGCACTCAACTCATGGGTTTCTTTGTTCAGAAAATTTTATTTCGCAGTCTGTAAACGTTTCAGTCTGACATGGACCTTCATCAGTCTAGTACATAATGATTGAAAAAAATAAATAAATACAATATAAGTCCCTGTATAGTACAGCATACAGTAGAACAAATGAAAAATAATTTACATAATCTCCAATGCATATTGATCAGTGCAAAAAAGCGAATAACACCATGTGATAACACCATATTTTCGTGCGTATCACAACCAAGAGCTAAAATGGTGTGAGAGACAAGGAGGTAAGGGGAGTAGGATACCTACCCGACTGCTGTAGGAAGAAGAGAAATTGTGGGAATATGATCTGTTGGTCAAACTCCTGTTATAATGTAACAGAGAGAAACTTATTTATGGAGGAAAAAAGAGAAAAGGAAGAAATTGTACTTGCGAGTAAAAAGTGTATGTATAATATGTGTTATGTAAATACCAAAAGTGTTTGCAGTGAAACTAAAAAGCTGGATGTATTGGTATAGTAGATAGACAGGGTTGCTAAATTACGATGTGAAGTCATAGAGCTACTAGATTAGAGACCGTCTATTCCCTTGATGATATTGAATAATCCTGTATGGTGTCAACTGTATAGATTTTAATCAAGTTGCGAGTGGTGGGTAAAAAGGAGAGGTAAAAATGTGGTATTGGCGTTTTTAAAAAGAAAGAAAGGCTACCTGTGCCAATAAGACAATGATGGCATGAGGTGGTCCAGCGTATTATGCGCTCAAACTAAATAGAATGTTCTGAAAATTTTTAGGATAAATAGAATAGAGCATGTTTTTTTAAAGAAAAAAATGGTAAAATAAGCATACCTATACGATAGCACGGTGAGTATAGCGTCCCAGGATATGACTGTAGAGAGATGTGTCTCATAGATAAGGGTAGGTAAAAAATGGGGCTAAAGGTTATGTACCTTTAAGAGTACAGCAGACTTGCCAGTGGTGGTCAGGGTGTCCGCCCTGTGTACAGGACGCAGTATCAGCCGCTTGTCATATAAGTGTGGTGTTCTGAATTTGAGGTTTAAATGGAGAGGAGGCGGGACATGTATGGCGTGTACCGGAAGTGTCGGACCAGAAATGGTGTATGTTTGCATTACGCCGACCGGAAGTAACGCTGAGATGTGTTCCACCAGTCGGATGTGGATGTATTGTAATGTGTATGTATGTTTTGCATTGGTTATAGTGCGTTCATGTAAAAAAGGGTAGAATGATTAGTATGAATAAAAAATGGATTAATTAATAGGGCATAAGAAAGGGGAGTTATGTTATGATATAATATGTGGACAAACATTGTATAGTGGTGTATAACATATGTGTATATTGTAGAGGATGAAAATGTTGTAAAGAAAAATGGGAAATAAGAAGGTCATATTCCCTGTTCAAACCTTTTGGGAACAGGGTTTGTAGTTCGTGGATACAATAGGATTTGCATTTTTTAAGAATTATGATGCGGTCACCCCTACGTCTCAGGATTGGGATCTGTTCAATTTTCAACTGTGAAATATTACATCCGGCTGTATGGAAATGATGTGCTAAAGGGAAAAGCCTGTTTTTGCACATAATAGTAGATTTATGTTTACTAATCCTTTCCTTAATGGCCTGAGATGTTTCGCCAATGTACAGACGTCCACATGAGATATATTACGTAATTCGTGTCACAAGTGACATAATCCTTGATGCAATATTTTTTGCCAGAGTGTGGGTGGTAAAAAGTATTGCCATTCAGCACATTGCTGCATAGACTACATTGCAGACAAGAAGAGGTACCTCTTTCATTTTTTTATAGGAATCTTTGTGTAGGTCCCTTGTGGATGGAGCCCACATCGGCCCTTATAAGAGAGACACGTATGTTATTGGGACGCTTGTAACAGGGCAAAAATGGGTTTCGAAATTCAGGGATATCTGGATGAGCTGTGCTTAAAAGGCCCCAATGTTTACGAATTGTTTTATATAGAATATTTACATAAGGATGGTAAGTGTGGACAAACAGAATGCATTTGTCCACTGGTAAGCACGGACCCACTTGTGGATCCAATGCTTCAGCTAGTATTGTAGCAGGATACCCAGATTCAGTGAATTTTGAGTGCATTTGTTCAAGTCGTAATTTACGATGAACGGGGTCGTATTTACTCTCTTAAATTGGGATTTATGGATGGACTTCTCAATGGCTGGAGGATGAAGGCTAATAAAATGGAGGAGACTGTTGCAATCAGTTGGTTTAGTATATAGGTCCGTGCTTAATGTGCCAAAGGTATCCATCAGGACCATGTTGTCCAGAAAACTGACTTGCTGTTTACTGCTTCTGATGGAAAAAGAGAGGCAGGGCCATGCTGTGTTGAGCTTATGAAAGAATGTGTTAAGGATCTCTCTCTAGAGTACCCGTCCAGATGCAAAAAACATCATCAATGTGTCTCTTCCATATGAGGTTATAAGTCTGGAAGAGGGGATCCATGTTAATAACCTCATCTTCAAATGCTGCCATGAAGCTGTTAGCGTAAGGGGGTGCCATGTTAGATCCCATGGCAGTACCCTTAACCTGAAGATAAAAATCGACCTCAAATCTAAAGTAGTTTTTGGTGAGAACTACTCTGAGTAATTGCAATAAAAAGTCTATTACATCGGTGTGCATATTAGCTAGAGCTAATAGTCTATGGACACAAGGAATACCCTTGTCATGTGGAATGGAAGTATAAAGGTCCTTCATGTCAAAGGAGAGCAAAATGGCCCCTTCAGGTAGTGGACCTAATTGCCAAATTTTTTGTAGAAAATCTCCTGCATCCTAGAGAAAAGAAGTTGCTTTCCTAGTAAGGGGGTGAGGACTTTTTCTAAGAAAATTAACAATGGGGACAAAACTGATTTGGTTGAGGCCTCAACAGGGCGACCAGGGAGACATTCAAGATTTTTGTGCACTTTCAGTAATTTTTAGAAAACCGGGGTAATGGGGTGTGGTTTCACAAGGAAATCAATTGTTTTTTGAGTCCATAACACCCCGATGGGAAAAGTTGGTTAAAATCTCATTAATTTGATCCTTAAATCGTATTCAAAGGGTCTCTCTCTAGTTTGATGTATACAGTGTTGTCATTGAGTTGACGGTATGCTTCCCTTATGTAATCAGCTTTGTTTACAACTACAATCACTCCGCCTTTATCGGCGGGTTTGATGATAATGTGTTTATCTGTTCGAAGTGATTGTAAGGCTTGAAAATCAGTGGAATTCAAATTCAAATTGAAATGTAGATTATTGCTCCCCATGTCCTGTTTAAGTTTATTGAAGGCAGTATTAACGAAATCAATAAATGTCTCAAGGGCATGGGAGCCACATGGAGGTGTAAAAGAACTTTTGTAGCAAAGGTCCAAACGGGCCGCTGATAAGAGACAGGTGTCGATAGGGGAATATGAGTGTTAAGGCACTATAGAATCTTTTTTTTGAAAAATGGACTTTCAATCTGATGGAACGATAAAATCTTTGCAACTCCAAATCCATCTTAAAAGTATCGAACTTATAAGAGGGGCAGGATTACAGACCCATTTGCAATAAGCTGCATTCTGCAATACTCAAAGTCCTAGAAGAAATATTTATGACCATTAAGGATAGGATTAGTAAACATAAATCTACTATTAGGTGCAAAAACATGCTTCTCCTTTTACCACATTGTTTCCATACAGCCAGACATAATATTTCACAGTTGAAATGATTGAACAGATCCCAATCCCGAGATGTGGGGGTGACCGCATCAGAATTCTTAAGAAACGTGAATCCTGTTGGATCCACAAACTACAAACCCTGTCCCCAAAAGGTTTGACCAGGGAATATGACCTTCTATCTATCATTTGACCGACATACCGAATTTGATTAATTATTATTTGTCATTTTAAACAGTCATTCTACTCTTCATGTAACAATTTTCAAAGTCATTATGTCTATTGAACCTCAATTTGATGTTTCTCTATATAATTTATAAAATGTACAATAATTTTGGATTAATAGTACATGTCACCTTTTTGCACCATTTTATGTTGTATATTCTATTATTAATACAATTTGTTCTACATTGCATAGTCGCCTATATTGACCACTACTGGCATCCCTCCATTTGTTCCATCTTTCTGGATCCATCCACTACCATCCTACTCAACTGTAATGTTTCATTGTCTTCAGCCCCTTTCCCCTTATTTTCCCCTTCCTTTCCTTGCTCCCTTCCATTCTTATGGTTTTCCCCATTTCTTATTACCCCTTTTCTTTACAGTCATTTTAATCCTCTACAATATACACATCTGTTATACACCACTATACCAAGTTTACAATGTTTGTCCACAAATCATAACATAACTCCCCTTTCTTCTGCCCTACTAATTAATCCATTTTTATTCATACTGATTATTCAACCCCTTTTTTTACATGAATGCACTATAACCAACGCAAAACATACATACACATTATAATACATCCTTATCCGGTCGGTGGAACTCATCTCAGTGCTACTTCCGGTCGGTGGAAAGCAAACATACACCATTTCCAGTCTGACAATTCCGGTACACGCCGTACATGTCCCGCTTCCTCTCCATTTAAACCTCACATTCAGCACAGCACAATCGCACGACAAGCGGCGCATACCACGTCCTGTACACTGGGCGGACACCCTGACCATCACTGGCAAGTCTGCAATGTATCTTCTTAAATGGTACATAACCTTTAGCCACATTTTTTTTTTACCTACCCTAACCTATGCGACACATCGCTCCACAGTCACACAGTCATATCATGGGACGCTACACTCACTGCGCTATCGTATAGGTATGCTTATTTTACCATTTTTTCTTTAAAAAAACATGCTCTATTCTAATTATCCTAAAAATTTTCAGAACATTCTATTTAGTTTGAGCGCATAATACGTTGGACCACCCCATGCCATCATTGTCTTATTGGCACAGGTAGCCTTTCTTTCTTTTTAAAAACTCCAATACCACATTTTTACCTCTCCTTGTTACCCACCACTCGCAACTTGATTAAAATCTATACAGTTGACACCATACAGGATTATTCAATATCACCCAGGGAATAGACGGTCTCTAATCTAGTAGCTCTATGATGTCACTTTATAATTTAGCAACCCTGTCTATCCAGTATACCAGCACATCCAACTTTTTAGTTTCACTACAAAGGCTTTTGGCATTTACATAACACATATTATACGTACACATTTTACTCGCAAGTACAATTTCTTCCTTTTCTCTTTTTTCCTCCATAAATAAGTTTCTCTCTGTTACATTATAGCAGGAGTTTGACCAACAGATCACATTCCCACAATTTCTCTTCTTCCTACAGCAGTCGGGTAGTATCCTACTCCCCTTACCTCCTTGTCTCTCACATCATTTTAGCTCTAGATTGTGATAAGCACGAAAATATGGAATTATCACGTTTCACTTCTTTGCACTGATCAATATGCATTGGAGATTATGTTAATTATTTTAATTTGTTCTACTGTATGCTGTACTATACAGGGACTTATATTGTATTTTTTTTTCAATCATTATGTAGTAGACTGATGAAGGTCCATTATCAGACCGAAACGTTTACAGACTGGGAAATAAAATTTTCTGAACAAAGATACCCATGAGGTGAGTGCCAAGTTTTCTTATTATGAACTCTGGAGAATCATAATGGCAGGTCAGTTTTAGCATTTAGTGAACCTAGTAAAAAAGCCAAACAAAAAACATGTGTGGGATTGCACTTTTTCTTTGCAATTTCACCGCCCTTGGAATTTTGTTTACCTGTTTTCTGTTACATGACATGGTAAAACCAATGGTGTCGTTCAAAAGTACAACTCGTCCCACAAACAACAAGCCCTCACATGGCCATATCGACGGAAAAATAAAAAAGTTATGGCTCTGGGAAGAAGGGGAGTGAAAAATGAAAATGCAAAACCAAAAATACCCCTGGTCATTAAAGGGCTAAACAGCTTTTCCAATATTTTATTTTTATTTGGCCATAGTAATATTGAAAATACTAAACCAATATTGACCCTCCCAAAATCCAATGTCGCCTCTTCCACAACAGGACAGAAGGAATGGTACTGTGAAGTGCATACAGGGCTGGCTCCAGGTTTTCGTGGGCCCTAGGTGAATGATTCTCAGTGAACCCCTTTAACACGTACCACAATTCATAATGCAGAGATACGGCAGAGAAATATATAGATAGTACAATGTCAAAGATTTCACTTCTTACATTACATTAGTGACAACTATTGTACATTGTACAATAGGTCAGAAGTCCTCCATATAGTATTATGGGCACAACATAGCCCTCCATACAGTATTATGGGCACCACATAGTCATCCATACAGTATTTTGGGCACCGCATAGCGCTCCATACAGTATTTGGGCACCACATAGCACTCCATACAGAATAACATGCCCCAAATATTGCTCCATACAGTATAATGAGCCCCATATATTGCTCCATACAGTATTTTGGGTATCACAGTGTTCCATACAGAGTAACGAGCCCCATATAATTCTCCATACAGAATAATGATCCCCATATATTGCTCCATGCAGTATAATGAGCCCCATATAATGCTCAAGACAGTATAATGTGCCCCATACCTTGCTCCATACAGAATAGGCCCCATATGATGCTCCATTCAGAATAAGTCCCATATAATGCTCCACACAGAATATGATGGGCACCATATAATGCTCCAGTATATGATGGGTCCCGTATATTGCTCCAAACTCCAAACAGAATGGGCCCCATATAATGCTCCATACAGTATATGATGGGCCCTATATATTGCTCCAAACAGAATTGGACCCATATAATACTCCATATATAATGGGCCCCATATGATGCTCTATTATATGTTGGGCCCAATATAATGCTCCATATATAATGGGTGCCATATAACGCTACAATATATAATGGGCCCCACATTATGCTCCATACAGAATAAGTCCCATATATTACTCCACACAGAATATGATGGGCACCATATAATGCTCCAGTATATGATGGGTCCCGTATATTGCTCCAAACTCCAAACAGAATGGGCCCCATATAATGCTCCATACAGTATATGATGGGCCTTATATATTGCTCCAAACAGAATGGGCCCCATATAGTGCTCCATATATAATGGGTGCCATATAATGCTCCAGTATATAATGGTATATAATGGGCCCCATATTATGCTTCAGTATAATGGGCCCCATATGATGCTTCATACATAGTGTTCCCCATATAATGCTCCAGTATTTGATGGGCCCCATATGATGCTCCAGTACATGATGGGCCCCATATATTGCACAAAACATAAAAAAAGAAATCCTCCCCTTTCCTCGCTGGCCGCTGCTCTACTCCGGACTCCTCAGCGTCAGTATCTTCTGGCACTCTGCACTGAGACTGTTCAGGCAAAAGGCGTACAGACATGACGTCATCGTGCCCTCTGATCTGAAACGTCACAGTCAGAAGACACCGCAGCGGAGGAGCGGGAAGATGTAAGTATCGCAAGTGTGGGGGCTCTGAACAAGCGGGGGAGAGGTGGACACTTTAAGTTCCACAGCAGTTCTGTTTGCCCATGAAGTGAATGTGAGGCCTTCCCCAAATGTGGATGCACCCCAATAACCCTTTGAACAGACGTACAGGAGGGCCATCTGAAAGCAATGTTCCCATTATTAGGAAGTTGGTACTTCCATAATGTATGCCCATGAAGTGAATGCAAAGCCTTCCCCAAATGTGTATGCACCCCAATAATCCTTTGAACAGACGAACAGGATGGCCAGCTGAAAGCAATGTTCCCATTATTAGGAAGTTGGTACTCCCATACAGTTTGCCAAGAAGTGAATGCAAGGCCTGCCCTGGCACAAATTTAGATGCACCCCAATAACACTTTGAACAGAAGTACAGGATGGCCACCTGAAAGCAATGTTCCCATTATTAGGAAGTTAGTACACCCATACTGTTTGCCCATGAAGTGAATGCAAGGCCTTCTCAAAATGTGGAGGCACCCCAATAACCCTTTGAACAGACGTACAGGATGGCCACCTGAAAGCAATGTTCCCATTATTAGGAAGTTGTTACTCCCATACTGTTTGCCCATGAAGTGAATGCAAGGCATGCCCTGGACCAAATTTAGATGCACCCCAATAACCCTTTGAATAGACGAACAGGATGGCCACTTGAAAGCAATGTTCCCATTATTATGAAGTTGGTCTTTCCATACTGTTTGCCTATGCATTAAATGCAGGGCCTGCCCCAAATTTAGAAGCACCCCAATTCGGTAGGGGCGAATTTCAGTTTTGAGGCTGAAGACCCGGCATTTGAGAATTGCAGTTTTGAGGTTGAAGACCCGGCAGTAGCAAATTGTAGTTTTGAGGCTGAAGACCCGTCAGTGGTGAATTGCAGTGTTGATGATGAAGAACCTGCATTGGTGAATTGCAGTGATGAGCCTGAAGAACTTACATTGGTTAATTTGCAGTGTTGAGGCTGAAGAACCTGCATTGGTGAATTGCAGTGGTGAGCCTGAAGAAATTGCAGTGGCGAATTGCAGTGTTGAGGCTGAAGACCAAGCATTGTCGAATTGCAGTTTTGAGGCTGAAGACCTGGCATTGATTGGTAAATTGCAGTTTGAGGCTGAAGACCCTACATTTGAGAAATGCAGTTTTGAGGCTGAAGACCCGACATTTGAGAAATGCAGTTTTGAGGACATTGGTATGGTCAGAAAGGTGCTACCTCAACATCTTCCCAAACTTTGCACTCCTTGTGAGAGTACCCCATGCCTCAGGGCCTGTGCAATGGGAGGGTGTTAGAAATCTATCCCACAACTTTAGATGTAAATACTTATGTCCCCCCCAAAAATTGAGAAAAGTATTCAAGGAGTGATACCTTTATGGGCTAGCAAGCTTTGCAAATATAATTTCTCTGGTTAGCCCATAAAGGTATCACTCCTTGAATACTTTTCTCATTTTCTGGGGGGACATAAGTATTTACATCTATTTTTCTGGCTAACACGGTACCACAATATTATTTTGTATTGTACATCCCAGAACTTTGAGAGTGTTACCCTGCCTCTGCCTCTGCTGGATTGGAGTTGTGTCTCTCTCGCCTGTACTCCTTGGTTGTCCAAAGAACTGTGACCTCTGCCGCCAGCGTTTTCAGATGGGAATTTTTTAATAATTCCGCAACAAGGTTCTTCTGGTACTGCCCCATTTTACTAGACCTGTCCACCTCGGGAATAAGCGATAGAAAGTTCTCCTTGTAGCATAGGTCTAGAAGTGTCACCAACCAGTAATGACTGTCACCTTAAATTTTGATAATGTGAGGGTCGCGATCAAGGCACTGTAACATAAACTCAGCCATGCGTGCCTGCCGGACTGCTAACAGCCAAGACTTTGGTGTCCTCACCAAGAGGACAACTGACCATGCTCTCCTCCTCCTCCTCGTCCCTGTCTTCAGGCCATCCACACTGAACAGACGGTATAACAGATGTGCAGGTACTACCAACTATAGCACATGAAACTAACTCCTGTTCTTCCTCCTCCTCCTCTTCCTTACTGTCACCCAATCCACGTTGGGATGAGATGATGCTGGGCTGTGTGTAATTAGCCTGTATTGTTCCTTGCTCCATCTCATTGTGCTCTACCTGCAATGCATCCTCTTTGATTGTGAGCAGAGAGCGTTTCAGAAGAGAAGAGAAGCGGGATGGTGACGCTAATTATGGTGTCTTCGCCGCTCACCATCTTGGTGGAGTCCTCAAAGTTTTGCAGGATAGTACATATGTCTGACATCCATGTCCACTCCTGAGGCCTTTTGTGTGGAGTCTGAACTGAATACCGATGGCCTTGTTGATGCTGGTAGTCAACAACTGCACTCTTCTGCTCACAATTCCTTCCCAACATCTGCAGTTTAGAGTTCCAACGCATGGGGCATCACACTCCAGTCGGTGTATCGCATGCTGCAAACGCTGCTGAAGTAAGGCAAGGGCGGCAGAAGCTGTAGATGACTTTCTAAAATTGGCACACAGGTGGCGTACTTTGACAAGCAGATCTGGCAGCTCAGGATAGGTTAAACACATGGGCCAGGCATGGTACATGTGTGAGCTCGCCTTGCCTCAAAGCTGCCACCAGGTTCCGGCCATTGTCACACACGACCATGCCTGGCTGTAGGTTTAGCGGTGTCAGTCACAGATCTGGCTGCTCTTTCAGAGCTGTCCACAACTCTTCTGCATTGTGTGGTTTGTCACCTAAACATATTAGCTTCAGCACAGCCTGTTAACAGCTGTGCAATTTGTCCTGAGTAGGCTGATACCCCATATAGGACTACAGGCTGAGCTGCAGGTGGAGACAGTCAACATGCTGGTACTGGTCAGCACAGTCTGTGCTAACTAAAAGGATAGGATTACAGGCTGAGCAGGAGGTGGAGACAGTCAACATGCTGGTACTGGTCAGCACAGTCTGTGCTGACTAAAAGGATAGGGCTACGGGCTGAGCTGCAAGTGGAGACAGTCAACATGCTGGTACTGGTCAGCACAGTCTGTGCTAACTAAAAGGATAGGACTACAGGCTGAGCTGGAGGTGGAGAGAGTCAACATGCTGGTACTGATCAGCACAGTCTGTGCTGACTAAAAGGATAGGACTACGGGCTGAGCTGCAGGTGGAGACAGTCAACATGTTGGTACTGGTCACAGCACAGTCTGTTCTGACTAAAAGGATAGGACTACGGGCTGAGCTGCAGGTGGGTCCCCAGACTGCTCCTGGGTCCCCAGACCTCCATCATCAGCCGGGCCCCTGGCTCCCCCAGACCCCCATCATCAGCTGGGCCCCTGGCTCCCCCAGACCCCATCATCAGCCGGGCCCCTGGCTCCTGAGTCCCCCAGACCTCCATCATCAGCTGGGCCACTTGCTCCCCCAGACCTCCATCATCAGCCAGGGCCCTGGCTCTCCCAGACGCCAATCATCAGCGGGGCCCCTGACTCCTGGGTCCCCCAGACCTCCATCATCAGCCGGGCCCCTGGCTACCCCAGACCCCTCATGTTCAGCTGGTCCCCTTGGTCCCCTAGACCTCCATCATCCGCCAGGCCCCTGGCTCCCCCATGATCAGCCGCCGGGCCCCTGGCTCCCCCATGAGCAGCCGCTGGGCCCCTGGCTCCCCCATGAACAAAAGCTGGGCCCCTGGCTCCCCCATGAACAGCTGCCGGGCCCCTAGCTCCCCCATGAACAAAAGCTGGGCCCCTGGCTCCCCCATGAACAGCCGACAGCCTGGTCCCCAGACTCCGTGTCCCCATGATCAGCCGGGCCCCGACAGACAGAGACATAAAAAGAATACTTACTGTTATGAATGGGTCACCGAGGAGAAAAAGGCAAAACAAGCTAAGTCACAGAAAACCAGAGAGGTTGGTAACTATGCAGATTGCAGATCCCTGATCTTGCCACACAACTAGCATTAGCCGTGGAGCGTGCCTACGATGTTCCTAGACGCCTCGTCACAGCTAGAGAACTAAATAAGCCTAAAGCAAGAAAAGGGAAAACTAACTGCCCCAGAGCAGACCCCAAAGGAATAGATAGCCCCCACACATGTATTGACGGTGAAACAAAATGAAGGCACAAACACAGGCAGGAAAATAGGCTGAGCAAATGATGTGGTCCAAGCTAACTAGACAGGAAAGGGAAGGAGAGACACTGTCTGCAACCTGCAAAAAACCCTACAAAAATCATGTCCAACACTTCTGATAGCAAAATTAACCCTGAAGTCACAAGACTTCTCCCACTATATCAGCACTCTGAAATATTCTGAGACAGAGCAAAAAGAGACCGAAGTAGTAAGGGACAAAAAGCCAATTGGCAAAATACTGATAAATAAGAGTGGAATTTCAGCACAGCCCCCAGCAGGGGCTGGCTGACCACACCAAAAAACTGAATAAACCAACAAAATCAAGTGTGAACATTAGCAGAAAAACTTAGCTTTAGATGGCTGGAACAGAGCTGAAAACCAAGAGCTGACAAGCCAGAAGGAATCACTAGCAACTGATTAGGGCGTCGGCTGTCTTAAATCCAATCTGAGACTCCTGAGATCCAATCGTCATCCTCATTCTCAGGTGGCAGTTCTCCACCAATCAAATCAGCCTCTCTACCTCCTGTTACCACCAGAGGGAGTCTGGAAGGAGAACTCACAACTGGTGAACATGAGAATGAGCTCACAACAACTTACCTGCTTGCTCACCGGGCGCCACCTCGCCGTCCGCTGCACCATCAGACCGACGTCTTCTTCTTGCTCAGGAATGAGGAAGTGAAGAGCAGCATGTGACGTCACGTGAGCCGGGGTCGGCGCTGGACCATGGTGCACAGGTGAGGGAGGAGGAGCCCCAGGCGCTGTGCCGATATCCAGGACCATGTCATGTCAGGGCAGGCTGAGGGGGGGCCGGGCCGCTGAACAAATTGTAGGGGGGCCCGGCCGGGACCCAAGCGGCGAGCGCGGACCGTCACCGGGCTGCCAGCGTGCTCGGGTGCCGCCGGGCCCGGGCAGGCCCCCCTATTCACTGTGGCCCCATACATCTGTAAGAGCTGTCATGCCCTGATGGCAGCCCTGCTGATATCTATGCACTTTGATTAGTCCTCAGGAGGACTGTTGGTTTAGAAGGATTTGTGTATGGAAGATGGTATAACCACACTAACTAAAACAACACCAAATCTGTCCCTATCTCTGCAGCAACTCTCCCTACACTGCTTGATTCCAGAGCTAACTGACGAGCTGGGCAGCATCAGGTCTGATATAGACCTGATGACACTGTGCAGCCAGCCAATCACTGCAATGCCACAACCAACATGGGTGTGGCATTACAGTGTGTGGCAAACAATCCCTGCATGTTGATTGGCTCTGTAAAGAGCACCAAACATGTAGGGCGGTGTAATAACCCTGCTGGCATCACTGCATGGCCTCCCTTCCCCCGCACACCAGCTTACTCACTGCTCCGGGTCATGCTGTGAATTCTGTTTGCTGCCAGTCCTATGCGCTGTGCTCTGTGTCTCTGTTCTCCTGTATGCTTCCTGGCTATGTGTGTAGGGGGGCGGTACCAGAACTCTCTGGGTCTATGCAGTCAGGGTGCACCTGTTCAATCTGTCCCTGACCAATTACCTAGAGCCCTCGATTATTTAGATCCACCACACCCACTGAACATTGCCTGTGCAATGTCTATACTCAGTTAGTATCTTGCTGCTGAGGAAGCCAGTCCCTGTTCTGTGTATCTCCTTCTCTGTAGGAATACTCTTAGCCTTGCTTTGTGTTCTTTGTCTGCCCTCCAGGAGGCTGCATATCCTGGTCTCTGTGTCTTAGTCCTAGCTTTGTGTTTACTTGTCCTTCCGCCTGCCAGGAGGCAGAATATCCTGTCTTTGAGTCTTTGTTCTCCTGTGTCTTTCTTTGTGTCCTCTCTGTCTGTGCCTCTGCACCCTTGCAGCTCTGTCTGTGCCTCTGCAGCCTTGCAGCTCTGTCTGTGCCTCTGCATCCTTGCAGCTCTGTCTGTGCCTCTGCAGTCTGGCAGCTGTGTCTGTGCCTCTGCGGTTTTGCAGCTCTGTCTGTGCCTCTGCAGCCTTGCAGCTCTGTCTCTGCACTGCTCCTGCTGCTGCAGAAACTCTTGCTGCAGCTTCTCTCCACAGACCTCGTGGTTCAGCTTTGCTCTGTTGCTGCAGAACACTCTTGCGGGTTCGCCTACTCCGCACTCCTGCCTGTATCCATACCTACTCCTCCCATGTGAACAGGTCCAAACCTGTCCCGTCATATTCCATTCCTTCCTGCCAGTATCAGTTCTTGCTGTGTGAACAGGTCCCTACCTGTTCCTTCATACACCCCACCTGCCTGCCCTGTGTCTCCAAGCCATGCCAGCCTGCCCTGTGTCTCCAAACCGTGCCTGCTTGCCCTGAGTCTCCAAGCCGTGCCTGCTTGCCCTTTGTCTCCAAGCCGTGCCTGCTTGCCCTGCGTCTCCAAGCTGTACCTGCTTACCCTGCGTCTCCAAGCCGTGCCTGCTTGCCCTGCGTCTCCAAGCCGTGCCTGCTTGTCCTGCGTCTCCAAGCCGTGCCTGTTTCCCCTGTGTCTCGGCCATGCCTGCCGTGCCTACCTGCCTGTCTATAGCACCTGTCCAAATGACTCGTCCCTGAGTGGAATAAGCAGTCACAGCCAGACCCCACCCTGGAGTGGTACCCAACAGCTATCTGCCGCACAAGCCTGACCTCACCATCAGAGGCTCCAGCGAAGACCGAGGTAGCTGTTGTAGTCACACCCCTTCCAGGGTAGTCTGGTTTGTGGCGCAGTGGGGCCACAAACCACCGGCTTGCGCCAGTCAGACAAGGCGCGAGAGTGACAGGCGGGGACCCACGCTCCCACCATGCAACCCCAAAAATGCACTACACTCGCCGAGCATCTCGGGCACTTCCAAGCATGCTCACTCATCACTAATGCACATACAGTGGGGCAAAAAAGTATTTAGTCAGTCAGCAATAGTGCAAGTTCCACCACTTAAAAAGATGAGAGGCGTCTGTAATTTACATCATAGGTAGACCTCAACTATGGGAGACAAACTGAGAAAAAAAAATCCAGAAAATCACATTGTCTGTTTTTTTTTCATTTTATTTGCATATTATGGTGGAAAATAAGTATTTGGTCAGAAACAAGCAATCAAGATTTCTGGCTCTCACAGACCTGTAACTTCTTCTTTAAGAGTCTCCTCTTTCCTCCACTCATTACCTGTAGTAATGGCACCTGTTTAAACTTGTTATCAGTATAAAAAGACACCTGTGCACACCCTCAAACAGTCTGACTCCAAACTCCACTATGGTGAAGACCAAAGAGCTGTCAAAGGACACCAGAAACAAAATTGTAGCCCTGCACCAGGCTGGGAAGACTGAATCTGCAATAGCCAACCAGCTTGGAGTGAAGAAATCAACTGTGGGAGCAATAATTAGAAAATGGAAGACATACAAGACCACTGATAATCTCCCTCGATCTGGTGCTCCACGCAAAATCCCACCCCGTGGGGTCAGAATGATCACAAGAACGGTGAGCAAAAATCCCAGAACCACGCGGGGGGACCTAGTGAATGAACTGCAGAGAGCTGGGACCAATGTAACAAGGCCTACCATAAGTAACACACTACGCCACCATGGACTCAGATCCTGCAGTGCCAGACGTGTCCCACTGCTTAAGCCTGTACATGTCCGGGCCCGTCTGAAGTTTGCTAGAGAGCATTTGGATGATCCAGAGGAGTTTTGGGAGAATGTTCTATGGTCTGATGAAACCAAACTGGAACTGTTTGGTAGAAACACAACTTGTCGTGTTTGGAGGAAAAAGAATACTGAGTTGCATCCATCAAACACCATACCTACTGTAAAGCATGGTGGTGGAAACATCATGCTTTGGGGCTGTTTCTCTGCAAAGGGGCCAGGACGACTGATCCGGGTACATGAAAGAATGAATGGGGCCATGTATCGTGAGATTTTGAGTGCAAACCTCCTTCCATCAGCAAGGGCATTGAAGATGAAACGTGGCTGGGTCTTTCAACATGACAATGATCCAAAGCACACCGCCAGGGCAACGAAGGAGTGGCTTCGTAAGAAGCATTTTAAGGTCCTGGAGTGGCCTAGCCAGTCTCCAGATCTCAACCCTATAGAAAACCTTTGGAGGGAGTTGAAAGTCCGTGTTGCCAAGCGAAAAGCCAAAAACATCACTGCTCTAGAGGAGATCTGCATGGAGGAATGGGCCAACATACCAACAACAGTGTGTGGCAACCTTGTGAAGACTTACAGAAAACGTTTGACCTCTGTCATTGCCAACAAAGGATATATCACAAAGTATTGAGATGAAATTTTGTTTCTGACCAAATACTTATTTTCCACCATAATATGCAAATAAAATGAAAAAAAAACAGACAATGTGATTTTCTGGATTTTTTTTTCTCAGTTTGTCTCCCATAGTTGAGGTCTACCTATGATGTAAATTACAGACGCCTCTCATCTTTTTAAGTGGTGGAACTTGCACTATTGCTGACTGACTAAATACTTTTTTGCCCCACTGTATATATTCAGATGTAAGATGGTACTAGTATGTCCTGAGACTGAAGTACCATGGTTCTTGCTGGCCTGAGTCCCAAATAATCAGAAAGGCTGACTTGAAGCTTTTAAAGAATACCGATCTCTCCAATGCAGGGCTTCTCTAATTCCATAGAAATAAGGCCACACGTGGCTTAGTCAAAGATGCTGTGTCCTTGGTTGTCCTCACCAAGTCAGCTCAATGCAAGCCAAACAATATATCCCGGAGTCACCAACAGAATCCAGAGTCGCACCGCTCTATCCAGACCTTTTTCCAATAAAGTGCAGCTTCATCTCCCCTAGCAACTGTCACCATCTGCCAAACGCCCATGCTGCAACTCCGGCCTCTCCCCTGCCCTCTATTGGCCAGATCATATATTATATCACAAATATCCAACAATACAGAAAACTGTGATTAATCCTTACATGGTGTGTAGTGTGAATGTATTAATATATTCACCTACCACCTTACTTCAAGATCCAGCACTGTTCTGCTCCTTTTCTCAGTGACACCACCGCACTACATACTAACCGTCTTACTCTATGCTCTATTTGTGAGCCGGAAGTCACTTTTAGGCTGGAGTCACACACAACGATGAAAAAAATCGGTCTGATTTTGACAGACCAAAATCACACAAATGTTTCCTGAACAGTGATCCGTACTTCATCCGATTTACATGCGAGGATACGATTTTATTGCATCTAAGCATCCGTTTGACATCCGCCTGCCGATACTTTGTCGGAGGCTTGCAAAATGGACATATAATAGACCCCAATGACAGGTTTTCAAACACAAACGAAAGAATAGACATAGACTCATAGAATACATATCTATCTATCTATCTATCTATATATATATATATAAACGCCTTATCATGTCTGTCTGCCCCATATATTGCTCCATACAGTATAATGAGCCCCACATATTGCTCTATACAGTATTATGGGTACCACAGTGTTCCATACAGAGTAATGAGCCCCATATAATGCTCCATACAGAATAATGATCCCCATATATTGCTCCATGCAGTATAATGAGCCCCATGTAATGCTCAAGACAGTATAATGCTCCCCATACCTTGCTCCATATGGAATAGGCCCCATATAATGCTCCATACAGAATAGGTCCCATATAATACTCCACACAGAGTATGATGGGCACCATATAATGCTCCAGTATATGATGGGTACCGTATATTGCTCCAAACAGAATGGGCCCCATATAATGCTCCATACAGTATATGATGGGCCCTATATATTGCTCCAAACAGAATTGGCCCCATATAATGCTCCATATATAATGGGCCCCATATGATGCTCTATTATATGTGGGGCCCAATATAATGCTCCATTTATAATGGGTGCAATATAATGCTCCAGTATATAATGGGCCCCATATTATGCTTCAGTATAATGGGTCCTATATGATGCTCCATACAGAATAAGTCCCATATAATGCTCCACACAGATTATGATGGGCACCATATAATACTCCAGTATATGATGGGTCCTGTATATTGCTCCAAACTCCAAACAGTATGGGCCCCATATAATGCTCCATACAGTATATGATGGGCCCTATATATCTATACATTGCTCCAAACAGAATGGGCCCCATTTAATGCTCCATATATAATGGCCCCCATATGATGCTCTATTATATGTTGGGCCCAATATAATGCTCCATATATAATGGGTGCCATATAATGATCTAGTATATAATGGGCCCCATATTATGCTTCAGTATAATGGGCCCCCATATGATGCTTCATACATATTGTTCACCATATAATGCTCCATTATTTGATGGGCCCCATATGATGCTCCAGTATATGATGGGCCCCATATATTGCTCAAAACATAAAAAAATGAAATCCTCCCCTTTCCTCGCTGGCAGCTGCTCTACTCCAGACTCCTCAGCGTCGGCATCTTCCGGCACTCTGCACTGAGACTGTTCAGGCAAAAGGCGTACAGACGTGACGTCATCGTGCCCTCTGATCTGAAACGTCACAGTCAGAAGACACCGCAGCGGAGGAGCGGGAAAAGGTAAGTAGCGCAAGTGTGGGGGCTCTGAGCAAGCGGGGGAGAGGTGGACTCTTTCAGTTCCACAGCAGTTCTGTTTGCCCATGAAGTGAATGTAAGGCCTTCCCCAAATGTGGATGCACCCCAATAATCCTTTGAAGAGACGTACAGGAGGGCCATCTGAAAGCTATGTTCCCATTATTAGGAAGTTGGTACTTGCATAAAGTATGCCCATGAAGTGAATGCAAAGCCTTCCCCAAATGTGTATGCACCCCAATAATCCTTTGAACAGACAAACAGGATGGCCAGCTGAAAGCAATGCTCCCATTATTAGGAAGTTGGTACTCCCATACAGTTTGCCCAAGAAGTGAATGCAAGGCCTGCCCTGGCCCAAATTTAGATGCACCCCAATAACCCTTTGAACAGACGTACAGGATGGCCACCTGAAAGCAATGTTCCCATTATTATGAAGTTTGTCCTCCCATACTGTTTGCCTATGCATTGAATGCAGGGCCTGCCCAAATTTAGACACACCCCAATACCCCTTTGAAGAGCCATACATGATGGTCACCTGAAAGCAATGTTCCCATTATTAGGAAGTTGTTACTCCCATACTGTTTGCCCATGAAGTGAATGCAAGGCCTGCCCTGGACCAAATTTAGATGCACCCCAATAACCCTTTGAATAGACGAACAGGATCGCCACTGTTTGCCTATGCATTAAATGCAGGGCCTGCCCCAAATTTAAACGCACCCCAATTCGGTAGGGGCGAATTTCAGTTTTGAGGCTGAAGACCCGGCATTTGAGAATTGCAATTTTTAGGTTGAAGACCCGGCAGTGGCAAATTGTAGTTTTGAGGCTGAAGACCCGGCAGTGGTGAATTGCAGTGTTGAGCCTGAAGAAATTGCAGTGGCGAATTGCAGTGTTGAGTCTGAAGACCCAGCTTTGGCGAATTGCAGTTTTGAGGCTGAAGACCTGGCATTGATTGGTGAATTGCAGTTTGAGGCTGAAGACCCTGCATTTGAGAAATGCAGTTTTGAGGCTGAAGACCCGACATTTGAGAAATGCAGTTTTGAGGACATTGGTACGGTCAGCAAGGTGCTACCTCAGCATCTTCCCAAACTTTGCACTCCTTGTGAGAGTACCCTGTGCCTCAGGGTCTGTGCGATGGGAGGGTGTTAGAAATCTATCCCAGAACTTTAGATGTAAATACTTATGTCCCCCCCAAAAATTGAGAAAAGTATTCAAGGAGTGATAACTTTGTGGGCTAACCAGGGAAATTATATTTGCAAAGCTTGCTTGTATTTACATCTATTTTTCTGGCTAACACGGTACCACAATATTATTTTGTATTGTACATCCCAGAACTTTGAGAGTGTTACCTTGCCTCTGCTGGATTGGAGTTGTGTCTCTCTCGCCTGTACTCCTTGGTTGTCCAAAGAACTGTGACCTCTGCCGCCAGCGTTTTCAGATGGGAATTGTTTTAATAATTCCGCAACAAGGTTCTTCTGGTACTGCCCCATTTTAGTAGACCTGTCCACCTCGGGAATAAGCGATAGAAAGTTCTCCTTGTAGCCTAGGTCTAGTGTCAGGACGATAATGTCAGGACCCTGTCAGCGTCAGCAAACTGCCACGCAGAGCAGGGTGACTTACCCACACTATGGGAGAGCACGGGGTCCAATACTGTAGTGAAAGTTCTGAGCACGGGAACTGCGACACTAAAGGTAGTATAGAATACCAGGACCTACAATCATGTGACCACAGGGGGCGTGGCTTAGCATCCTGCTGCAGTAGATGACTGTAGGATTCTATTACAGGAATGCTGGAGTGAAGATTAGGGGAACTCAGGTCAGACAAGCGGGGGGGTCATACACAGAGCGGGCAGAGATACTGGAGGAGCAAACAGAGAATACTCAGAACGTAAGCAATGAGTCATACACAGAGATAGCAACGCGGTACAAGGGAGGCAGTCAGAGAGTAGTCAGGCCCAAGGCAAAAGAGTCATACACGGGAATAGCAGAGCAGTACCAAAGGAACAGGCAGAACTCGTAACAGGGACAGACCCGGGTCAAAACCAAACAAGCATAAAGTATCACAGTCACAAGGCACACGTACGCACAAGGTCAACTAACTCAGCCGAGGGCAGGAGTATAACTTACACTGGACCTAGGTCAAGTGAGCATTAAATAGCCGCCCTCTGCCAGACAGAGGCAGAAACAATTAACCCCTGTCTGACCAGGACGGGCCAAAGACAAACCCCATCCTGGATCATGACATCTAGAAGTGTCACCAACCAGTAATGACTGTCACCTTAAATTTTGATAATGTGAGGGTCGCGATCAAGGCACTGTAACATAAACTCAGCCATGCGTGCCGGACTGCTAACAGCCAAGACTTTGGTGTCCTCACCAAGAGGACGACTGACCATGCTCTCCTCCTCCTCCTCGTCCCTGTCTTCAGGCCATCCACACTGAACAGTTGGTATGACAGATGTGCAGGTACTACCAACTACAGCGCATGAAACTAACTCCTGGTCTTCCTCCTCCTCTTTCTTATTGTCACCCAATCCACGTTGGGATGAGATGATGCTGGGCTGTGTGTAATTAGCCTGTATTGTTCCTTGCTCCATCTCATCGTGCTCTACCTGCAATGCATCCTCTTTGATTGTGAGCAGAGAGCGTTTCAGAAGAGAAGAGAAGCGGGGTGGTAACACTAATTATGGTGTCATCGCCGCTCACCATCTTGGTGGAGTCCTCAAAGTTTTGCTGGATAGTACCTATGTCTGACATCCATGTCCACTCCTGAGGCCTTTTGTGTGGAGTCTGAACTGAATACCGACGGCCTTGTTGATGCTGGTAGTCAAAAACTGCACTCTTCTGCTCACAATTCCTTCCCAACATCTGCAGTGTAGAGTTCCAACGCATGGGGACATCAAACACCAGTCGGTGTATCGCAAGCTGCAAACGCTGCTGAAGTAAGGCAAGGGCGGCAGAAGCTGTAGCTGACTTTCTAAAATTGGCACACAGGTGGCGTACTTTGACAAGCAAATCCGGCAGCTCAGGATAGGTTAAGCACATGGGCCAGGCATGGTACATGTGTGAGCTCGCCTTGCCTCAGAGCCGCCACCAGGTTCCGGCCATTGTCACACATGACCATGCCTGGCTGTAGGTTAAGCGGTGTCAGCCACAGATCTGGCTGCTCTTTCAGAGCTGTCCACAACTCTTCTGCATTGTGTGGTTTGTCACCTAAACAGATTAGCTTCAGCACAGCCTGTTAACAATTGTGCAATTTGTCCTGAGTGGGCTGATACCCCATATAGGACTACAAGCTGAGCTGCAGGAGGAGACAGTCAACATGCTGGTACTGGTCAGCACAGTCTGTGCTAACTAAAAGGATAGGACTACAGGCTGAGCAGGAGGTGGAGACAGTCAACATGCTGGTACTGGTCAGCACAGTCTGTGCTGACTAAAAGGATAGGACTACGGGCTGAGCTGCAGGTGGAGACTGTCAACATGCTGGTACTGGTCAGCACAGTCTGTGCTAACTAAAAGGATAGGACTACGGGCTGAGCTGGAGGTGGAGACAGTCAACATGCTGGTACTGGTCAGCACAGTCTGTGCTGACTAAAAGGATAGGACTACGGGCTGAGCTGCAGGTGGAGACTGTCAACATGCTGGTACTGGTCAGCACAGTCTGTGCTAACTAAAAGGATAGGACTACAGGCTGAGCTGGAGGTGGAGACAGTCAACATGCTGGTACTGGTCAGCACAGCTTGTGCTAACTAAAAGGATAGGGCTACAGGCTGAGCTGCAGGTGGAGACAGTCAACATGCTGGTACTGCGCAGCACAGTCTGTGCTAGCTAAAAGGATAGGACTACGGGCTGAGCTGCAGGTGGAGACAGTCAACATGTTGGTACTGGTCAGCACAGACTGTGCTAACCAAAAGGATAGGGCTGCAGGCTGAGCTGCAGGTGGAGACAGTCAACATGCTGGTACTGTGCAGCACAGGCTGTGCTGACGAAAAGGATAGGACAACGGGTTGAGCTGCAGGTGGAGACAGTCAACATGTTGGTACTGGTCACAGCACAGTCTGTGCTGACTTAAAGGATAGGACTACGGGCTGAGCTGCAGGTGGAGACAGTCAACAATGTGCCTACTAATCATAGACGATGGGGATTTGTCCCCCTGGGCCCTGGCTCACCCCATCATCAGCCGGGCCCCCTGGCTCCACCCCATCATCAGCTGGGCCCCTGGCTCCTGGGTCCCCAGACCTCCATCATCAGCCGGGCCCCTGGCTCCCCCAGACCCCCATCATCAGCCGGGCCCCTGGCTCCCCCAGACCCCCATCATCAGCCGGGCCCCTGGCTCCTGAGTCCCCCAGACCTCCATCATCAGCTGGGCCCCTTGCTCCCCCAGACCTCCATCATCAGCCAGGCCCCTGGCTCCCCCAGACCCCCATCATCAGCCGGGCCCCCGGCTCCTGAGTCCCCCAGACCTACATCATCAGCTGAGCCACTTGCTCTCCCAGACCTCCTTCATCAGCCAGGCCCCTGGAGACAGTCAACATGCTGGTACTGGTCAGCACAGTCTGTGATGACTAAAAGGATAGGACTACGGGCTGAGCTACAGGTGGAGACAGTCAACATGTTGGTACTGGTCACAGCACAGTCTGTGCTGACTTAAAGGATAGGACTACGGGCTGAGCTGCAGGTGGAGGCAGTCAACAATGTGCCTACTAATCATAGACGATGGAGATTTGTCCCCATGGGCCCTGGCTCACCCCATCATCAGCCGGTTCCCTGGCTCCCCCAAACCCCCATCATCAGCCGGGCCCCTGGCTCCTGGGTCCCCAGACCTCCATCATCAGCCGTGCCCCTGGCTCCCCCAGACCCCCATCATCAGCTGGGCCCCTTGCCCCCCCAGACCCCCATCATCAGCCAGGACCCTGGCTCCTGAGTCTCCCAGACCTCCATCATCAGCTGGGCCACTTGCTCCCCCAGACCTCCATCATCAGCCAGGCCCCTGGCTCCCCCAGATGCCATCATCAGCGGGGCCCCTGGCTCCTGGGTCCCTCAGACCTCCATCATCAGCCGGGCCCCTGGCTACCCCAGACCCCTCATGTTCAGCCAGTCCCCTTGCTCCCCTAGACCTCCATCATCCGCCAGGCCCCTGGCTCCCCCATGATCAGCCGCTGGGCCCCTGGCTCCCCCATGATCAGCCGCCGGGCCCCTGGCTCCCCCATGAGCAGCCGCTGGGCCCCTGGCTCCCCCATGAGCAAAAGCCGGGTCCCCCCATGAACAGCCGACAGCCTGGTCTCCAGACTCCGAGTCCCCATGATCAGCCGGGCCCTGACAGACAGAGACATAAAAAGAATACTTACCTTACCTGCTTGCTCGCCGGGCACCACCTCGCTGTCCACTGCACCGTCAGACCGACGTCTTCTTCTTGCTCAGGAATGAGGAAGTGAAGAGCAGCATGTGACGTCACGTGAGCCGTGGTCGGCGCTGGACCATAGTGCACTGGTGAGGGAGGGAGGAGGAGGGGCCCCAGGTGCTGTGCCGATATCCAGGACCATCTCATGTCAGGGCAGGCTGAGGGGGGGGCCGGGCCGCTGAACAAATTGTAGGGGGGACCGGCCGGGACCTGAGCGGAGAGTGCGGACCGTCACTGGGCTGCCAGCGAGCTCGGGTGCCGCCGGGCCCGGGCGGGCCCTCCTATTCACTGGGGCCCCATACATCTGTAAGGGCTGTCATGCCCTGATGGCGGCCCTGCTGATATCTATGCACTTTGATTAGCCCTCAGGAGGACTGTTGGTTTAGAAGGATTTGTGTATGGAAGATGGTATACCGACACTAACTAAAACAACACCAAATCTGTCCCTACCTCTGCAGCAACTCTCCCTACACTGCTTGATTCCAGAGCTAACTGATGAGCAGGGCGGCATCAGGTCTGATAAAGACCTGATGACACTGTGCAGCCAGCCAATCACTGTAATGCCACAAACAACATGGGTGTGGCATTACAGTGTGTGGCAAACAATCCCTACATGTCAATTGGCTCTGTAAAGATCACCAAACATGCAGGGCAGTGTAATAACCCTGCTGGCATCACTGCATGGCCTCCCTTCCCCCGCACACCAGCTTACTCACTGCTCCGGGTCATGCTGTGAATTCTGTTTGCTGCCAGTCCTATGCTCTGTGCTCTGTGTCTCTGTTCTCCTGTATGCTTCCTGGCAATGTGTGTATAAGGGGGCGGTACCAGAACTCTCTGGTTCTTATGCAGTCAGGGTGCACCTGTTCAATCTGTCCCTGACCAATTACCTAGAGCCCTCGACTATTTAGATCCACCACACCCACTGAACATTGCCTGTGCAATGTCTATACTCAGTTAGTATCTTGCTGCTGAGGAAGCCAGTCCCTGTTCTGTGTATCTCCTTCTCTGTAGGAATACTCTCAGCCTTGCTTTGTGTTCTTTGTCTGCCTTCCAGGAGGTTGCAAATCCTGGTCTCTGTGTCTTAGTCCTAGCTTTGTGTTTACTTGTCCTTCCGCCTGCCAGGAGGCAGAATATCCTGTCTTTGAGTCTTTGTTCTCCTGTGTCTTTCTTTGTGTCCTCTCTGTCTGTGCCTCTGCAGCCTTGCAGCTCTGTCTGTGCCTCTGCAGCCTTGCAGCTCTGTCTGTGCCTCTGCCATCTTGCAGCTCTGTCTGTGCCTCTGCAGCCTTGCAGCTCTGTCTGTGCCTCTGCAGCCTTGCAGCTCTGTCTCTGCTCTGCACCTTTGCAGGCTTTGTCTCTGTACTGCTCCTGCTGTTGCAGAAACTCTTGCTGCAGCTTCTCTCCACAGACCTCGTGGTTCAGCTTTGCTCTGCTGCTGCAGAACCTCTTGCTGCAGCTTCTCTCCACAGACCTTGTGGTTCATCTTTGCTCCGCTCCTGCTGTCGCTACAGAACCTCTTGCTGCAGTATCTCTCCGCAGACCTTGTGGCTCCGCCTACTCCGCACTCCTGTGGCTCTGCCTACTCCACACTCTTGCGGCTCCGCCTATTCCGCACTCTTGTGGCTCTGCCTACTCCGCACTCCTGCCTGTATCCATACCTACTCCCCCCATGTGAACAGGTCCAAACCTGTCCCGTCATATTCCATTCCTTCCTGCCAGTATCAGTTCCTGCTGGGTCCCTTCCTGTTCCTTCATACACCACACCTGCCTGCCCTGTGTCTCCAAGCCGTGCCAGCCTGCCCTGTTTCTCCAAGCCGTGCCTGCTTGCCCTGTGTATCCAAGGCGTGCCTGCTTGCCCTGCATCTCCAAGCCGTGCCTGCTTGTCCTGCATCTCCAAGCCGTGCCTGCTTGCCCTGCGTCTCCAAGCCGTGCCCGCTTGCCCTGCGTCTCCAAGCCGTGCCTGCTTTCCCTGTGTCTCCAAGCCATGCCTGCTTCCCCTGTGTCTCGGCCGTGCCTGCCGTGCCTACCTGCCTGTCTATAGCACCTGTCCAAGTGAATTGTCCCCGAGTGGGATCAGCAGCCACAGCCAGACCCCACCCTGGAGTGGTACTCGACAGCTATCTGCCACACAAGCCTGACCTCACCATCAGAGGCTCCAGCGAAGACCGAGGTAGCTGTTGTAGTCACACCCCTTCCAGGGTAGTCTGGTTTGTGGCTCAGTGGGGGCCACAAACTCCCGGCTCGCGCCAGTCAGCCAAGGCGCGAGAGTGACAGGCGGGGACCCAAGCTCCCACCGAGCAACCCCAGAAAGGCTCTACACTCGCCGAGCATCTCGGGCACTTCCAAGCATGCTCACTCATCACTAATGCACATATATATTCAGATATAAGATGGTACTGGTAAGTCCTGAGACTGAAGTACAGTGGTTCTTGCTGGCTTGAGTCCCAAATAATCAGAAAGGCTGACTTGAAGCTTTTAAAGAATACCGATCTCTCCAATGCAGGGCTTCTCTAATTCCATAGAAATAAGGCCACACGCGGCTTAGTCAAAGATGCTGTGTTCTTGGTTGTCCTCACCAAGTCAGCTCAATGCAAGCCAAACAATATATCCCAGAGTCACCAACAGAATCCAGAGTCGCACCGCTCTATCCAGACCTTTTTCCAATAATGTGCAGCTTCAACTCCCCTAGCAACTGTCACCAACTGCAAAACCCCCATGCTGCAACTCCGGCCTCTCCCCTGCCCTCTATTACCCAGATCATATATTATATCACAAATCTCCAACAATACAGTAAACTGTGATTAATCCTTACATGGTGTGTAGTGTGAATGTATTAATATATTCATCTACCACCTTACTTCAAGATTCAGCACTGTTCTGCTCATTTTCTCAGTGACGCCGGCGCACTTCATACTAACCGTCTTACTCTATGCTCTATTTGTGAGCTGGAAGTCGCTTTTAGGCTGGAGTCACAACGATGAAAAAAATCAGTCTGATTTTGACGGACCAAAATTGCACAAATGTTTCCTGAACAGTGATCCGTATTTCGTCCGATTTTCATGCGAGAATGCGATTTTATTGCATCTAAGCATCCGTTTGACATCCGTCTGCCGATATTTTGTCGGAGGCTTACAAAATGGACATATAATGGACCCCAATGACAGGTTTTCAAACACAAACGAAAGAATAGACATAGACTCATAGAATACATAAATATATATCTATATATATATATAAACGCCTTATCATGTCTGTCTGTAACCGAAATCGAGGGTAGTTGATTGGTCGCGGCCACCAGGCCCCCGCCAGGCCGCAACCAATCAGCGATAGGCGCAGCTGTTTGTAACGGTAAGCTGTGCCTGTTGTTGATTGGTCGCAGCCGCCAGGCCGCGACCAATCAGCGGCAGGCGCAGTCGGGCGCAGCGCTCAATCGGGCGCAGGCCTTAATCTGTAAAAAAGAGAATTAAAATAAAAAAAGGTTATTCTCACCTTCCGACGGCCTCCTGTCTTCTTTCCATGCGCCCGGCCTCACGTTCCCAGTAATGTTTTGCGGCTTAGACCGCTGATGACGTCACTCTCGCGAGAGCGAGAAAGAGGACCGATGTCATCAGCGGTCTAAGCCACAAAGCATTACTGGGAACGTGAGGCCGGGCACATGGAAAGAAGACAGGAGGCCGTCAGAAGGTGAGAATAACATTTTATTTTTAATATTATTTTTTTTACATACTAGAGGGCCGCGGCAGTGATTGGTCGTGGCTACACAGAAAGGGGGGTGAGGGGACCATGCATACCAGGATTGGGGGGTGAGTGGACCATGCATACCAGGAGAGGGGGTGATGGTGAGCATACATACCAGGATTGGGGTGTGAGAGGACCATGTATACCAACAAAGGGGGGTGAGGGGACCATGCATACCAAGAAAGGGGGGTGAGGGGACCATGCATACCAAGAAAGGGGGGTGAGGGGACCATGCATACCAAGAAAGGGGGGTGAGGGGACCATGCATACCAGGATAGGGGGGTGAGGGGACCATGCATACCAGGATTGGGGGGTGAGAGGACCATGCATACCAGGATTGGGGGGTGAGGGGACCATGCATACCCCGAAAGGGGGTAAGAGGACCATGCATACTAGGAAAGAGGGGTGAGAGGACTATGCATACCAGGATTGGGGGGTGAGAGGACCATGCATTCCAGGATTGGGGGGTGAGGGGACCATGCATACCCCGAAAGGGGAGTAAGAGGACCATGCATACCAGGAAAGAGAGGTGAGAGGACCATGCATACCAGGATTGGGAGGTGAGAGGACCTTGCATTCCAGGATTGGGGGGTCAGGGGACCATGCATACCAGGATAGAGGGTTGAGGGGTGGCATGCATATCAGGATTGGGGGTGAGAGCACCATACTTATCAGGATTGGGGGTGAAAGAACCATTCATATCAGGTTTGGGGGGGTGCATTATTATTAAATCTTCAAAAATAAACTGCATACATATTCTAGAATACCCGATGCGTTAGAATCGGGCCACCATCTAGTATATATATATATATATATATATATATAATATCTAAAGCTCAAGTGTGTGTATGTATGTATGTATGTGTGTGTGTGTGTGTATGTCCGGGATTGGCATCCGCACCGTCGCAGCTACAGCCACAAAATTTGGCACAGTCACAAGTCTGGACCCCGAGAGTGTCCTAGGCTATGTTGTGAGGTGAAATTTTAACCCCGCGCGTTCCAATTCACCAAAAAAATTTGCCACTATCTACATAATGGGGAAAAAGTGTGTGTGTATCAAGCCCCGCCCCTCATTATGATGTCACAATGGTTGCCATGGCGATGCCGATGTCATCATAGGTTGCAAGCCCCACCGCTCATTATGATGTCATAATGGTTGACTATGGGATGGAGGATGTGTGATGGGTATATGGGCACTGGACTATGGGATGGAGGATAAGTATGATGGGTATATGGGCACGGGACTATGGGATGGAGGATGTGTGATGGGTATATGGGCACTGGACTATGGGATGGAGGATATGTATGACGGGTATATGGGCATGGGACTATGGGATGATGAATATGTATGATGGGTATATGGGCATGGGACTATGGGATGAAGGATGTGTGATGGTTATATGGGCACTCGACTATGGGATGATGAATATGTATGACTAGATTATGGCCCGATGCTATCGCATCGGGAGGATGCGACAGCATCACACCTCTTTCCATGTTAACCCTCAACACACACACTCCTCTCACCTTTCACCATCTCCACTCACTCTTTCACTCCACATACGACCCCTTCTCTCACTCCATCTCTCATACTCACGCCGTCATCGCCGCTGCTCCACGATCCCCGACATCTTCTTCCGCCGGCGCCATCCTGGATCCAGACGTTGTCCACGCCGGCGACATGTTCTTGCGGCGACGCCATCTTGAGCATCGTGAAATCCCGCGATAGTCAAGATGGCGTCGCAGGAAGAACATGTCGCCGGCGTGGACGACGTCGGGATCCAAAATGGCGTCGGCGAAATCTCGAGAGGAGAGTTGAGCGAAACGGGTCGAAAAATTTCAAAAGTCGCCGACTTTTGGCAAAGTCGGGTTTCATGAAACGAAACCCGAACCTAGGATGAGATTGGCCACGAGGTCGGCGACTTACGCGCCAAAGTCGCGTTTCAAAAGTTTGTTTTGCGCTCTTTTTCAGCCAATCAGGATCCACGGACACTGTGGGCAACGTGATGACATAGGCAGGGGTCACCACCATCTTTCAGAAGGGCATGCAAGTGATTGGCTTGCTTTGGTGGGCGTCACAGGGGGTATAAAAGGGCGTGCACGCCGACCGCCATCTTACTTCTGCTGATCTCAGTATAGGGAGAGGTTGCTGCTGATTCTGTAGGGAGAGCGTTAGGTAGGGAAGAAGACAAAAAAACTGCTTCTGCTGCTAGCGATTTGGCCTGCACAACACACCAGTCACTGTGTGTGCAGTGCAAGGGGAGGCTATATAGTGGTGTATCAGTGGTGTTGGTTGTTGGGCTGCCTTCTAAGGCTTCCTGACATTCCTGCATTGCTGTTTACCCACTGCTCCGCAAACTGCTTTTTTAAAAGCAATCCCAATTTTTTTTTTTCGTCCTGCTGAGAAGAAAAAAAAACTGCTTCTGCTGCTAGCGATTTGGCCTGTACAACACACCAGTCACTGTGTGTGCAGTGCAAGCGGAGGCTATATAGTGGTGTATCAGTGGTGTTGGTTGTTGGGCTGCCTTCTAAGGCTTCCTGACATTCCTGCATTGCTGTTTACCCACTGCTCCGCAAACTGCTTTTTTAAAAGCAATCCCAATTTTTTTTTTTGGTCCTGCTGAGAAGAAAAAAAACCTGCTTCTGCTGCTAGCGATTTGGCCTGCACAACACACCAGTCACTGTGTGTGCAGTGCAAGGGGAGGCTATATTGTGGTGTATCAGTGGTGTTGGTTGTTGGGCTGCCTTTTAAGGCTTCCTGACAGGCTGGCATTGCTGTTTACCCACTGCTCTGCAAACTGCTTTTTTAAAAGCAATCCAATCTCCCTTATCCTCTAGTCACTTTGGTCACAGCTGTGCCATCGAGCCTGTCACATAGCGCTCAGATATTCATTGGGCCTCACACAATCCAAAAGTGTCCAGTGTCCACAAGTGTATGCAGAAATTCAAAATCTCCCTTATCCTCTCGTCACTTTTGTCACAGCTGTGCCATCGAGCCTGTCACATAGCGCTCAGATATCAGTGGGCCTCACACAATCTAAAAGTGTCCAGTGTCCACAAGTGTGTGCAGAAATTCAAAATCTCCCTTATCCTCTCGTCACTTTTGTCACAGCTGTGCCATCGAGCCTGTCACATAGCGCTCAGATATCAGTGGGACTCACACAATCCAAAAGTGTCCAGTGTCCACAAGTGTGTGCAGAAATTCAAAATCTCCCTTATCCTCTAGTCACTTTGGTCACAGCTGTGCCATCGAGCCTGTCACATAGCGCTCAGATATCAGTGGGCCTCACACAATCCAAAAGTGTCCAGTGTCCACAAGTGTCTGCAGAAATTCAAAATCTCCCTTATCCTCTCGTCACTTTTGTCACAGCTGTGCCATCGAGCCTGTGACATAGCGCTCAGATATCAGTGGGCCTCACACAATCCAAAAGTGTCCAGTGTCCACAAGTGTGTGCAGAAATTCAAAATCTCCCTTATCCTCTCGTCACTTTTGTCACAGCTGTGCCATCGAGCCTGTGACATAGCGCTCAGATATCAGTGGGCCTCACACAATCCAAAAGTGTCCAGTGTCCACAAGTGTGTGCAGAAATTCAAAATCTCCTTTATCCTCTAGTCAGTGGCGTAGCGTGGGGGGGGCGGGGGGGGCGGTCCGCCCCAGGCGGCACGTGTGTGGGGGCGGCGCGGCGGCAGCAGCAATTCAATTCCTCTCCTCTGACTGGGAGAACAGCGCGGACTCCGCGGAGGCACAGTGCAGGCGCTTTCTACCTTCTACGCCACTGCCTTGCTGGACTCGGACTCGGAGCCCCGGCTGCTTTCCGCTCCTGAGCCGGTGCTGGGCGGAGGTGTTGGCCGCTCGGGGCTGGTTGTTCGGTAGGAGCTGCCAGAAGAACACGTGGCGTGTGGCTGAGGTGACGCAGGAGGAGCGGATCCCGGGACACAGGAGCCGGTGAGTGAGGGGGATGGCGGGAAGCGCTGCCCAGCCTGCCCATGATGTCTGTGAGGGGAGGGAGACACCGCGGTATGTGATTGCCCCTTGAATTTCATTCCATCATGTAATGTTATGCTACAGGGGGCGGCATCTAGGTAATTACTCCCTCTCCCCCATTTACTAATTCTAAAGTTGAGGCTCCCTAATCCTTGGAGTTGGATTGCCTACATCTTCATATAGCTGATATTATGCAAAACAGTTGGGCTCTGTAGGGAGAGGACATGGGGGGCTGTGCAGAGGAGGACATGGGGGGGCTCTGTAGGGAGAGGACATGGGGGCTGTGCAGAGGAGGACATGGGGGGGCTCTGTAGGGAGAGGACATGGGGGCTGTGCAGAGGAGGACATGGGGGGGCTCTGTAGGGAGAGGACATGGGGGCTGTGCAGAGGAGGACATGGGGGGGCTCTGTAGGGAGAGGACATGGGGGCTGTGCAGAGGAGGACATGGGGGGGCTCTGTAGGGAGAGGACATGGGGGCTGTGCAGAGGAGGACATGGGGGGGCTCTGTAGGGAGAGGACATGGGGGCTGTGCAGAGGAGGACATGGGGGGGCTCTGTAGGGAGAGGACATGGGGGCTGTGCAGAGGAGGACATGGGGGGGCTCTGTAGGGAGAGGACATGGGGGGCTGTGCAGAGGAGGACATGGGGAGGCTCTGTAGGGAGAGGACATGGGGGGCTGTGCAGAGGAGGACATGGGGGGCTCTGTAGGGAGAGGACATGGGGGCTGTGCAGAGGAGGACATGGGGGGCTCTGTAGGGAGAGGACATGGGGGGCTGTGCAGAGGAGGACATGGGGGGCTCTGTAGGGAGAGGACATGGGGGGCTGTGCAGAGGAGGACATGGAGGGCTCTGTAGGGAGAGGACATGGGGGGCTGTGCAGAGGAGGACATGGGGGGGCTCTGTAGGGAGAGGACATGGGGGGCTGTGCAGAGGAGGACATGGGGGGGCTCTGTAGGGAGAGGACATGGGGGGCTGTGCAGAGGAGGACATGGGGGGGCTCTGTAGGGAGAGGACATGGGGGGCTGTGCAGAGGAGGACATGGGGGGGCTCTGTAGGGAGAGGACATGGGGGGCTGTGCAGAGGAGGACATGGAGGGGCTCTGTAGGGAGAGGACATGGGGGGCTGTGCAGAGGAGGACATGGGGGGCTCTGTAGGGAGAGGACATGAGGGGGCTCTGTAGGGGGAGGACATGGGGGGGCTCTGTAGGGAGAGGACATGAGGGGGCTCTGTAGGGGGAGGACATGGGGGGGCTCTGTAGGGAGAGGACATGAGGGGGCTCTGTAGGGGGAGGACATGGGGGGCTGTGCAGGGGAGGACATGGGGGGGCTCTGTAGGAGGGACATGGGGGACTGTGCAGGGGGGTACATGGGGAAGCTGTGTAGGGGAGGACATGGGGGGCTGTGCAGGGGAGGACATGGGGGGCTGTGCTGGGGGGTACATGGGGAGGCTGTGTAGGGGAGGACATGGAGGGGCTGTGCAGGGGGGTACACGGGGGAGGGGGGCTGTGCAAGGGGAGAACATGAGGGCTCTGTAGGGGGTGTACTGTGGGTCTGTGCAGGGGGAAGACACGTGGGTCTCCTTACACTGTTTTATGGTGCAGCTCTCGGCAGGGCAGTGGTGGAGGTTCAGTAGTGTCATCACGCTAATACATACACATATATATATAGAGAGAGAGAACTGCAAGAAGATGAAAGTCTAGAAATTTAGAAATAATAACAGCAGAGTTAGTAGTAGACTAAAAATTAGATCTTCGAGTGTAGTGTGGGCTCTTCGGATTCTTCCGGATTATCAGCGACCAAAGGGGCGGCAAATTTTTCGACCGCCCCGGGCGCCACAAACAGTTGCTACGCCACTGCCTCTAGTCACTTTGGTCACAGCTGTGCCATCGAGCCTGTCACACAGCGCTCAGATATTCATTGGGCCTCACACAATCCAAAAGTGTCCAGTGTCCACAAGTGTCTGCAGAAATTCAAAATCTCCCTTATCCTCTAGTCACTTTGGTCACAGCTGTGCCATTGAGCCTGTCACATAGCGCTCAGATATTCATTGGGCCTCACACAATCCAAAAGTGTCCAGTGTCGACAAGTGTGTGCAGAAATTCAAAATCTCCATTATCCTCTCGTCACTTTTGTCACAGCTGTGCCATCGAGCCTGTGACATAGCGCTCAGATATCAGTGGGCCTCACACAATCCAAAAGTGTCCAGTGTCCACAAGTGTATGCAGAAATTCAAAATCTCCCTTATCCTCTAGTCACTTTGGTCACAGCTGTGCCATCGAGCCTGTCACATAGCGCTCAGATATCAGTGGGCCTCACACAATCCAAAAGTGTCCAGTGTCCACAAGTGTATGCAGAAATTCAAAATCTCCCTTATCCTCTAGTCACTTTGGTCACAGCTGTGCTATCGAGCCTGTCACATAGCGCTCAGATATCAGTGGGCCTCACACAATCCAAAAGTGTCCAGTGTCCACAAGTGTCTGCAGAAATTCAAAATCTCCCTTTTCCTCTCGTCACTTTTGTCACAGCTGTGCCATCGAGCCTGTCACATAGCGCTCAGATATTCATTGGGCCTCACACAATCCAAAAGTGTCCAGTGTCCACAAGTGTCTGCAGAAATTCAAAATCTCCCTTATCCTCTAGTCACTTTGGTCACAGCTGTGCCATCGAGCCTGTCACATAGCGCTCAGATATCAGTGGGCCTCACACAATCCAAAAGTGTCCAGTGTCCACAAGTGTGTGCAGAAATTCAAAATCTCCCTTATCCTCTCGTCACTTTTGTCACAGCTGTGCCATCGAGCCTGTCACATAGCGCTCAGATATTCATTGGGCCTCACACAATCCAAAAGTGTCCAGTGTCCACAAGTGTGTGCAGAAATTCAAAATCTCCCTTATCCTCTCGTCACTTTTGTCACAGCTGTGCCATTGAGCCTGTCACATAGCACTCAGATATCAGTGGGCCTCACACAATCCAAAAGTGTCCAGTGTCCACAAGTGTGTGCAGAAATTCAAAATCTCCCTTATCCTCTCGTCACTTTTATCACAGCTGTGCCATCGAGCCTGTGACATAGCGCTCAGATATCAGTGGGCCTCACACAATCCAAACGTGTCCAGTGTCCACAAGTGTGTGCAGAAATTCAAAATCTCCCTTATCCTCTAGTCACTTTGGTCACAGCTGTGCCATCGAGCCTGTCACATAGCGCTCAGATATTCATTGGGCCTCACACAATCCAAAAGTGTCCACAAGTGTGTGCAGAAATTCAAAATCTCCCTTATCCTCTCGTCACTTTTGTCACAGCTGTGCCATCGAACATGTGACATAGCGCTCAGATATCAGTGGGCCTCACACAATCCAAAAGTGTCCAGTGTCTACAAGTGTGTGCAGAAATTCAAAATCTCCCTTATCCTCTAGTCACACTGGTCACAGCTGTGCCATCGAGCCTGTCACATAGCGCTCAGATATCAGTGGGCCTCACACAATCCAAAAGTGTCCAGTGTCCACAAGTGTCTGCAGAAATTCAAAATCTCCCTTATCCTCTCGTCACTTTTGTCACAGCTGTGTCATCGAGCCTGTCACATAGCGCTCAGATATTCATTGGGCCTCACACAATCCAAGTGTCCAGTGTCCACAAGTGTGTGCAGAAATTCAAAATCTCCTTTATCCTCTAGTCACTTTGGTCACAGCTGTGCCATCGAGCCTGTCACATAGCGCTCAGATATTCATTGGGCCTCACACAATCCAAAAGTGTCCAGTGTGCACAAGTGTGTGCAGAAATTCAAAATCTCCCTTATCCTCTCGTCACTTTTGTCACAGCTGTGCCATCGAGCCTGTGACATAGCGCTCAGATATCAGTGGGCCTCACACAATCCAAAAGTGTCCAGTGTCCACAAGTGTCTGCAGAAATTCAAGATCTCCCTTATCCTCTCGTCACTTTTGTCACAGCTGTGCCATCGAGCCTGTCACATAGCGCTCAGATATCAGTGGGCCTCACACAATCCAAAAGTGTCCAGTGTCCACAAGTGTCTGCAGAAATTCAAAATCTCCCTTATCCTCTCGTCACTTTTGTCACAGCTGTGCCATCGAGCCTGTGACATAGCGCTCAGATATCAGTGGGCCTCACACAATCCAAAAGTGTCCAGTGTCCACAAGTGTCTGCAGAAATTCAAAATCTCCCCTGTCCTATAGACACCTTGTACCTTGTTTTACATTACTATATAGTTTGTTGGATTTTGTCTACATTTCTACCAAAAATGAGGAAGGCTGGTGGAAGAGGCCGTGGAATTGGGCGGGGGTTGGCAGCTGGTAATGATGGTGTTGGTGGTGGATCTGATGGTAGTGGCAAGAGCAAAATAGGACCGAATGCAGGAGGTGTTGAGCCTGCGTCATCGTCTGGCTACATAAGGCCTCGAACGCTTAGTTTTCTAGGAGTCGGCAAACCACTTTTAAAGCCAGAGCATCAGGAAAAAGTTTTGTCTTACATTGCTGACTCAGCCTCCAGCTCTATCGCCTCCTCTTCTTCAGTTGTAAAAAGTAAAAGCACTGAGTCGTCATTGGAGGTTCATGTTCATGAACCACACCTTTCCTTGTGTCCTTCACCCCAACCAAGATTGAAGGATGACGCAGGCCATACTACTGATTACTCCATGGAGCTGTTTTCACATACCATGCCTGGATTATCAAGTCAAATGGTGAATTACCCAGGCCAAGATGAATCTGACATGGAGTGCACTGATGCACAGCCGCTGATAGATGATTCTGCTGGTACATTCACTCAGAGCACTACATTGTCCTCGCAGTGTACAGAGCCAGATTCTGACCCTGATGAGACTCAGGTGCCCCTTCCCGCACACTATACCACCATACACGGTGACACAGAGAAAGGTGCACATGACATAGAAGAGGAGGTGATGGATGACCCAGTTGTTGACCCAGATTGGCATCCATTGGGGGAAGAGGGTGCTGCTTCCAATAGCTCAGATGAGGAGCATCCACAGCAGACATCGACATCACAACAGCTGTTAACTGGCAGGCCCGGAGCACTCCAAAGACAGGTTCCAAACATCAAAAGAGTTGCTGGACAGCTTGTCCAGAGGGTCAAAAGATCACAGCGTGCTAGGACGCAAAATGTCTGCCAAAGTAGGAAGAGTGCAGTGTGGCACTTTTTTGACCAAAATCCGCATGATCAGGCCAAGGTTATCTGTAAGAAGTGCGCAAAGACCTTTAGCCGAGGGAAAAATCTGAAAAATTTGAATACCAGTTGCATGCTTAGACATTTAACCAGCATGCACTTGCAAGCGTGGACACAACACCAAACCTCAAGTGCCACATGTGCAACTGATCACAACGAAGGTAGTCAGCAACGCTACATTGTTTCCCCCACTGTAAGCCCACCGGTTAGCACAGCAGCAAATGTTGAGGTGTCGTTGCAAGGCCACAGCAGTCAGGGAATCCCACTGTTATATCAACGAAAGACTGATTCTAGGCCATCAGAAAGAACACCAACTCCATCACCATCATCAACCCTCTCTCAGTCCGCCCTGTCCACTGCTACTTCCACCATATGCAGCTCTCAAGTCCAGCTCACCCTCCCAGACACCGGTTAGCACAGCAGCAAATGTTGAGGTGTCGTTGCAAGGCCACAGCAGTCAGGGAATCCCACTGTTATATCAACGAAAGACTGATTCTAGGCCATCAGAAAGAACACCAACTCCATCACCATCATCAACCCTCTCTCAGTCCGCCCTGTCCACTGCTACTTCCACCATATGCAGCTCTCAAGTCCAGCTCACCCTCCCAGACACTATGAGTAGGTCAAGAAAGTACTCAGTCTCTCATCTGCGTACACTGGGTTTGAACGCCCACATTGCCAAACTAATCTCGTTTGAGATGATGCCCTTTCGGTTGGTGGAAAGCACAGCTTTCCGCGAACTCATGGCCTATGCAGTACCACGCTATGACCTACCCAGTCGCCACTTCTTCTCTCGCAAAGCCATCCCAGCCCTCCACCATCATGTGAAAGACCGCATTGTCCATGCACTCAAGCAGTCAGTGAGCGGAAAGGTGCACCTCACAACTGATGCATGGTCCAGTCGGCATGGCCAGGGCCGTTAAGTGTCCATCACTGCGCACTGGGTTAATGTGGTGGATGCAGGGTCCACAGGGGAAAGCGGTGGTGGGACAGTGCTGCCTAGCCCACGGTATAGGAAACAGTTGGCTGTAGGCGTTCAACCCTCCTCCTCCTCCTCCTCCAGAAGCGAAAGCTCGTCCACAGAGCGCAGTCGTACGAGCACTCCATCTGCAGCTGCCACTGTTGCACACGATGTGTCCCCCTATCGAGCAGCTAGTGGAAAGCGTCAGCAGGCTGTGTTGCAGATGATGTGTTTGGGCTACAGACACACCGCCGAGGTGCTGGCCGAGTACTTGAAGCGACAAACTGAGTCATGGCTGGGCAGTGTACATCTTGAGGCAGGCAAGGTAGTTAGTGATAACGGACGTAATTTTGTGGCAGCCATAGCCCTTTCAAAACTCAGCCATATACCTTGCTTGGCTCACACCTTGAACCTGGTGGTGCAGTGCTTCCTCAAAAATTATCCGGAGTTAACAGCCCTGCTCCAGAAGGTGCGAAGACTGTGCGCGCACATCCGCCAGTCGCCTGTACACTCCGTTCGTATGCAGAAGCTGCAGCGATTGCTCCACCTTCCCAACCACCACCTCATTATCGACATTGCAACAAGGTGGAACTCCACCCTGCACATGGTGGAGCGGCTGTGCGAGCAGAGGCAGGCCATAATGCATTTGTGGGAGGATACACGGCCAGGCACTTTGAGAGCAGACATGGAGTTGACAGGTGTGCAGTGGTCGAAGCTGAAAGACCTCTGTAAAGTCCTTCAGTGTTTTGAGGAATGCACACGGCTGGTAAGCGCAGACGACGCCATCCTAAGCATGAGCATCCCACTTATGCGTCTGCTCATGCAAACTTTGACGCACCTTAAGGAGCAGGCGTCTGCAGCCAATGTTGATGAGGAGGAGGAGGAGGAGGGAATCCTTGATGACATTCAGCCATTGTCTGCTCAGGGACCTCTCCTGGACGAGGTGGAGGAAGAAGAGGAGGAGGAGGAGGATGATGGGGATGATTACTTAGGGGAGGAGGATGCATCTCGTGGGGCAAGTGAAAATGTTGGCGTGGCAAGGTCTGGTACAGGGTTTGTGCGTGACTGGAGGGATGTGGATTTGCCAGAAAGTGCTCCTCCACCCAGCACTCGCAGTGCATCATTGACACCAGGAACATTGGCCCACATGTCAGATTATGCCTTGCAGATCCTAAAAAGGGACCCCCGCATTGCCAAAATGATGAACGATGACGACTACTGGTTGGCCAGCATCCTGGATCCACGCTATAAAGGCAAATTACAAAACATCATGCCACAGGAGAACCTTGACCTAATATTGGCTAATAAACAAGCAACTCTGGTAAATCGGTTGCTTGAGGCATTCCCAGCACACAGCAGCGGTGATGGTTCTCACACGAGCCGTACGGGCCGGGGGCAGCTTGGCAGAGGTGTTCGTGGTGCACACAGCAGAAGTCGCGTTGGAGACAGGGGTTTCATGACAATGTTGTGGACTGATTTTTCAAATACCGCTCACACAACTGGTAATACTGCATCGATGGAAAGTGACAGGAGACAGCAGTTGTCAACTATGGTTACAAACTACTTTTCCTCCCATATCGATGTTCTCCCACACAGGTCATTCCCCTTTGACTATTGGGCCGCTAAACTGGACACCTGGCCTGAATTGGCCCAATATGCCTTACAGGAGCTCGCTTGCCCAGCTGCAAGTGTGCTATCGGAAAGAGTCTTCAGTGCAGCTGGATCAATCCTGACAGAAAAAAGGACCCGTCTGTCAACCCAAAATGTGGATGATCTAACCTTCATTAAAATGAACCATGCATGGGTTTCCAAGGATTTTGTCCCACCTTCCCCTGATGACACATAGGGTGACAGAAAAATGGCTTGCATTGGTCCACCTCTTCCTGGGACTTCACCTATTTCGCCTTTTGCATCAGCTGAATGTCCAACATCAACATATGCCACTTTCTAAAACTCCCTAACTGTGCTGCCTCCCCCCCCATGGCCGGAGTCACCACCTAGCGCACGACACCGTGCGAGTGCCGTTGCCCTGGACAGGTGGGTAGGCCGACTCTTGGGTGCGGGCACTGGCACAGGGTCCCTCATAGTGCAATCAAGTGTCTCTGACGGTGGTGGTGCACACCCGCCGTCAGACACACCGCCGTACTATGAGGGGCCCAGTTCCAGTACCGACGCCCACGAGTGGGCCCCCCTTGCTTGGGCAGGGCCCCAGCATTTGCAATCTTTACCTCTCCCTGCTCCACCGCTGTGTAATCTGGGCCGTCAAATCCATACTGTGCCTGACACCGTCTGAGCCTGCCTCCTGATGTATAGACATATATTTTGAATGTGTACGCTATCCATACATGTTATCCGGGGATACGGTACCCTTTCTAACCTTTGTGCAATCACGTGCAATCCATACTGGGCCTAACACCGTCTGAGCCTGCCTCCTGATGTATAGACATATATTTTGAATGTGTACGCTATCCATACATGTTATCCGGGGATACGGTACCCTTTCTAACCTTTGTGCAATCACGTGCAATCCATACTGGGCCTAACACCGTCTGAGCCTGCCTCCTGATGTACAGACATATATTTTGAATGTGTACGCTATCCATACATGTTATCCAGGGATACGGTACCCTTTCTAACCTTTGTGCAATCACGTGCAATCCATACTGGGCCTAACACCGTCTGAGCCTGCCTCCTGATGTTCAGACATATATTTTGAATGTGTACGCTATCCATACATGTTATCCGGGGATACTGTACCCTTTCTAACCTTTGTGCAATCACGTGCAATCCATACTGGGCCTAACACCGTCTGAGCCTGCCTCCTGATGTACAGACATATATTTTGAATGTGTACGCTATCCATACATGTTATCCAGGGATACGGTACCCTTTCTAACCTTTGTGCAATCACGTGCAATCCATACTGGGCCTAACACGGTCTGAGCCTGCCTCCTGATGTACAGACATATATTTTGAATGTGTACGCTATCCATACATGTTATCCAGGGATACGGTACCCTTTCTAACCTTTGTGCAATCACGTGCAATCCATACTGGGCCTAACACCGTTTGAGCCTGTCTCCTGATGTACAGACATATATTTTGAATGTGTACGCTATCCATACATGTTATCCGGGGATATGGTACCCTTTCTAACCTTTGTGCAATCACGTGCAATCCATACTGGGCCTAACACCGTCTGAGCCTGCCTCCTGATGTATAGACATATATTTTGAATGTGTACGCTATCCATACATGTTATCCAGGGATACGGTACCCTTTCTAACCTTTGTGCAATCACGTGCAATCCATACTGGGCCTAACACCATCTGAGCCTGCCTCCTGATGTACAGACATATATTTTGAATGTGTACGCTATCCATACATGTTATCCGGGGATACGGTACCCTTTCTAACCTTTGTGCAATCACGTGCAATCCATACTGGGCCTAACACCGTCTGAGCCTGCCTCCTGATGTACAGACATATATTTTGAATGTGTACGCTATCCATACATGTTATCCAGGGATACGGTACCCTTTCTAACCTTTGTGCAATCACGTGCAATCCATACTGGGCCTAACACCGTCTGAGCCTGTCTCCTGATGTACAGACATATATTTTGAATGTGTTCGCTATCCATACATGTTATCCGGGGATATGGTACCCTTTCTAACCTTTGTGCAATCACGTGCAATCCATACTGGGCCTAACACCGTCTGAGCCTGCCTCCTGATGTATAGACATATATTTTGAATGTGTACGCTATCCATACATGTTATCCAGGGATACGGTACCCTTTCTAACCTTTGTGCAATCACGTGCAATCCATACTGGGCCTAACACCATCTGAGCCTGCCTCCTGATGTACAGACATATATTTTGAATGTGTACGCTATCCATACATGTTATCCGGGGATACGGTACCCTTTCTAACCTTTGTGCAATTACGTGCAATCCATACTGGGCATGAGAACGGCTGGCGAGCTGTTAAGCAAGCTACAGCACCTGTGGTTTGCACACGTAAGTTTTTCATTTTTTCAGGAATGACGGTTAGGCCTAATTCCGGAACTGCGGTTGACCTGCACTTACTGGGAAATCATTGTTCGCGGGTAATAATTGTCATCAGTGATCCCCATCACTAACGTTGTTCAGCGGGTTATCTGCACCTGTAAGCGACAAACGCTGGCCTTTTCAGTGTAGCGCACATGCAGCCACGGACATGTAAGGGCATGACACACCAGTTATTGGCCAATCTCATGTGCCAGAGCCTCACGTGTCCCTCTAGTAAGCCGGACTCGGACCGCGGGGCATGACGGAGTCTTGCTCGTTAACGGAATTAAGCTTGCAATGTGTGCATCTGTTCTGTAGCTGGCATGGTTGAGGTTTCCCAGGTGGAGTCGAATTTAACCGTAGGCTCCACTCCTGGTGGTGCCCTTCTGGACATTCCTTTAAGGTTCAGCTTTGCAACCATACTGCCCACGTAAAACAAACACTTTGCCTTCATGAACGCTGTTTGGAGGGTCATGACTCGTGGGAATAACACCGCCCAATCAGTTAACCTGCTAGAGAGATCGTTCGTTGCTCCCAAGCATGACATCACACTCCCTAGGAAGAAGGTAATGCCACTGTGGCGACCGTACTCCTGGGGGCGACACAAGTGCACTGATGCCCAGCCACTGCTCGATGAATCTGCTGGTACATTGACCCAGACCACTACATTCCCCTCGCACGCTACTCGGCCTGAATCTGACCCTGATGAAACTCAGGTTACCCTTCCCATATACAGTTCCATTTTACACGGTGACAAAGAGGAAGCTGCAGATGAAAGTGCAGGTTCGGCCCACCCGCCATCAGACACACCACCGTACTATCAGGGGCCCTGTGCCAGTGCCGTCGCCAACGAGTGGGCCCCCCCCTGCTTGCTCAGGATCACAGCACTTGCAAAGTTGAAATACTGTGCAGTGAGATGGAAGATGGGGATGACGAGGAGTCCAGACAAGTACAGGGATTCCCTAGCGAGGAGACTTATTTGATTGTTTTCAATGTTGGGACAGCAATTTTTGGGGAGCACTATACTCTGGAGAATGATAGATGGTGCCCACCATACACTGGAACATTCCAAAGGTGGATATCAGACACTGGAGCAGCATTTACAGGGCCCATTATACACTAGAGCAGTAGAAACGGGGCCCATTATGTTTGGAGCATTATTTGGGCCCATAAGACAGTGGAGCTTCATCCATGGGGACCAACATATACTGTAGCATTATGTGGAGCTCATCATATACTGTTTCAAACATTATATGGGACCAATGATTCTGTATGGAGAAATAGATGGGCCTCGTCATGAGATGTAAAAAGTGAAGTATTTTTCATTGTACTATACCGCTATTTCTCTGCCGTATCGGAGCATGATGAGTTGTGGTATGTGTTAAAGGGGCACTCTTTCACCCAGGGCACATGAAAACCTGGAGCCAGCCCTACCCCCCCACAACTTTAGCCAAATAACCCCCATTTTTCAGTGCGTAACTTGTATTATGAAGTTAATTAAGGTTGACAAGCTTAAGTAAGAAGTATTGATGCTTTTGGCATTCAAATGGGCACTGTAGGTGTGTTTCCTGTCCTCCTCTCACTGCCGACTTTTATTCCCCATTGACTTACATTGGGTTTCGTGTTTCGGGACGACCCCGACTTTTCCCTATAATCGGACGATCTTGCTCGACCCGACTTTTGGAAAAGTCGGGTTTCACGAAACGAAACGCGACCCTAAAAAACCAAAAGTCGCTCAACTCTACTCGCGAGTTTTCGCCGACGCCATTTTGGATCCCGACGTTGTCCTCGCCGGCGACATGTTCTTGCGGCGACGCCATCTTGACTATCGCGGGATTTCGCCGATCCAAAATGGCGTCGCCGCAAGAACATGTCGCCGGCGTGGACGACGTCGGGATCCAAAATGGCGTTGGCGAAATCTCGCGAGTTTTCGCCGACGCCATTTTGGATCCCGACATCGTCCTCGCCGGCGACATGTTCTTGCGGCGACGCCATCTTGACTATCGCGGGATTTCGCCGATCCAAAATGGCGTCGCCGCAAGAACATGTCGCCGGCGTGGAGGACGTCTGGATCCAGGATGGCGCCGGCGGAAGAAGATGTCGGGGATCGTGGATCAGCGGCGATGACGGCGTGAGTATGAGAGACGGAGTGAGAGAAAGGGTCGTATGTGGAGTGAAAGAGTGAGTGGACGTGAGTGGAGATGGTGAAAGGTGAGTGGAGTGTGTGTGTTGAGGGTTAACATGGAAAGAGGTGTGCGGTGACGTCACCGGTTACAACTGGACGGAAGTTGTTACAACCGGAAGTTGCTTAGGGCATTTATTATTATAGATGGGTATATGGGCATGGGACTATGGGATAGAGGATGTGTGATGGGTATATGGGCATGGGACTATGGGATGGAGGATGTGTGATGGGTATATGGGCACTCGACTATGGGATGGAGGATATGTATGATGGGTATATGGGCACGGGCCTATGGGATGGTGGATATGTATTATGGGTATATGGGCACGGGACTATGGGATGATGGAGGATAATTATAATTTGTTATAACTAGCAGTTAGTTACTATGCCCGGGCAGCGCCAGGCTCTTCAGCTAGTATATATATATATATATATATATATATATATATATATGTACACATACACATGTCATAGAGACACATATATATAATTCATACAGTTCTACATAGCAGAATAGCCGCTGAAACATTTGCCGGCATCATTAAAATCATTCCAAAACCCAACATGAAATGACACATGGTTTACATACAGTAAACCATTTCATTTCATGTTTTTTTATACAGTTGTGGCCAAAATTATTGACACCCCTGCAATTCTGTCAGATAATACTCAGTTTCTTCCTGAAAATGATTGCAAACAAAAATTCTTTGGTATTATTATCTTCATTTAATTTGTCTTAAATGAAAAAAACACAAAAAGAATTGTCCTAAAGCCAAACTGGATATAATTCCACACCAAACATAAAAAAGTGGGTGGACAAAAGTATTGGCACTGTTCGAAAAATCATGTGATGCTTCTCTAATTTGTGTAATTAACAGCACCTGTAACTTACCTGTGGCACCTAACAGGTGTTGGCAATAACTAAATCACACTTGCAGCCAGTTGACATGGATTAAAGTTGACTCAACCTCTGTCCTGTGTCCTTGTGTGTACCACATTGAGCATGGAGAAAGGAAAGAAGACAAAAGAACTGTCTGAGGACTTGAGAAACCAAATTGTGAGGAAGCATGAGCAATCTCAAGGCTACAAGTCCATCTCCAAAGACCTGAATGTTCCTGTGTCTACCGTGCGCAGTGTCATCAAAAAGTTTAAAGCCCATCGCACTGTGGCTAACCTCCCTAGATGTGGACGGAAAAGAAAAATTGACAAGAGATTTCAACGCAAGATTGTGCGGATGTTGGATAAAGAACCTCGACTAACATCCAAACAAGTTCAAGCTGCCCTGCAGTCCGAGGGTACAACAGTGTCAACCCGTACTATCCGTCGGCGTCTGAATGAAAAGGGACTGTATGGTAGGAGACCCAGGAAGACGCCACTTCTTACCCCGAGACGTAAAAAAGCCAGGCTGGAGTTTGCTAAAACTTACCTGAAAAAGCCTAAAACGTTTTGGAAGAATGTTCTCTGGTCAGATGAGACAAAAGTAGAACTTTTTTGGGCAAAGGCATCAACATAGAGTTTACAGGAGAAAGAAGGAGGCAATCAAAGAAAAGAACTCGGTCCCTACAGTCAAACATGGCAGAGGTTCCCTGATGTTTTTGGGTTGCTTTGCTGCCTCTGGCACTGGACTGCTTGACTGTGTGCATGGTATTATGAAGTCTGAAGACTACCAACAAATTTTGCAGCATAATGTAGGGCCCAGTGTGAGAAAGCTGGGTCTCCCTCAGAGGTCATGGGTCTTCCAGCAGGACAATGACCCAAAACACACTTCAAAAAGCACTAGAAAATGGTTTGAGAGAAAGCACTGGAGACTTCTAAGGTGGCCAGCAATGAGTCCAGACCTGAATCCCAAAGAACACCTGTGGAGAGATCTAAAAATGGCAGTTTGGAGAAGGCACCCTTCAAATATCAGGGACCTGGAGCAGTTTGCCAAAGAAGAATGGTCTAAAATTCCAGCAGAGCATTGTAAGAAACTCATTGATGGTTACTGGAAGCGGTTGGTCGCAGTTATTTTGGCTAAAGGTTGTGCAACCAAGTATTAGGCTGAGGGTGCCAATACTTTTGTCTGGCCCATTTTTGGAGTTTTGTGTGAAATGATCAATGTTTTGCTTTTTGCGTCATTCTCTTTTGTGTTTTTTCATTTAAGACAAATTAAATGAAGATAATAATACCAAAGAATTTGTGTTTGCAATCATTTTCAGGAAGAAACTGAGTATTATCTGACAGAATTGCAGGGGTGTCAATACTTTTGGCCACAACTGTATGTATTTCACTAGTAATTAGATGAGGGTTTGTGTGTAAAATTTGGGAGGTGTAGGGGTAATTTAAGGGGTTAATTCATTGTAAAAAATTGCGTGGGCTCCCGCAGTAATTTGTCAACCAGAGAGGTAAAGCAGGTGAGTGAGGGCAGATTTTAATAGCCTTGAGGGACCATTGTTTTTGCCCCCCCAGCTACAAAAATCTGCCCCCAGACACCCCAGAAAAGGCGCATCTATAAGGTGTGCCTTTTCTGGCACTTATCCTCTCTATTCCCATTGCCCTGTAAGGGTGGCGAATGGTTTAATAACAAAGGGTTAATGTCATCTTGCAATTGGAAGGTGACATTAAGTCGATAAATAATGGAGAGGTGTCAATAAGACACCTCTCCATTATTAACCCTAGACAATGAAAGGGTTAAAAAAACCACACATACATTAATTAAAAAGTCTTTTAATGAAATACAGACACCAAGTTTTTGACCAATTTTTATTGCTCTGCTATTCCAAAATTAAACCATGATCTGCAAAAAAAACATAAAAAGGCAACAATATACTTACCTCTCCACCATTCAGTCATGTCCCATGCTGTAATCCTTCACAAGGGGTTAAAGAATTTACAATGAGGACTGGTTCTAATGCGACCAGCCCTACTGTAAGCTACTTCAGAATGAATTAGTTCAGCTCTGCGCAGCCTTTCTGGCTGCCCGGAGATGAACTAATAAGCATGGGAAAGTTTATTACTTTTTTCCCACGCTCATCAGTTCACCTCAGGTCAGCCGGGCACTCCCACTGAGGCTGCGTAAAAGGTTTACATTGTAAAAACCACTTGTGGGACACAAACATTGCAGTGTGACCCAGAGAGTCTGCAGAGCATCGACATCACTAAGAAACAGAGCAGAGCGGCGCTGGACACCGCAGAAAGTAGTTGATTATATTAATACACTCACACTACACACCATACACATATCCACAAATTTAATATAAAATACAGTTGGCACGGAAAGTATTCAGACCCCTTTAAATTTTTCACTCTTTGCTTCATTGCAGCCATTTGGTAAATTCAAAAAAGTTCATTTTTTTCTCACTATTGTACACTCTGCACCCCATCTTGACTGAAAAAAACAGAAATGTAGAGATTTTTATTAAAAAAGAATAACTGAAATATCACATGGTCATAAGTATTCAGACCCTTTGCTCAATATTGAGTAGAAGCACCCTTTTGAGCTAGTACAGCCATGAGTCTTCTTGGGAATGATGCAACAAGTTTTTCACACCTAGATTTTGGGATCCTCTGCCATTCTTCCTTGCAGATCCTCTCCAGTTCCATCTGTTTGGATGGTGAACGTTGGTGGACAGCCATTTTCAGGTCTCTCCAGATATGCTCAATTGGGTTTAGGTCAGGGTTGTGGCTGGGCCAGTTAAGAATGGTCACAGAGTTGTTCTGAATCCACTCCTTTGTTTTTTTAGCTGTGTGCTTAGGGTCATTACCTTGTTGGAAGGTGAAATTTTGGCCAAGTCTGAGGTCCAAAGCACTTTGGAATAGGTTATCATCTATGATATCTCTGTACTTGGCCGCATTCATGTTTCTTTCAGTTGCAATCAGTGGTCCTGTTCCTGCAGCTGAAAAATACCCCGATAGTTTCACTGTTGGGATTGTATTGAGCAGGTGATGAGCAGTGCCTGGTTTTCTCCATACATACCACTTAGAATTATCACCAAAAAGTTCTATTTTCATCTCATCAGACCGAGAATCTTATTTCTCATAGTCTGGGAGTCCTTCATGTGTTTTTTTTTTAGCAAACTCTATGCGGGCTTTCATATGTCCTGCACTGAGGAGAGGCTTCCGTCAGACCACTCTGCCATAAAGGCCCAACTGGTGGAGGGCTGCAGTGATAGTTGATTTTGTAGAACTTTCTCCCATCTCACTACTGCATCTGTGTAGCTCAGCCACAGTGATCTTGGGTTCTTCTTTACCTCTCTTACCAAGGCTCTTCTCCCACGATTGCTCAGTTTGGCTGAACGGCCAGGTCTAGGAAGACTTCTGGTGGTTCCAAACTACTTCCGTTAGAATTATGGAGGTCACTGCTCTTAGGAACCTTGGAGGTCACTGTGCTCTTAGGAACCTTGAGTACTGCAGAAATTCTTTTGTAACCGTGGCCAGATCTGTGCCTTGCCACAATTCTGTCTCTGAGCTCCTTGGCCAGTTCCTTTGACTTCATGATTCTCATTTGGTCTGACATGCACTGTGAGCTGTGAGGTCTTATATAGACAGGTGTGTGCCTTTACAAATCAAATCCTATCAGTTTAACTAAACACAACTGGACTCCAATGAACGAGTAGAACCATCTGAAGAAGGATCACAAGGAAATGGACAGCATGTGACTTAAATATGAGTGTCTGATATTGGAAAATATCGGAATTTCCGATTTCCGATATCAATGCAAGTCAATGGGAGAAAAAAATCAGAATTACAAAATGACCACTACCGTGCTATACAGTATAATGGATAAAATGGAGGGGAAACACCTCAGGATAATGGGGAAGGAGTTTGCAGAGGCAGAGGAGCAAAAAAATCGCTAGAAAAATGAACAGAGTGAAAGCTGTAGCAGGAAAACTGGTCGCCATCTTCTTAACAGCAGTGTTTTTTCTTTGGGTTAGGATTAGTTGGGGTAGGGTTAGGGTTTTTGGTTAGTAGGGTAAGGGTTAGGGTAAGGGTAAGGCCTGTTTCACACATCGGTTTTTTGTGTCCGCCAAACGGATCCGTTTCCGTTTTTTGCCGCAAACAGATGCTACCGGATCTGTTTTTTTTTTACGGATCCACGGTAGCCGCTAATGCAAGTCTATGGGAAAAAAACGGATCCGCCAAAAACATAGCGGATCCGTTTTTTAACGGAAAATGACGGATTTGGACGGATTTAAAAAAACAGAAGTGTGATCCAGGCCTTAGGGGTTAGGGTTAGTAGGGTTAGGGTTAGTTAGGGTAATGGTTAGGGTTATTTGGGTTAGGGTAAGGGTTAGGGGTTAGGGTTAGATAGGGTTAGGGTTATGCTTATGGTTAGTAGTAGAGTTGAGCGACTTTTGTTTTTTTATGGCCGAGTTTCGTTTTGTGAAACCCGACTTTTCCAAAAGTCGGGTCAAGCAAGATCGGCCGATTATAGGGAAAAGTCGGGGTCGTCCCGAAACACGAAACCCAATGTAAGTCAATGGGGAATAAAAGTCGGCAGTGAGAGGAGGACAGGAAACACACCTACAGTGCTCATTTGAATGCCAAAAGCATCAATTCTTCTTACTTAAGCTGGTCAACCTTAATTAACTTCATAATACAAGTTACGCACTGAAAAATGGGGGTTATTTGGCTAAAGTTGTGGGGGGGTAGGGCTGGCTCCAGGTTTTCATGTGCCCTGGGCGAAAGAGCGCCCCTTTAACACATAATACCACAACTCATCATGCTCCGATACGGCAGAGAAATAGCGGTATAGTACAATGAAAAATACTTCACTTTTTACATCTCATGACGAGGCCCATCTATTTCTCCATACAGAATCATTGGTCCCATATAATGTTTGAAACAGTATATGATGAGCTCCACATAATGCTACAGTATATGTTAATCCCCATGGATGAAGCTCCACTGTCTTATGGGCCCAAATAATGCTCCAAACATAATGGGCCCCATTTCTAATGCTCTAGTGTATAATGGGCCCTGTAAATGCTGCTCCAGTGTCTGATGTCCACCTTTGGAATGTTCCAGTGTATGGTGGGCCCCATCTATCATTCTCCAGAGTATAGTGCTCCCCAAAAATTGCTGTCCCATCATTGAAAACAATCAAATAAGTCTCCTCGCTAGGGAATCCCTGTACTAGTCTGGACTCCTCGTCGTCCCCATCTTCCATCTCACTGCACAGTATTTCAACCTTGCAAGTGCTGTGATCCTGAGCAAGCAGGGGGGGCCCACTCGTTGGCGACGGCACTGGCACAGGGCCCCTGATCGTACGGTGTTGTGTCTGATGGCGGGTGGGCCGAACCTGCACTTTCATCTGCAGCTTCCTCTTTGTCACCGTGTAAGATGGAACTGTATATGGGAAGGGTAACCTGAGTTTCATCAGGGTCAGATTCAGGCCGGGTAGCGTGCGAGAGGAATGTAGTGGTCTGGGTCAATGTACCAGCAGATTCATCGAGCAGTGGCTGGGCATCAGTGCACTTGTGTCGCCCCCAGGAGTACGGTCGCCACAGTGGCATTACCTTCCTCCTAGGGAGTGTGATGTCATGCTTGGGAGCAACGAAGGATCTCTCTAGCAGGTTAACTGATTGGGCGGCGTTATTCCCACGAGTCATGACCCTCCAAACAGCGTTCATGAAGGCAAAGTGTTTGTTTTACGTGGGCAGTATGGTTGCAAAGCTGAACCTTAAAGGAATGTCCAGAAGGGCACCACCAGGAGTGGAGCCTACGGCGTAATTTGACTCAACACGGGCAACCTCAACCATGCCAGCTACAGAACAGATGCACACATTGCAAGCTTAATTCCGTTAACGAACGAGACTCCGTCATGCCCCGCGGTCCGAGTCTGGCTTACTAGAGGGACACGTGAGGCTCTGGCACATGAGATTGGCCAATAACTGGTGTGTCATGCCCTTACATGTCCGTGGCTGCATGTGCACTACACTGAAAAGGCCAGCGTTTGTCGCTTACAGGTGCAGATAACCCGCTGAACAACGTTAGTGATGGGGATCATTGATTACAATTATTACTCACGAACGATGATTTCCCAGTAAGTGCAAGTCAACCGCAGTTCCGGAATTAGGCCTAACCGTCATTCCTGAAAAAAATGAAAAACTTACGTGTGCAAACCACAGGTGCTGTAGCTTGCTTAACAGCTCGCCAGCCATTCTCACGCCCAGTATGGGTTACACATGATTGCACAAAGGTGAGAAAGGGTACCGTATCCCCGGATAACATGTATGGATAGCGTACACATTCAAAAGATATGTCTAAACATCAGGAGGCAGGCTCAGACGGTGTCAGGCACAGTATGGCTTGCAAGTGATTGCACAAAGGTGAGAAAGGGTACCGTATCCCCGGATAACATGTATGGATAGCGTACACATTCAAAATATATGTCTATACATCAGGAGGCAGGCTCAGACAGTGTAAGGCCTAGTATGGCTTGCAAGTGATTGCACAAAGGTGAGAAAGGGTCCCGTATCCCCGGATAACATGTATGTATAGCGTACACTTTCAAAAGATATGTCTATACATCAGGAGGCAGGCTCAGACGGTGTAAGGCCCAGTATGGCTTGCAAGTGATTGCACAAAGGTGAGAAAGGGTACCGTATCCCCGGATAACATGTATGGATAGCGTACACATTCAAAAGATATGTCTATACATCAGGAGGCAGGCTCAGACGGTGTTAGGCCCAGTATGGCTTGCACGTGATTGCACAAAGGTGAGAAAGGGTACCGTATCCCCGGATAACATGTATGGATAGCGTACACATTCAAAAGATATGTCTATACATCAGGAGGCAGGCTCAGACGGTGTTAGGCCCAGTATGGCTTGCACGTGATTGCACAAAGGTGAGAAAGGGTACCGTATCCCCGGATAACATGTATGGATAGCGTACACATTCAAAAGATATGTCTATACATCAGGAGGCAGGCTCAGACGGTGTCAGGCACAGTATGGCTTGCAAGTGATTGCACAAAGGTGAGAAAGGGTACTGTATCCCCGGATAACATGTATGGATAGCGTACACATTCAAAAGATATGTCTATACATCAGGAGGCAGGCTCAGACGGTGTTAGGCCCAGTATGGCTTGCACGTGATTGCACAAAGGTGAGAAAGGGTACCGTATCCCCGGATAACATGTATGGATAGCGTACACATTCAAAAGATATGTCTATACATCAGGAGGCAGGCTCAGACGGTGTCAGGCACAGTATGGCTTGCAAGTGATTGCACAAAGGTGAGAAAGGGTACTGTATCCCCGGATAACATGTATGGATAGCGTACACATTCAAAATATATGTCTATACATCAGGAGGCAGGCTCAGACGGTGTTAGGCACAGTATGGATTGCACGTGATTGCACAAAGGTGAGAAAGGGTACCGTATCCCTGGATAACATGTATGGATAGCGTACACATTCAAAAGATATGTCTATACATCAGGAGGCAGGCTCAGACGGTGTTAGGCCCAGTATGGATTGCACATGATTGCACAAAGGTGAGAAAGGGTACCGTATCCCCGGATAACATGTATGGATAGCGTACACATTCAAAATATATGTCTATACATCAGGAGGCAGGCTCAGACGGTGTTAGGCCCAGTATGGATTGCAAGTGATTGCACAAAGGTGAGAAAGGGTACCGTATCCCCGGATAACATGTATGGATAGCGTACACATTCAAAATATATGTCAATACACCAGGAGGCAGGCTCAGATGGTGTCAGGCACAGTATGGATTTGACGGCCCAGACTACACAGCGGAGGAGCAGGGAGAGGTAAAGATTGCAAATGCTGGGGCCCTGCCCAAGCAAGGGGGGCCCACTCGTGGGTGTCGGTACTGGCACTGGGCCCCTCATAGTACGGCGGTGTGTCTGACGGCGGGTGTGCACCACCACCTTCAGAGATACTTGATTGCACTATGAGGGACCCTGTGCCAGTGCCCGCGCCCAAGAGTCGGCCTACCCACCTGTCCAGGGCAACGGCACTCGCACGGTGTCGTGCGCTAGCTGGTGACCCCGGCCATGGGGGGGGGAGGCAGCACAGTTAGGGAGTTTTAGAAAGTGGCATATGCTGATGTTGGACATTCAGCTGATGCAAAAGGCGAAATAGGTCAAGTCCCAGGAAGAGGTGGACCAAAGCAAGCCATTTTTCTGTCACCCTATGTGTCATCAGGGGAAGGTGGGACAAAATCCTTGGAAACCCATGCATGGTTCATTTTAATGAAGGTTAGATCATCCACATTTTGGGTTGACAGACGGCTCCTATTTCTGTCAGGATTGATCCAGCTGCACTGAAGACTCTTTCCGATAGCACACTTGCAGCTGGGCAAGCGAGCTCCTGTAAGGCATATTGGGCCAATTCAGGCCAGGTGTCCAGTTTAGCAGCCCAATAGTCAAAGGGGAATCACCTGTGTGGGAGAACATCGATATGGGAGGAAAAGTAGTTTGTAACCATAGTTGACAACTGCTGTCTCCTGTCACTTTCCATCGATGCTGTATTACCAGTTGTGTGCCTTTATAGCGTGGATCCAGGATGCTGGCCAACCAGTAGTCGTCATCATTCATCATTTTGGCAATGCGGGGGTCCCTTTTTAGGATCCGCAAGGCATAATCTGACATGTGGGCCAATGTTCCTGGTGTCAATGATGCACTGCGAGTGCTGGTTGGAGGAGCACTTTCTGGCAAATCTACATCCCTCCAGTCACGCACAAACCCTGTACCAGACCTTGCCACGCCAACATTTTCACTTGCCCCACGAGATGCATCCTCGTCCCCTAAGTAATCATCCCCATCATCATCCTCCTCCTCCTCTTCTTCCTCCAACTCGTCCAGGAGAGGTCCCTGAGCAGACAATGGCTGAATGTCATCAAGGATTCCCTCCACCTCTTCCTCCTCGTCAACATTGGCTGCAGACGCCTACTCCTTAAGGTGCGTCAAAGTTTGAATGAGCAGACGCATAAGTGGGATGCTCATGCTTAGGATGGCGTCGTCTGCGCTTACCAGCCGTGTGCATTCCTCAAAACACTGAAGGACTTTACAGAGGTCTTTCAGCTTCGGCCACTGCACACCTGTCAACTCCATGTCTGCTCTCAAAGTGCCTGGCCGTGTATCCTCCCACAAATGCATTATGGCCTGCCTCTACTCGCACAGCCGCTCCACCATGTGCAGGGTGGAGTTTCACCTTGTTGCAATGTCGATAATGAGGCGGTGGTTGGGAAGGTGGAGCAATCATTGCAGCTTCTGCATACGAACGGAGTGTACAGGCGACCGGCGGATGTGCGCGCACAGTCTTCGCACCTTATGGAGCAGGGCTGTTAACTCCGGATAATTTTTGAGGAAGCACTGCACCACCAGGTTCAAGGTGTGAGCCAAGCAAGGTATGTGGCTGAGTTTTGAAAGGGCTATGGCTGCCACAAAATTACGGCCGTTATCACTAACTACCTTGCCTGCCTCAGGATGTACACTGCCCAGCCATGACTCAGTTTTTCGCTTCAAGTACTCGGCCAGCACCTCGGCGGTGTGTCTGTCGCCCAAACACATCATCTGCAACACAGCCTGCTAACGCTTTCCACTAGCTGCTCGATAGGGGGACACCTCGTGTGCAACAGTGGCAGCTGCAGATGGAGTGTTCGTACGACTGCGCTCTGTGGACGAGCTTTCGCTTCTGGAGGAGGAGGAGGAGGAGGGTGGAACGCCTACAGCCAACTGTTTCCTATACCGTGGGCTAGGCAGCACTGTCCCACCACCGCTTTCCCCTGTGGACCCTGCATCCACCACATTACCCCAGTGCGCAGTGATGGACACGTAACGGCCCTGGCCATGCCGACTGGACCATGCATCAGTTTTGAGGTGCACCTTTCCACTCACTGACTGCTTGAGTGCATGGACAATGCGGTCTTTCACATGATGGTGGAGGGCTGGGATGGCTGTGCAAGAGAAGAAGTGGTGACTGGGTAGGTCATAGCGTGGTACTGCATAGACCATGAGTTCGCGGAAAGCTGCGCTTTCCACCAACCGATAGGGCATCATCTCAAACGAGATTAGTTTGGCAATGTGGGCGTTCAAACCCAGTGTACGCGGATGAGAGACTGAGTACTTTCTTGACCTACTCATAGTGTCTGGGAGGGTGAGCTGGACTTGAGAGCTGCATATTGTAGAAGTAGCGGTGGACAGGGCGGACTGAGAGAGGGTTGATGATGGTGATGATGGTGATGGAGTTGGTGTTCTTTCTGATGGCCTAGATTCAGTATTTCGTTGATATAACAGTGGGATTCCCTGACTGCTGTGGCCTTGCAACGACACCTCAACATTTGCTGCTGTGCTAACTGGTGGGCTTACAGTGGGGGAAACAATGTAGCGTTGCTGACTACCTTCTTTGTGATCAGTTGCACATGTGGCACTTGAGGTTTGGTATTGTGTCCACGCTTGCAAGTGCATGCTGGTTAAATGTCTAAGCATGCAACTGGTATTCAAATTTTTCAGATTTTTCCCTCGGCTAAAGGTCTTTGCGCACTTCTTACAGATAACCTTGGCCTGATCATGAGGATTTTGTTCAAAAAAGTGCCACACTGCACTCTTCCTACTTTGGCAGACATTTTGCGGCCTAGCACGCTGTGATGTTTTGACCCTCTGGACAAGCTGTCCAGCAACTCTTTTGATTTTTGGAACCTGTCTCTGGAGTGCTCCGGGCCTGCCAGATAACAGCTGTTGCGATGTTGATGTCTGCTGTGGATGCTCCTCATCTGAGCTATTGGAAGCAGCACCCTCTTCCCCCAATGGATGCCAATCTGGGTCAACAACTGGGTCATCCATCACCTCCTCTTCAATGTCATGTGCACCTTCCTCTGTGTCACCGTGTATGGTGGTATAGTGTGCGGGAAGGGGCACCTGAGTCTCATCAGGGTCAGAATCTGTCTCTGTACACTGCGAGGACAATGTAGTGCTCTGAGTGAATGTACCAGCAGAATCATCTATCAGCAGCTGTGCATCAGTGCACTCCATGTCAGATTCATCTTGGCCTGGGTAATTCACCATTTCACTTGATAATCCAGGCATGGTATGTGAAAACAGCTCCATGGAGTAATCAGTAGTATGGCCTGCGTCATCCTTCAATCTTGGTTGTGGTGAAGGACACAAGGAAAGGTGTGGTTCATGAACATGAGCCTCCAATGACGACTCAGTGCTTTTACTTTTTACAACTTCAGAAGAGGAGGCGATAGAGCTGGAGGCTGAGTCAGCAATGTAAGACAAAACTTTTTCCTGATGCTCTGGCGTTAAAAGCGGTTTGCCAACTCCTAGAAAACTAAGCCTTCGAAGCCTTATGGAGCCAGACGATGACGCAGGCTCAACACCTCCTGCATTCGGTCCTATTTTGCTTTTGCCACTACCATCAGATCCACCACCAACACCATCATTACCAGCTGCCAACCCCCACCCAATTCCACGGCCTCTTCCACCAGCCTTCCTCATTTTTGGTAGAAATGTAGACAAAATCCAACAAACTATATAGTAATGTAAAACAAGGTACAAGGTGTCTATAGGACAGGGGAGATTTAGATTTTCTGCACACACTAGTGGACACTGGACACTTTTGGATTGTGTGAGGCCCACTGAATATCAGAGCGCTATGTCACAGGCTCGATGGCACAGGTGTGAAAAAAGTGACTACAGGATAAGGGAGATTTTGAATTTCTGGGAGATTTTGAATTTCTGCAGACACTTGTGGACACTGGACACTTGGATTGTGTGAGGCCCACTGAATATCACAGCGCTATGTCACAGGCTCGATGGCACAGGTGTGAAAAAAGTGACTACAGGATAAGGGAGATTTTGAATTTCTGGGAGATTTTGAATTTCTGCAGACACTTGTGGACACTGGACACTTGGATTGTGTGAGGCCCACTGAATATCACAGCGCTATGTCACAGGCTCGATGGCACAGGTGTGAAAAAAGTGACTACAGGATAAGGGAGATTTTGAATTTCTGCAGACACTTGTGGACACTGGACACTTGAATTGTGTGAGGCCCACTGAATATCACAGCGCTATGTCACAGGCTCGATGCAGCAGGTGTGAAAAAAGTGACTACAGGATAAGGGAGATTTTGAATTTCTGCAGACACTTGTGGACACTGGACACTTGGATTGTGTGAGGCCCACTGAATATCACAGTGCTATGTCACAGGCTCGATGGCACAGGCTTGAAAAAAGTGACTACAGGATAAGGGAGATTTTGAATTTCTGTGAGATTTTGAATTTCTGCAGACACTTGTGGACACTGGACACTTGGATTGTGTGAGGCCCACTGAATATCACAGTGCTATGTCACAGGCTCGATGGCACAGGTGTGAAAAAAGTGACTACAGGATAAGGGAGATTTTGAATTTCTGCAGACACTTGTGGACACTGGACACTTGGATTGTGTGAGGCCCACTGAATATCACAGTGCTATGTCACAGGCTCGATGGCACAGGTGTGAAAAAAGTGACTACAGGATAAGGGAGATTTTGAATTTCTGCAGACACTTGTGGACACTGGACACTTGGATTGTGTGAGGCCCACTGAATATCACAGCGCTATGTCACAGGCTCGATGGCACAGGTGTGAAAAAAGTGACTACAGGATAAGGGAGATTTTGAATTTCTGCAGACACTTGTGGACAGTGGACACTTTTGGATTGTGTGAGGCCCAATGAATATCAGAGCGCTATGTCACAGGCTCGATGGCACAGGTGTGAAAAAAGTGACTACAGGATAAGGGAGATTTTGAATTTCTGCAGACACTGGACACTTGGATTGTGTGAGGCCCAATGAATATCACAGCGCTATGTCACAGGCTCGATGCAGCAGGTGTGAAAAAAGTGACTACAGGATAAGGGAGATTTTGAATTTCTGCAGATACTTGTGGACACTGGACACTTTTGGATTGTGTGAGGCCCACTGAATATCAGGGCGCTATATCACAGGCTCGATGGCACAGGTGTGAAAAAAGTGAATTGTAGAATTGGGCAGAATAGGAATCTCCCTAGAGTGTAGGTCTGTAAGAACGGAACAAGTCCTCCACAGTGACACACAGATAGCTTCACTGTGGCTGTGATAACAGCCGTTACACGGTACTGTGTGAGGAGCGTACACCGCTGTATGGTGTGAATAAATGCACGCTCAGTACCTTAGCAGGACAAAAAAAAATTGGGATTGCTTTTAAAAAAGCAGTTTGCAGAGCAGTGGGGAAACAGCAATGCAGCTGTCAGGAAGCCTTAGAAGGCAGCCTAACAACCAACACCGCTGATCCACCACAATATAGCCTCCCCTTGCACTGCACACACAGTGACTGGTGTGTTGCACAGGCAAAATCGCTAGCAGCAGAAGCAGTTTTTTTGTCTTCTTCCCTGCCTAACGCTCTCCCTACAGAATCAGCAACCTCTCCCTATGCTAAGATCGGCAGAAGTAAGATGGCGGTCGGCGTGCATGCCCTTTTATAACCCCTGTGACGCCCACCAAAGCAAGCCAATCACTTGCATGCCCTTCTGAAAGATGGTGGCGACCCCTGTCTATGTCATCACGTTGCCCACAGTGTCCGTGGATCCTGATTGGCTGAAAAAAAGCGCTAAACAAACTTTTGAAACGCGACTTTGGCACGTAAGTCGCCGACCTCGTGGCCGACCTCATCCTAGGGTCAGGTTTCGTTTCATGAAACCCGACTTTGCCAAAAGTCGGCGACTTTTGAAATTGTTCGACCCGTTTCGCTCAACTCTAGTTTGTAGGGTTATATTTTGGGGTTATGGTTATTAGGGTTAGGGGTTATGGTTATGGTTAGCAGGGTTAGGGGTTAGGGTTAGTAGGGTTAGGGTTAGGGGTTAGGATTAGTAGGGTTATGGTTAGGGGTTAGGGTTTAGGTTTAGGGTTAGTAGGGTTAGGGTAAGGGTTAGGGGTTAGGGTTAGTGGTTAGGGTTAGGGGTTAGGGGTTAGGGATAGTTAGGGTTAGTGATTTTACATTATTAAATTAAAACTGCCGGTGGTGGTGTCAATATGCCCTTTGACTGACATGTGTCTGCGTTCAGCTCACCTTGCTTTGCAGGGAGTTTCTAGGAGCACCACGTGGAGGAACGGATACACTCCCTTTAAACCATGCTTAGTTTTCTTCTGCTGATTATATTACTGTTATTCAGTAATTCTGCATATTTATATTCTGCTTTTGGTTCATGTACATCTGCTCCTACTGCTTCCTAAACCTCCGTCTATGGTTATTCTGCTATTGTCTGGTCGCAGAATGTCCCAAACCCAGAGGAAATATGCAGAAGTAACAGTAGGCACAGGAACTTGAGAGAACCAGCTGGTGAGTCTGGAACCCGTATAGGCAGCAGAAATCAGCATAAGAGCCAATGGAACTAACGGGCACCAGCTGACATTACCGGAGCCCGTTAACTAAGCAGGAGGTACCTGTGCCAGAATGCACTACCAAGGACCAGCAGACGTTACTGGAACTCGGATACCACAAAGGAGGGACCTAAGCCATTGACTCTACTGAGAACCAGCTGATGTTACTGGAACCCAGATAAGCAGCAGAAGGTAAAAGTGCCAGTGGCTATACTGGACAACAGCTGACATTACTGTAGCCCGGATACCACAATGTAGTAGTGACATAAGCCAAAAGCATTGCTGAGAAGCCCAAAAAACCCCCACAAAGACGCAAGTTCAAGAGCAAAAAGACAGGTGTCCGGGGACATCTCCATCTGTCTTCTTGTCTTGGGTCTTCTGCATCTGTTTTCCTGTCCTGAGTCTTCTGCATCTGTCTTCCAGTCTTGCGTCTTCTACCAGAGTAATACCTTCTCAGAGGAAGGTGCAAGAGCCACATTTGCCCCCGCAACCCGGACACAGTCTTCTTTACTCCGCAGTCGCAGCAGGGGAGGAGCAGGGCCTACTGGAACTGTCGAGACCAACCTTGAGCGCCAGGTCCCGGAGTCCATGTAGGGGGCTCCTACACTACCGACACCATGGATAACAGCAAACTGAGCTGGAATGATGTACGGCGGGGGCGTGGAACAGTGCGGCGGACACAACCGTGTACCGGCGAGCGTTGTCGAAACACGGTTTGGAGCAGGAGCTACCCGTGCCCTTGGGCACTCCCGAGAACCAGCTGGTGATGCTGGAACTCGGTTTACCTCTCGGGGGAGGCACCTGTGTGCGCACTTCACTGGCAGGAAACAGTCAGCGTGGCTGGATCCCACCTCTTGTGCTTCTGCCTATAGGTGTTTGGCATCTGTCGTCCTTTTTTTCCACTTTGGTCTAATGAGGTACAGCTGGCGGTACTGTTGCCCAGAAACACAGCATGCTGTAAAAGTGGCAGTCACGGAAATGGGCACTAGCTGGCGGTACTAGAGCCCAGAAACACGGCATGTTGTGAAAGTGGCAGTCACGGAAATGGGCACTAGCTGGCGGTACTAGAGCCCAGAAACACGGCATGCTGTGAAAGTAGCAGTCACAGAAATGGGCACTAGCTGGCAGTACTAGAGCCCAGAAATACGGCATGCTGTGAAATCAGCAGTCACAGAAATGGGCACTAGCTGGCGGTACTAGAGCCCATGGAAAACAGTATGAGGTGAAAAAGTCAGTCACAGAACCAGATGCTAGATGTTAGTAGTAGAGGCCAGAGCACGGGCATAACAGATGATATTATGTGCAACATAGGTGTCATGCCCGTCATGCCAGCCATGCTGCTTGTGCTGCATGATCCCCATTGTCATGCCTGTCATGCCTCATTGTCCCCAGGTCGGGGTCCCTGAGGGCGCCCCGCGGGTCTCGCCTGTGTGTACAGGCGCACCTCATGACTGTTATGCCACAAGACGCCTGGAGCAGTGTGCACACATGCTTTAACTCATGGCTGCACGCTGTTGCTTGGTAACCATCCATCTCTGCTCTGATTCAGCAATCCTCTGTATTTCTGGAACCCCTGATCATGTGACCTTTCCTATGTTCCAGCACTGTCTGATTCTGCAATCCTCTGTATTCCTGGAACCCCTGATCATGTGACCTTTCCTATGTTCCAGCACTGTCTGATTCTGCAATCCTCTGTATTCCTAGAACCTCTGAGCATGTGACCTTCTCTATGATCCAGCCAGTCTGATCTAGCAACGCTCTCTATGACCCAGGAGGAACTGAACCGGAAGTCCTTCCCTGGTCCTGACCCGGAAGTCCAGGTGCTATGGTGCTATATCAGACCGCCCCTTCCTATGGTCGGGGCCTGAGTATCGTGTTGCTTCCCTGCATGGCTGCTTGGTCTGCTCGGTCGCTCCCTGTATTCTGTGCCCCTGCACTCTGCTCTGTAGTGCGTCTCTGCACACGCTCTCTGCTTGTACTCTGTCTCTTGTCTCGTGCCATGTCATGTGTTGTCTTTCGTGCTGTGTTTTCTTTTGCTATGCTTTGCCTTGTACTACTTCCTCTGTTCTCTGCCTTTGCCTGTTTCGCTGTTTTGCCTAAGCTCTTCCTTGTCTTGTTGTTCGTCCTGTGTTCCGTGTCTAGTCTCAAGGCTCTGCCTTGACCCGGCTCTGGGCTCCGGCCTACGCTCCGCTGCTAGACTCTGTTCTATGGTGCTCTCTAGCACACTCCTTGACTAGTCTCAAGGCTCCACCTTGACCCAGCTCTGGGCTTCGGCCTACGCTCTGCTGCTAGTTCTATGTCTCTCTACCGGACTAGTCTCAAGGCTCTGCCTTGACCCGGCTCTGGGCTTTGGCCTATGCTCCGCTGCTAGTTCCGCTCTCTGTCCTGAACCCTGACCCTGGCGTGCCCTCTGCACGTGCAGGACCCTGTCTTGAACTCTGTGTCTTGCCTCCGTTTTTCGTGCGCCCTTGCACCTCTCGTACTATGCTTTGCCGTGCTGTCTCGCACGCGTCTCTGTCCTGTACCTTTGCCTAGCCCTGCCTAGTGGCTGCGTGCCCTCTTGCACGTGCCTGATTACTCTGTGACCGCCTGTTGTGCCTCAGCCATGCCGCCCCTAGTCGTGCCCGCCTGTGTGCCTCAGCCGTGCTCGCCGTCCAGTGTTATTGTGGTTTCCGCCTGTCTGTGCCTCAGCTGTGCCACCTCTAGTCGTGCCCGCCTGCCTATGCCTCCAGTCGGTACCGCCTGCCGGTGCCCCAGTCGTGGTTTCCGTGCTCCCTTGCACTAACGCTGTTTCTCGCACTGTGCATTTTCGTGCTACTCTTGCACAAGTCTTTCGCTTTCCTTGCTGTCCTGAACCTTGTCTCTCTGTCATGTTCTGAGTTCTATAACCTGTCTTGCATCCTTGTCTTGCTAGTACCTTGCTCTGTGCTTTGCTCTTTGCCTTGAATCCTGACCTTGGCGTGCACCTCTGCACGCGCAGGACACCAGTCCTGACCTTCAAAGCCCAACGTGTTCTCTAGCACGTGTGGGACCCGCTGCTAACCTTGTAACCTGGCGTGCCCCCTAGCATGGCCAGGACCATTCTTTGTACAGTGCCCCTGGCATGCCCTAGCACGCGCAGGACCTTGAATCTTGAATCATGGTGGCTTCCTTACTGCGCCGAGCACCTTGGACTTTGAACCCTGGCGTGTCCCTACACACGCACCCTGTCTTGTGCTTTGAACCCTGGTGTGTCCCCTACACGCGCACCCTGCCTTGAACTTTGCCTTGGACCCTGGTGTGTTCCTTAACACGCATCATGTCTTTAACCTTGTCGTGTCTCCTTGCCTGAACCTTGGTTTGCCTGCCGGATGCCCGGAACCTGCCGATCACTGCTAGAGATCCTAAGCCTGATGACTGCAGCCTGATGCCCTGATCCTGGCGATCGTTGCCTGCTGTCCGGAGTCTGACGTCATCGTGCCTTTGCCTGTACCAAGGCATACCATCTAGCACGTATCATGCCATGGACCTTGGCGTGCCCCCGCACACACCTTGCTGTGTTTTCCCTGTGTTTTCATGTCCTGTACCTGATGTTACCCTGAAGTTTTCCTTAATGAAGATACCTTGAACTTACGTCTTGTCTTGTTTCCTGCCCGTCCCTGGTCGTCAGACACTCAAATTGTGTCTTCCTTGAGCCGGCCATCAGGTTTTAGCAGTCGTGGTGGCTCACCCCCTTGGTCTTGCCCCTGACAATCCCTGTATAGGGGGTGGTTCCTCACAAGGTCAGCTCGCCCTCGGTGGGTGGGTGCCACGACCCAGAGGGTCCACTCTAAAGAAAAGTCGACTCAGCTAAAGCTGACTCCTCACAATAGGCACATGACAGAGCATGCATTCTGCTACCAACCATGCATGTAACCTGTCTACTCTGGCCCAGGTCAGCAAAAGTCACCAGAAATCCAGGCCTGGTTCATTTTTATGAATGTAAGCCGGTCCACATTTGCAGTGGATAGTCTGGTACGTTGGTCAGTTAGTACATTGCCAGCTGCACTAAAGACGCGTTCAGAAATCACACTGGCACCAGGACAAGCCAGGACCTCCAAGGCATACTGGCTAAGCTCAGGCCATGTATCCAACTTGGAGACCCAAAGCTTGAAGGGGGCAGATCCATCCTGAAGCACACTGACAGGGGTGGAGAGGTATTGTGCCATCATGTCACGGTAACGTTGCCTCCTAGTGCGTTGCACTGTCTGTGCTGATGGTGCCCGAACTGTTTGCGGGTTCAGAAACCATTGGAACAGGTTGGGTATACTGAACCTGTCAGTAGCAGATGTACTGCTTCTGCTACCGGCTTCTGAACGAATTCCGCTGGGCCCAGGATGCGCTGAGGTGCCTGCTAATGCACGCGCATCACTGCTATGCGGTGGAAAAGAGTACATGAGTGAATTAACCAGTGCGTCTTGGTACTCCTGCATTTTACGCGCTCGGTTTAATGGTGTAATTAGACTTTGAAGGCTGTCCCGGTAACGTGGATCTAAGAGGGTGGCCACCCAGTAGTCATTTGTGTGGAGAATACGAGCCACACGTGGGTCGTTTCTCAGACACTGCAGCATGAAGTCACTCATGTGCTGAAGGCTGCCAACTGGCCATCCATCGCTGTCACCAGCTGGAGGAATGTGCTCTGGCTGTTCTGCATCACCCCATCCATGCTCTATCTGGTGACTACTAGTAGAGCGCTGTGTACTTTCCTCCTCTGGCTCATCCTCATAGTCCTCCTCATCCTCCTCGCTTGCTGTGTCCTGCCTGGACCTTTGTGAGGCACCCACAGAGCTTTGTACCAACCGGGCCGATGAAGATTGCCTGGTTGGTGCAAGTGTCTCATCATACTCCTCCTGAGAAACCTCATCCCTTAGTCCTTTAAGTGATGATTCTATAAGGCATATAAAGGGAATAGTCAGGCTGAGTAGGGCAGCATCCGCGCTCGCCATCAGAGTGGAGTTCTCGAAGCACTTCTAAATGGTGCATATGTCCTTCATGGATGCCCACTCTGTGGTTGTAAAGTGGGAGGGCTGAGATGTGTGTCGCCTACTTTGCGTCTGATGCAGCTGCAATTCCATAATTGCAGGCTGCTGCTCACACAACCTCCGCAGTATATGCAAAGTCGAATTCCACCTAGTGGGGAGGTCGTCAAAGATGCGTTGCTCGGGCAGGCCCAATCTGCGCTGCATGGCTGAAAGGCGCGATGCAGCCATGCTTGAACGCCGCAAATGAGAGCACTCGTATCTGACTTTGTGCAGCAGCTCCTCAAGGGCAGGATAGTTCCTAAGGAAACTCTGCACCACCAAGTTTAGGACGTGGGCAAGGCATGGAATGTGAGTCAGACTACCTAGGCCCAGAGCCGCAACCAGGTTTCGGCCGTTGTCACACACCACCATACCTGGCTAGAGGTTGAGCGGCGCAAGCCACATGTCGCTCTACTCCTTGAGCATGGTCCACAGCTCGGTTGCGGTGTAGCTAACATCACCCAGATAAACCAATTTCAACACGGCCTGTTGATGTTTGGCCGATGCAGTGCTGAAATCGGTTGTTGTGGTACGTCTGGGTGCAGGCGAGTCTGACGAGGAGTATGAGGAGGAGTCAATTTGTACGGAGGAGAGGCCTGCAATCCATGGAGTTGGCAGGACCTGCGCGCTTGCACTGTCTACTTCAGTTCCAGGCTCAACTACATTTACCCAATGGCAGTGATGGAAATGTAGCGTCCCTGGCCATGCTGACCGGTCAACGCGTCGGTTGTCAGGTGGACCTTGCTACTAACTGCATTTTGTAGCGCATGCTTAATTTTACGCTCCACATGCTGTTGCAGGGCGGGGACAGCTTGCCTGCTGAAGTAGAAGCGACTGGGAAGGCTGTTTTGTGGGATTGCAAACCCCAACATATCGATAAAGGCAGGCTTGCTCACCAGCCAGAATGGTAGCACTTCCACTGCAAGCAGTTTGGCAATGCGAGAATTCATGCCCTGTGCTCGTGGGTGGTTTGCCGAGTACGGGCGCCTTTTCTCCCACACCTGTGTGACAGATGGCTGCACACTGGATTGGGAGTGTGAGGATGCCCGCGATTGGGATGCTGATGCTGATGAAGTACAGACAGTGTGTCGCCGTACAACACTGCCTGCAGATGCATTCTGGCGAGGAAGTGGGAGCAGCTGTTTGCGAGCTGGAGGAAGAGGTGGCTGCTGTGGCTGAAGAGGTGGAAGGTGGGGGACCAGCTGCAGGTGGCGAATCATCTTGGGTGTGATGCTGCCACTCCACAGGGTGCCTCTTCCTGACATGCATCAACATATTGGTGGTATTAAAGTTGCTGACGTCCTTACCTCTCCTCACAGTTTGTCGACAAAGCTTGCATCTGACTACTGTAACGTCATCTGCAACTTGGTCGAAAAAGGCCCATGCACCACAATTCTTGGGCGCACCCCTTGTGCTCTTTAAAAGAGCCCTGCTCCTAACAGGTGCTGAAGTTGAGGGAGCCAACAACCAATTTTTCCCTCTTTCTCTCCCACGTGGACGGCCACGCTGCGCCACACCTGCAAGCTCTTCCTCTGAGCTATCCCCACTTGCTTGCTGCCCCTCAGCATGCAATGATGGGTCAAGGACCTCGTCATCCAATACACTTTCGTCAGAAACTGGCAGCTGAGTTTCATCATCATCTGCTGACTGGGGTCTGGTCACTGTAGGCACTGGCCCACCCTCCACTTCTTCCTCAGACGCACACAGTGGTTGCGCCTCTGTGCACACTACCTCTTCTTCAGCTGCAGGAATGCTGTCTGGCTGGCACACAGATTCCAAGCCAACAAATTCTGAGAAGAGGATTAAGGTTGGCTCCTGGCCCTCTGAATGTCTGGGCAATTTAGTGGGCGGTGAAGAAGCAGATGGGTGCTGCTCTTCAGTGGCCTGACCCGATGTGGTGAAGAGGTCCTGGGAGGATGCTGCGCTCATTGAGGTGGATGCCTCAGCTGCCATCCAACCAACAACGGTTTCTACTTGATCCTCTCTTATCAGCCTATGGCCCTGCGCTCCTAACAAGCTGCGCATAAATGACTGCTGCCGGGTGAAAGTAGGTGCTGAGTGACTTGGGCCTGCTGCTTGCTCTGGATGTGCACCATGTCTAGCTGCTGGTGCACCTCTTCCGCGGCCGCTGCGGGGATATCCCTTACTCCCTGCCTTTTTCATCTCTATCGATGGATTCAAAATGGCAAGAAAGTAATTATTAGGGATTAGTGTGCTTATTCCTGTAGGACTACAAAAAGGTATAAGAAACACTAATGCAACTGTATGATGGTGTGTCTGCTACACTTTATTTGAATCTAGTGTGGCCTACACAAAGAGTAACGTGTGTTTGTGGTGCTGGTGTACACGTTACGGTCGGATGTCACATCGCAGTAAATGACACTGCTGTGATACCAAAAAAAAAAAAGGATTCTCCGGGACTGGGCCAGGTGCTGTGTGGCACCAGCCACAGAGGTTGTTTGGGCCTTCACAGTACAATCCCTATATAGTGTTTAACTTTAACTTCAATAAATGCTGTGAGGTAAAGTAACACTTATAGGGGCACTGAGAGTGAATTTACTGGTGAAAAATTTGGGGGTGCGTGATAGCACAGGCCGCACTAGGGGTCCTGCAGTCTGATGTGACTGCAAAGACTGACCTAGTGGGTGCTGCACTCCCTAAAAAAAAGCACACAGGCGGTCTGCGCAGCGGAGGTGACTAAACTGTGCAAAGCGCACCAGAGCACCAGGAAAATTGAGGGATAAATGGGGGTAAGGGAATGGGGGGGAGGTTCGGGGGCGATTCCCTCACTGAAAAATCCCTGCATAGCGTTCACCAAAATGTACTGGATGGTGAAGCTACACTTTTAGGAAAAAATAGGGGAAGGGGATTTAAGGGATGAAAAGAAAAGGCTGTGAAAAGTCAGTGAGACACACACCACACAGTGCTGCAGAAAGAGGAGCTGCAGCAGCTGCAGTGAATGTGCGCTGCACTGTCTCAATAAGCACCTCACTGAGATCCTGCACAGCACAAAAAATGAAACTGTGCATGGTCAGTGAGGAAAAAGACTGCTTCTGTAACACACAGGGGCTGCTACAGTCACTGAAAAACAATTTCTATCGCTATTAGATCCGAGATCTCTCCCTATCTCCAAAAGCAACCTATCCCTATCTACTTTCACAGTAGAGTGAGGCTAAAATGGCAGGCGCAGCCTTTTATACTGCCTGATCACACCATCCAGCCAGCCAATCGCAGCGCAGACCCTAGCTAGCACGTTTGGACGCCTCCTACCAAGCTTAGGGGAGTTACACAATGTTGTCAGCAATTCTTCAGCTCCTGATTGGCTCCATGGAACGCTCGGAGGCTGAAGGATTATGGGATTTCCGATTTCCGATGTGAATAAAATATCGAAATCGGAAATCGGAAATCCGATATCGCAAATATCGGGCCGATTTCCGATATTTCAATATTGGAAAGCTCATCCCTAGTCTGAACACTTATGACCATGTGGTATTTCAGTTTTTCTTTTTTAATTCATTTGCAAAAATCTCTACATTTCTGGTTTTTTCAGTCAAGATGGGGTGCAGAGTGTACATTAATGAGAAAAAAAATGAACTTTTTGAATTTACCAAATGGCTGAAATGAAACAAAGAGTGAAAAATTTAAAGGGGTCTGAATACTTTCCGTACCCACTGTATTCATTAAAGTACTTCTTCAGAGAAATCCACCAGGTTACCTGGCTAAAACATCCACAATTTCCACAACATCCACATTTTCATAAATTATATTCAGTACCCACAAGTAGAGGTAAGCGGATCACTTCGCACACCCTGGTCCACCGTCCAGCTCAGTGCTCTCTGGCTGTGGACAGGGGCTGCACAAATTTCCTGAGCCTCCAGCCTGGCATGACGTCATCTGTGCTGTTCACAAGTCATATCTCACTAGTCTGGCTAATCAAAAAATGAGCTTGGGATCCTGGTGGGTAAGGATATTCACACAGCCTTGGTCAGAGAGCACTGACCTGTACTAGGTTTGTGTGAAGCAATCAGGTCATCTCTAACAACAAGGGTTTAGCGCCATTATCCCACATCTTTCACTCTAATTGTTTTAAGGATTGTCTATATCCAGAGACAATTTTGCATGAGTGATGGATTTGCGCAATTTGTAGTCTCAGGCAATCAACCTCATATCTCACATTTTACCAAAACATTTTTCATTATCACAGTCATGTTGGCTCTCAACAATGCTTTCACCATGGAAGTTCATATGCCCAGTCTCTGATTTACAGGTGCTTCTCACAAAATTAGAATATCATCAAAAAGTTAATTTATTTTAGTTCTTCAATACAAAAAGTGAAATTCATATACTGTATTATATAGAGTCATTACAAACATAGTGATCTACTTCAAGTGTTTATTTTCTGTTAATGTTGATGATTTTGGCTTACGGCCAATGAAAAAACACAAAAGTCATTATCTCAGTAATTTAAAATTAAATGAATTAACTTTTTGATGATATTCAAATTTTGTTTGAAGCACCTGTATCTGTTGGGCAGCTTCTTCATCTGTGAAACTAAAGGGGGTTTTACACTAAGCGATATCGCTAGCAATATCGTTAAAACGTCACTGGTTTTGTGGCGTTATAGCGATATTGCTAGCGATATCGCTATGTGTGATACTTACCAACGACCGGCTCCCCCGCTGTCCATCGCTGATCGCGCGAGAATGTCCGGCTCCATTTCTCGTCGGGCGCTTCCTGCTGAGACTTCCTGCTGTGACGACGAGCGACGCGTGGAGGCGGACGGGAGGATGTCAGGATCGCTGTGTGTGAAAGGTGAGTATCGTGCGCTGCGTCGCTGCTGCATCGCTGTGAGATCTTTCTGTATGAAAGCTCACTAGCGATCATTTAGCGATGCACCAGCGATCCTGACCGGGTCGGATCGCTGGTCGGATCGCTAGTGCATCGCTAAATGTAAAAGGGCCATAAGTCACCCTCATCCTTTTTTCTCTCCTTTTTCCCTAAAGGCCATTTAATATATTTTAGATAACAAATCAAATGAACAGTGGATATAAAACTATTTTAGTTAATTCTTTCCTGTGATTGAGGTTGAAGGTCACTGTTACGATACTGTCTATTGTTCCTTCACTTCTGACACAGAGAGACTATAATCATTCTCTCATACATCATGACTATAATTATATCATTTGACAACTATTCATTAAAATAAATGTGCATTTAATAGTTTTAGCGTTTTATCATAGAATTGCTCAAGGAGAAAGTTAATAGTTAATGATGAAAATGATGAGAAAAGACAATTTGTAGATGTTCCCTTCATTATTGCAAAGGAAGGTCAGATGCATATCAATGCACCATAAATAGTGAGTTTTAACAGCCATTTAATAGAAATAATTCTTATGGGGTGCACAAGTCCTATAGACAAGAGCCATGCTTAGCTTATATAATGTAGAGAAGCATTTTATGTGCTCCAATTAGCAATTTTATGAAAGGCTGCAGTACCTGTCCTTGATATGTTCAGTCATATTTCTTCAAATTAAGATTTTAGTAATGGTATACAACATAATTTTTTTGTGAATCTGGGAATGTCTCAGACACTTTTGTTTATTAAAAGGTTGTTAATTAATTGGGCAACTTCTTCTCAATTGCTATATTTCCCCATGTGAAATAAAAACAACCTATACTCACTTCCGGATCATGCGCCGTTCCTGCAATCTTAGAGCCTTGTCTCCTGAGACTCACAAAACATTGTTATGTTACACAAGATTTGCAGCCAATTCGTGGCCACTTCACTCCTTTGGACAAAATTGACATCCGGAGGAAGTAAAGGAGCAGGAGCAGAAGTGAAAGTGAAGTTACTGCTGAATGGCTGCAGAAGTCACGTGATATAACAATGTCACGTAAGCCCTGGGTGACCAGGTGTTGACATTGCTGGAGGTGAGTATGGGCTGTTTTTTTTCTTAAATGGGGGAATATAGTGATTGAGAAAGAGTTGTCCGAGTAGTAGACCACCCCTTCACGCAGCACTTTTTGCTAACCAGTGGTTAGGAACAATGTGAGCAGCAGGTTGCCCTATATTTTTATACTCCTGTGTTGATTTAGCCATGCAATATGTTTAGAAGAGAAAACCCTATAGTTGCAGACTTGTGCCATACCATCAAACACAACCATGTCAAAAAAGGACCATTGATGCACCCTGAAGATAAATGTTGCCGTAGCCTCTGTTTGTCTCCCCTACACTTGTTAGCTAACATTGCTGTGATTGGAAAAAGGAGAACCCTGGGCGGGTGTCATGATCCAGTCCGGGGTTTGTTTCTGATTATTCTCTCCCCGGGATGGTCATGCGGGGGTTAATCTTCCCTGCCTCATTTTGGTATCTGTTTGGCTATTTCAGTCTGCTGTTACCTGTAAGCAGTGTCAGTTATAGTTCCAGTCTCTGGCTTGAGCAGCTGACCCAATTATACCCTGATTTGTCCTCTGCCCATTCACCTAGGTCCTGTTCCTGTTTTCCCAGTGACTTTGCTCATCGTAGTACTCGTTCTCTGTGTTGTGACCTCCTAGTATTTGACTCAGCTTGCCCCTGACCTGTTTGATTGTCTTTCGTCTCTGGCTTTCCTGCTCCCAACCAGCTCTGACTTCTTTGGCTTGTTTCTAACCACATGTATTGCGGTGACCTCTGGTACTTCGCTCCCTCTCTGTGGCTGACCCGGCTTTTCTGACTACTTTTCCGCCACCTAGTGGCTCCTGCCTACTGCTCTGTGGTTTCTTTCTGAGTGTACCCATTCTCCTTCACCCGCACCCCCTGGTAGAGGTCGTGTGCTACTGTGCTGCAGCAGGCATTACAGACAATTTAAACTCTATTAGGCATCATGCACATAATTCTGTAATATTTAAAGCCCTAGAGGACATCTATAGAGATATACAAGGTTACATTGGGTGACCAGAAATCTTGGTAAATATCAGTTGGGCCAGTCGAGGGCACTTTTAACAGTATGAAACGTAAAAATATGTGTTCATTTGGCTCCTTATACTACCATTTATTCCTGCATGCTGTAGGCTGATTCCAGCTGCCAGTCTGAACAGGCTGGCACCACACAGAGAATGCACCAACTGTGCAAGGAAGGGGACAGTTAACATAGAGAAGGAGCAGCACATCACCACTAGTCATGGAGGAGAGGTGAAATTAAGTTTATTTTATTCATTTCCAGGCACAGGGGACATTATTACTAAAGTATGCTACATTATTATAACTGTACACAGGGGAACAATATTAATACAGGGGGCTTTAATACTATAAGGAAGCACGCAGGGATATTATTACAATAGGGTGCTATATTACTATTAGGAGATATGAGTCATATTATTAACACAATGAGTAATGAAACACTTGTGAAACAAACCAGAATATGTGTGAAACTTTAGATTACTCAAAGCAGCCCTGTTATTCTGATGACAGCTAACTACGACGAGGCATCAGAGGCATTATTACTAAAAGAAGCAAATGGGGGAATTATTACTATTGAAAGTCTGTAAGCCTATGAGGGGGCATGGATGGAATCTTACTATATGGAGGCACAGAAGAGGTAGCATTATTATATGTATGCACAAGAATGGAACTATTACTATCTAAATGCACAGAAAGGTGTAGTACTACTATATGGAGGATCAAAAGGGGTACTATTGCTATATTGAGGCACAGTGGTGGTCACTGTTAGGCCACATTCACACAATTCAGTCTTTTGCTCAGTACTTTACATCAGTATTTTCAAGACAAAATAAGAAGTGGAACAATCAAAGGAAAAGTATAATAGAAACACATCATCACTTTTGCATTTTTCACCCACTCCCAGTTTTGGCTTAAAATACTGACCAAATACTGAATGTGTGAACGTGGCCTTACAATGTGGAGGCAGTGAACGGGAAGTATTACTGTATGAAAGCAGAGAGAGAGTGCTATTACTGTTTGGTAATACACAACATGCTGTTAAAAAAAAACAGCGTAAGGTAAATACTGTAATTACAATTTGCCGAAAAGGCAACTAGAACTTAAATAAAGATTCACGTAAAACATAACTTTTCATTAACGATTAAAAGATTATAAATATTAAAATCTGCAAAGCTAGAGAGTGTATATTAGGACAAGACCTTGACTATCTGATCCACAGGATTTTATGTCATACTAGAAATAGGCCCAATGCTATCGCATAGGGAGGGTGGTAATGTCACGATGGGGAAGGCTTTGCAGCACCCGGTAATTTCACCACACTCCGGATGCGATAGCATCAGGCCTATTTCTAGTACCACATAAGCGCTACCTGTCCCCAAAATACTCCCCACACGCGCCGCCCTCACCACTGGCAGAACTATGTCACTCAGAGCTCTGTCAGCTAGCTCTGCTAATATTACTATGTGCGCAGCGGGCTCCGCCCCTTCCCACACAGCGTGCGCCCATGACATCATACCTGCTCTCAGCATCCCCGTCCTAGTCCAGTGTTTGCCTCCTGGGGGAAATAGCGGCTGCAGCTGGCGGAGCACAGACCGGATCTGAGTGGATCCGCTAATTCTCAGGCCTGGCAGCGCACAGGTATTCTGCTAGCGAGGTTGTCGCAGGCTTCTAGTTACATGTAGTGCAGCAAGGGACACATGATGGCGAGGCTGTGCTGGAACTGCCATGGTGCCTTATGGGATTCTGGGACAGCGGCCACTGGCGATTATATATAGAGATATTCTGTGTAAGTAATTTCATAGGGTTGGTGCGGCCGCTACCACTACTCTCCTTAGGAGTTTATGTACACTCCACTAACTAGCTAATAAAACAACTCCTAGAACTCCCCTAGGATCGACAAACATAAAGCCCACATGGGCTATAATTAATGCTTTATGGTAGTCGGTCTCACAGTTTTTAAACTGATGTATTAAAACTTATTTTTTAATTTACTTATATATACATTACCATGGAGGTTTCAAATTGACGCCAGTCAATTAGGCTATTTCTCACTCTCAGTTTGACTCCACACATTTAAATTTTCTCTGAAGTATGGACATGTTGTGTATGTAGGAATCAGAATCAAGATTGGGTAGAGACCTGTCATGTATGTGATATGTGATGCCCTCTGTCGGCACATAGAAACCATTAAACCTCCTACTCCTAAGACAGGATTGTATCTTTTGTTATCACAGCCCTACAAAAAGTATAATCCTATCTGTAATATTACACATGTTTCCATACTTTAACAGGAACCATTTACTTAAGCATTTGGGTTCCTCATACTGCAGTCCCACCACCACCACTAACTTGGTTCGAGGCCATGCCCTCCTCAGACGGTAGCTAGTGCTAACTTGTGGTGGATGTGCGGAAATTGTGACTTTTATTCAGCTTTGCGAGCGGGATGTAATGCTACATGTGTTATTGTTAAACTCCTGATACCAGTCCAGATTGTGACTCGAAATGCAGACAAGCTCCTCGAATATGCCCTAATTAAAATAAATAAGTAAAAAAGCAAGTGCATTAAATAATTAACATAGGGTATTTAGTAAACACTGTTTTTGATAAAAAAAAAGCATAAAGCTGTCCCACCACATCAAGGTATACCCAATAGGGACAGTACCTACACTCTCTAATGTTAAAACCTACCTAGTGTGAACAGTGGCAGAGAGTCACCAGGTCCCAACCGGACAACCAACTTTGGATGGACTAAATATGAACTGCTCAGCTTAATGAAAAGGGGGCCACAACTTAAGTGTACTGAATACAAAAACACTAAAGAAAAACAGAAAACTGAGCCAGAGAATGATGTATAGGCATGTTCACACTGGCCATAGAAACAAGCAAAATCAAAGAAAAGACATTATGCACATATACCCTAATAAAAATAAATAAGTAAAAAAGCAAGTGCATTAAATAATTAACAGAGTATTTAGTAAACACTATTTTTGATTAAAAAAAAGCATAACGCTGTCCCATTGCGACAAGGTATAACCAATTGGGACAGTACCTACACGCTCTAATGTTACTTAAAACCTACCTAGTGTGAACAGTGTGGCAGAGAGTCAGCAGATCCCAACTGGACACCCAACTTTGAGATGGACTAAATATGAACTGCTCAGCTCAGGGAAAAGGAGGCCACACCCTATTTGTACTGAATACCAAAACACTAAAGAAAAACAGAAAACTGAGCCAGAGTATGACTTGAAAACATGCATGATGTAAAGGCGTGGTCACACTGGCCATAGAAACAAACAAAACCAAAGAAAAGACAATGTGTGCATGTACCCTAATAAAAATAAATACTGTATATATTAGAGTATAAGCTGAGATTTTCAGTCCATTTTTGGGGCTGAAAGTCCCCCTCTCGGCTTATACTCGAGTCATATACGCTAAGGGGTTGGTGGGGGAGGGGGTGCGGGGGTGTCAGATCATACTTACCCCCTATTGGCATGTCTCTGCAGCCCCCCTGCTTCTCCCAAGGTCTCCGATGCCTGTGTTCAACGGTCACGTTGTACCGCTCATTAAAGTCATGAATATGCACATATTCATGACTTTAATGAGTAGTATCACGGGACCTCTGAAGGAACAGTTGCCGGACACCGTGGGAGAAGGGGCTGCAGAGACCACGCCAGGAGGGGGTAAGTACATGCGATATTCACCTGGCTGCTCAGTCCTCTGCGTCCTCTGTCTGTGACGTTCAGGTCAGAGGGTGCGATGATGTGGTTAGTGCACGCCACGCCCTCTGCCTGAACAGTCACTGACAGAGGGACCTGGAAGACAGAGTGGCGCACGGCGGTGGAACGGGGACAGGTGAATATCTCAGGTGGTGGGGCCCTGAGCTAGCGGTGACACCGGCATCTGTCCACCATAGCGCGCCAGCGACCCCGCCTGCTCAGGACACTGGCACCTGGCTCCCAGTGATGAGAGGTGAGTATGTCTTTTTTTTATTCACAGCAGCAGCATATGGGGCATAATCTATGGAGCATCTTATGGAGCATAATCTATGGAACATTTTATGGGGCATAATCTATGGAGCATCTTATGGAGCAGCATATGGGGCATAATCTACAGAGCATTTTATGGGGCATCTTATGGGGCATAATCTATGGAGCATTATATGGGGCATAATCTATGGAGCATCTTTTGGGGCCATAACCTTTATGGAGCATCATATGGGGCATAGTCTAGGAAGCATCTTATGGGGCCATTATTAACCTTTGTGCAGCATTATACGGGGTGTATTTTGTATGGAGCATCTTATGGGGCTATCATGAACTGTATGGAGCATTATATGGGGCTCCTGATTCAATATGGATATTTCAAAAACATTTAACTTACTGATGTCTCAATTAATTTTACTTTTATTGGTATCTATTTTTATTTTTGAAATTTAACAGTAGCTGCTGAATTTTCCACCCTAGGCTTATACTCGAGTCAAAAACTATTCCCAGTTATTTCCTGGCAAAATTAGGGGATCGGCTTATACTCGTGTCGGCTTATACACGAGTATATACGGTAAGTAAAAAAGAAAGTGCATTAAATAATTGGGTATTTTGTAAACACTGCTTTTATAAAAGAAAGCATAAAGCTGTCCCACCGCAACAAATTGGAAAGTTATAGCTAGGGCTAACTTGTGGTGGATGTGTGGAAATGGTGACTTTTATTCAGCATTGCCAGAGGGATGTAATGCTACATGTGTTAGGCCAGAGTCACACTTGTGAGGAATACGGAGGAGTGCTATGTGATAAAACATCGCATAGCACTCGAACTGCTGTTAATCTATGGGGCAGCTCCCATCACCATTTTTTTCTCGGCCATATTATACTTGCAAGTGAAATCGCAGCATGCTGCGATTTGCTGCGTATATCGGCCGAGACTTGCCAATGAAAGTCTATGGGTTCGAGAAAAAAATCGCACAGCACTCGCACCATGTGAGTGCTGTCCGATTTTTACACACCGGTGTCCTTTGAAAAGCCGCCAATTCATGTGAGGCTACAGTAAAATCATACTGACAGCTTAGAAAACAATAGATAGAATAGATATATACACATAGAATATATATATATATATTCTTATGTACAGCTCTGGCAAAAATTAAGAGACCACTTCCAAATATTCAGTTTGTCTGCTTTTTCTCTTTATAGGTATATTTTTGAGTAAATGTAAATTGTTCTTTTAGTCTACAAACTTCTGACAACATGTCTCCGAATTTCCAAGCAATACATTTTGTATTTTTTTTCTGAAAAGGAGAAATGGTCTAAATAAAAAAAAAAACAAAACAAAACAGTGCTTTCAGATCTCAAGTAATGCAAAGAAAAGAAGTTCATAATCATTTAGAAACAACAATACTAATATTTTAACTCAGGAAGAGTTCTGAAATCAATATTTTGTGGAATAACCATGATTTTTAAAAACAGCTTTCATGCGTCTTGGCATGCTTGCCACAAGTCTTTCACACTGCTTCTGGCGCAAAAATTTAAGCAGTTCTTTGTTTGATGGCTTGTGACTAGCCGTCATCCTCTTGATTACATTCCAGAGGTTTTCAATGGGGTTCAGGTCTGGAGAATGGGCTGCCCATGACAGGGTGTTGATGTGGTGGTCTCTTAATTTTTGCCAAAGCTGTAAATCCTATTTGAAGGATCCGGTTTACACTCGATAAGAGTGCTGACTATAATAATGATTTTTATGCTGGCATAAAAAAAATCAGAGTTTACACGTTTGTTGGGTGATCACTGGCATGTTTACATGGAGAAAAAGCATTTTTATCCATGCAAATTAACCGACTATCATCTCATCTTTAAGTATCTTTAGGCTGTGTGCCCACGTTGCATTTTTTATGCGTTTCCACCGCGTTTTTGCCACAGTGGAAACACTTAAAAAACGCTGCTAAAACGCATCCCCATGCAATTGGGTCGCCCTCACACCCAGGGCAGCAGGGTACCCGGTACCGGGCCGGTGTCAGGGGGAAGTGTCACAGCAGCAGTGACCCGGTCCGTGGCTCTGGGTGCCCAATATCAATGGCGGTGATGTTACTAGTATAGTTTATATGGATAGTTCGTGACGCCACCCGTGGTGTTTGGCAAGTAAGATGTTGAGCCAATGCTGCATGCAGATCCACTGAGACTGATGGTGTGGTGCAGCAAAGATGGCGTAGCTCCCCACAGGTGGAGCTGTTGTCCCAGGGCAGTGTAGATGCAATGAATGAGGAGAGGCGCAGAATGGTATAGATGCTGGTACCCAGATGTAGCGGTGCTGAAGGTGTTAGCAGCGAAGGAATGGAGGACACCAGGGCTTGCACTTTCAAAGCTTTACTGACAGTTCATGGTACCTACTGGTGCCTGCCACCGTGCCATGTCCTCCGGGGTAGAGACTCAATCAACCTCCCGGGCAAGTCAGGGTTCTCCTCTACAACACTCCGCCAACATGTGCCTTTCCTGAACGACTCCTCTATTGTGCCTTTTAGTGTGAAGAACTCCAGTACCGTGGTTACTCTGAAGTACCTCCTGTCAGATGTTCCTAACAACTCTACTTGTATGACAGACAGCTGTAGCCTGATCAGGGACCTCCTGGATCCCAGCTCTCTATCCGTGTTGCTGTTGTGTCCCAAGTCTTAGATGGGAGTAGTGCATTTACAGCCAACTACTCCACCGGTGTCTGCTGCAGAACCATAAGTGTCCATACAACCTCGGGGACCGGGCCCCGGCCTTGCGCTGAGAACCTATAGGCAGGGTTCCTCTTCCAACCCACAACTCCTCTCTGTTCTCCTACTCCTTCGTTCCGCGCTGTTCCGTCTCTCTCTTATGGAAGCTTTGGTTGCAGTTCTACATCTTTCTCCTTCTCTTCTCTTTCCCGTGCCAGCTGGCTCAGATCACTGAGGCAGCTGCAGCACTCTTTCTAAACTGAACTCAAACTGAACTCAAAACTAACTTCAGAACTGAACTCCTCTCGCCTGACCTCCTGTCAGACTGACCTGCAATTCTAAATCTTCCCACTCTTTTATATGGATCTCCACTCCACCTACCTCCCAGCACATCTCGTGTTACGAAGCAAGGAATCACCAGAGGTGCTCTGTTACCCTCTAAGCATGGAGCCGCAATCTGGTCCATTGCTGAACTATCCTGTGTGTGGGTGCAGGTGTTGGAGTGTGGAAAGGAGTTCCCAACTTACCTAGTTGGTGGGGCACTACACCTTAGGAGAAGGTGCAGTACCTCTGTGGCGACTGAGCCTCAGGGGCGCCACATACCCCCTGTTAAACGCAGCACGTCCGCGGGCTGCAAGACAACAAAGTATACAGCAAAGAAACATACAAAAATTTTGTAATGCATAACAAACTTTTTTTATACTAATCTTCCTAGTATAGGAGGTACTCATCTTGAACGTTACAAACAATTCTACCTTAAATTCTATCTAAAATTTCTAATTCTAAGTGCAATTCTCAATTCAAAGTGCTATTCTCTGTAACACATTTTTTTTTTCTTTTCTACTTTCACTGTCTCTTCTAGATGCAAGACGCTGACCACAAGTACCTGGTCCGTCACCTGTCTACTTTCAATTCTTTATTCACATCACTCATCTCTAGATCAGACATTCCTAATTCTTCTATAAAAGCCATTTCTCAGTTACTAATATTCTTATGAAACACATTATCAAATACTTTACAGTAAAACATTCAACAATTATTCTTGTAAGTGCTGGACACCGCTCCCAGCCGGGATCTTTTGCAGTGTCCTTTGAGGTAGACATCATCTTCGAAAAGTGTCCATGCAAAAACATTATCTTCGCAAAGTGTCTCTATATGTAAAACCAAGAAAGATTATCTTATCTAAAGAGATGCAACTATTTACAATAAAAGTTTTTGGATCACTCCAAGTTCATGATCGCTAGTTCCAAATTGAAGAACACTGTCAATCAAAACAGGGCAACAAAAGTGCTATCAGAAAAACAAAAACATGATAGCAAAAATAGAAAAAGGCACAACTGGTGTAAACAAACCCTCCTGGGTAACGAGATTTTGAAAGGTGTTACTGGTGTTCCCCTCCTGGGGTTCTGGAAGCTGAACTGGGACTGTCCTCACCCTGATTCTGGTTTCTCTCTAAAGGACCTTGAAGCTGTGGCAAATGGAACCCATGATGTATCTCAATGCCCATCAACTGTTCCTCCTCAATAGGCGGTTCCACTGTTCTGGTACGAGGTCTAGCTCCTAGGGCTTCTACATCTTGGCGGCGCTGACAAGCAACTACCTGGGGACTGGGTAGTGAAGGAATCCCGAAATCACAGTCCCAAAACGATCCAGACCCCCCTCTGGCCTGTAGATGTCGAATCAGGCGTGCCTGCTCCAACTGTACTCCCAACAGCAGAGTCCCCCTCCGCCACCCCATCAACCCGCTAGGAAGGCTGGGGTAGATTCCTGGGAGTTCCCAACGGTGCGGCCTCTGCTCCGGTTCAGGTGTGTTGACAAAAGGCGCTGTCTGGTGAGACACCGGGGATGGCGGTGGAGCCAATAGCAGCTCCGGTTCCGCGGGGGTCGCTGGCAGGACCTGCGCTGCCGTGCCAGGTCCGGGCAGGGGTTTCTCTTCCTCCCAGCTCCCTGGGCTGCATACAACTCCTCCAGTATCAGCGGCAAAGAGGGGACAGAGTACGCTGCTGCTGGCATGGCAGCGGCTCCAAGCTCCGCAAGGTCTGCCAGGAGAAGATCCGGTGCAGCAGCGACAGGTATCGGTGTCGCGGGTATTGCAGGTGTAGGCCCCTCCGGGGCGCGCTGCCGGCTCAGTCTCCCCAAGGCCTCCTGCCTCAGCCACAGCCGGGTGGTCAGCTTGACTATTTCTTCTTCCAAATGCTGGCGGTTCATCTCGTAGATTGGGTTGGAGCCGTCAGCCATGGCGCCAGGGAGATTCGTTTCCCCGCGCTCCGCAGGCCTCCTTCCCTCACTCTCCAAAATGGCGTTCTTGCATTCTTCTTCCTGCCTCGGCCCCTTTCCCACCACTGGCTTCTTCTGCCCCTCCTTCCGGGGGCGGCGTCTTCTTCCAGCGCCTCCATACCAAGCCAGTATGCGAACCCCTCGGGGGGTGGGCCATGTGGCTGTCACATAGTAATTCAGGCAGGGAAGGCCCAATACTCTTTGCGGTTTTTTCTTAGGACCTCCCATCTCTTCACGCCCTTCTTCTCCACATCAGCGGCCATTTCTAATGTCCATTTTACAGTCTATTAAATCCGATCTTCTGCACATTCTCAAAAGTTCAAAGTCTCACAAATTTCAGGCGCACAGAACCCTATGGCATCGGGTCTCGTCATCCTGTTCGTGATGCCAAAATTGGGTCGCCCTCACACCCAGGGCAGCGGGGTACTGGGCCGGTGTCAGGGGGATGTGTCACAGCAGCAGTGACCCGGTCCATGGCTCTGGGTGCCGAATATCAATGGCGGTGATGTTACTAGTATAGTTTATATGGATAGTTTGTGACGCCACCCGTGGTGTTTGGCAAGTAAGATGTTGAGCCAACGCTGCATGCAGATCCACTAAGACTGATGGTGTGGTGCAGCAAAGATGGTGTAGCTCCCCACAGGTGGAGTTGTAGTCCCAGGGCAGTGTAGGTGCAATGGATGAGGAAAGGCGCAGAATGGTATAGATGCTGGTACCCAGATGTAGCGGTGCTGAAGGTGTTAGCGGCGAAGGAATGGAGGACACCAGGGCTTGCACTTTCAAAGCTTTACTCACAGTTCATGGTACCCACTGGTGCCTGGCCCCGTGCCGTGTCCTCCGGGGTAGAGACTCAATCAACCTCCCGGGCAAGTCAGGGTTCTCCTCTACTACACTCCGCCAACATGTGCCTTTCCTGAATGACTCCTCTATTGCGCCTTTTAGTGTGAAGAACTCCAGTACCGTGGTTACTCTGAAGTTCCTCCTGTCAGATGTTCCTAACAACTCTACTTGTATGACAGACAGCTGTAGCCTGATCAGGGACTTCCTGGATCCCAGCTCTCTATCCGTGTTGCTGTTGTGTCCCAAGTCTTAGATGGGAGTAGTGCATTTACAGCCAACTACTCCACCGGTGTCTGCTGCAGAACCATAAGTGTCCATACAACCTCGGGGACCGGGCCCCGGGTTTGCGCTGAGAACCTATAGGCAGGGTTCCTCTTCCAACCCACAACTCCTCTCTGTTCTCCTACTCCTTCATTGCGCGCTGTTCCTTCTCTCTCTTATGGAAGCTTTGGTTGCAGTTCTACGTCTTTCTCCTTCTCTTCTCTTTCCTGTGCCAGCTGGCTCAGATCACTGAGGCAGCTGCAGCACTCTTTCTAAACTGAACTCAAAACTAACTTCAGAACTGAACTCCTCTCGCCTGACCTCCTGTCAGACTGACCTGCAATTCTAAACCTTCTCACTCTTTTATATGGATCTCCACTCCACCCACCTCCCAGCACATCTCGTGTTACGAAGCAAGGAATCACCAGAGGTGCTCTGCTACCCTCTAAGCATGGAGCCGCAATCTGGTCCATTGCTGAACTATCCTGTGTGTGGGTGCAGGTGTTGGAGTGTGGAAAGGAGTTCCCAACTTACCTACTTGGTGGGGCACTACACCTTAGGAGAAGGTGCAGTACCTCTGTGGCGACTGAGCCTCAGGGGCGCCACACAATCCTATGTGATTCCGCAGTTGTTGTACCCATGCTGCAGATTTTACCGCTGCAGAATCGCATAACGGTAAAATCCGCAGCATGTACATTATTTCTGCGGAATTGCGGCGATTGCGCCACTATAGGATTGCATTGAAACGCTCACTTTACGCATGTGGCTATGCCCACCATGCGTAAAGTGGGCGCTTCATGTACGGATGGTACCCAGGGTCTGGAGGAGAGGAGACTCTCCTCCATGCCCTGGGTACTATATTCCTGCAAAAAATAGAATTAAAATAAAAAATAGTGATATACTTAACATCTGACGGCCCCCGGAGTTCTCCCGCCTCTCAGCCACGTTGCCAGCATCTTCTGCTCCCAGGGTTGCATTGCGCAAATGACCTCTGATGACGTAGCAGTCTCGCGTGATGCTACGTCATCAAAGGTCATTGTCTCAAGTAGAGTTGAGCGACTTTGGTCGGATCGGGTTTCATGAAACAAAATTTGTTTCAGATGAAACTGGTCCGACTAGGGCAAAAAAAAGTCGGAGTTTCGTCCGAATCCCGACCCCAATGCAAGTCAATGGGGAATAAAAGTCGGGTTTGAGTGGATGAATGTCATCCGCTCAATGCCGACTTTTATTTCCCATTGACTTGCATTGGGGTCGGGTTTCGGACGAAACTCCGACTTTTTTTGCCCTAGTCGGATCAGTTTAATCTGAAACAAATTTTGTTTCATGAAACCCGATCCGACCAAAGTCGCTCAACTCTAGTCTCAAGGCATCCCTGGGAACAGAAGATGCTGGCAACGTGGCTGAGAGGCAGGAGAACTCCGGGGACCGTCAGAAGGTGAGTATATCCTTATTATTTATTTTTTTAAATTATTTTTTACATTCTATCTTTTACTATTGATGCTGTATAGACAGCATCAATAGTAAAAAGTTGGTGACACTTGTCAAGCACTGTGCTTGACAAGTGTGACCAACCGGTCACTTTTCCAAGCGATGCTTCAAATCACTTGGAAAAGTGCAAGCATTCTGCAAGCTAAAAACGCTTGCAAAACGCTTGTGTTTTGAGGGAAAGCGCATGCAAATTCTGCATGCATTTTACCCACCGCAGGGAGTTACGGAAATGCTGCTGACATTTCCGCAGCATTTCTGCAATGTGGGCACTTAGCCTTACAGTGAAGCTAGTGATTCAGACAGCAGGAAATAAAGACCATGATGACAATAATAATATTTTTGTCTTTAATCACAATTATTTATTTGACAGTATTGAAAACATAAAGCATCATATATGAAATAAAATGAAAAAGGTACTTTTAATTATAATTAAAAACATTAAGGCCAGGTATATCCCATTGTAATTAATATGCAAACATCAGAGATACAATACACTTAACAGTCAATTACAATATTCAAAACATGCCTCTAAATAGTGACATCATACTCTTTAATAAATTACAAATCAAATATGTGAAAAACCGAAAGCACATTTGACACTTTTTATATTGTACATTTGGTAGTATTTGTCCTAAAACACCGTAGACATGTACGAATTGGCACCACCCATAGAAAACAGGCTGTTCTGCAATCCTCAGCTGTGACCTGTGAGCAATTTACATTGTGCATATATACTGTACATATAGTGCCATTACACATCTGGTATTATGCTGGTAGGTTTGCGAAACTTAATGTGTACTATACGTACATCCATATGTAGAAACTACGCATAATGTCTATGGAAGTAAGCGCTGAATGTTAATATCACTTTCTTGCAGAATTACTGTAACCATGCTTATTTATGACATTGCTTCTATGGCTGGTGTACAAACGTTAACAGGTTATTTTGAACATTTATGGTATATTTATACCCTCCTATGAGACCCTCTTATGTTGGAAGTATTAGGGTCACATGAAGCTTGTTTACCAATTCATATCGGTTTCTCCATAGTTAATGATCCCCAGCTGCAGTTTGTTTTTTTAACTGTGCTTTATTCACCCTCCCCGGGTTATCCACTCAAGCTGTGACACTGCATTACTCACCCTCCCCAGGTCCAGTTTTTATTCTCTGCCGGTGCTCCTGCCCGTGTCTGTTATTGTCTGCACCTCTTGCTTCAAGTTGAAAGCCCTGGAGTCATTAAGTGAGCTCGTAGGCTGGGAGTGTCTCGCGCCGTCAACACAGGCAGAGCCAATGAGCTCACTTATTGGTTGCAGAGTTATAGATGTGACATCAGTGCTGTGGACAGTAACAGACTGCGGAGACTCAGTGATAGACCAGGGGAGGATGAGTGGTGCCCCTGTTTGTTTTTGGTTTTTAACAAACTTCTGTTTGGAGGCAGTGGTTTTCCAAAACTGGAAAACCACTTTCAATGTTCAAAATACCTTTTTAAAACTCTTAACTATGGCATATGTAGTCCAGCTAAGCAAAATTTGTTGGTGTGGAGGAAACCTTTAACTCTTAAAATGTCTGTATTCTAGGAACCGACTTGAATATTAAGCTAGATTCACGCAGTCTGCTTCACATCCGCAAAAAAACCCCACTGTTTTTCAATTGTATGATGGTCTATTTTTCATCCATTTGTCCAGATTTATCATCAGTTTCATGGATTCTTCTTGTACGCCCAAAAAACATTTAGAGGTTTTCCAAGTTTTTCCTTGCAATCAGTCTGCAAGAAACAGACAGCACTAGGGATCCATGTAATATATTTTTTTTGCTGATCCATATTGCGGAATAGTCAGTCCTGTCAACAAAACAGAGTAGAACTCTGCAAAGGAATACGTGGATTTCGTCCACGCTGCCCAAATGATGAAATTCCAGAAGGTTAATAAAGTTTGACAGTGGTTTATTCTAAAAGTTTGGTGGTATTTCCTGAAGAAGAGGTTGCAAAAAACCTTGAAACGCGTAAAATAAACCACTGTCAAACTTTATTAACCTTCTGGAATTTCATCATTTGGGCAGCGTGGACGAAATCCACGTATTCCTTTGCAGAGTTCTGTTTCAGAAAGTCGGTGACCGACTTGTGGATCTGCAGCAGCCCTTATCTATACATTCTTTGAATACCTACTACCAGGTGAGCAGTTTTCTGTCAAACCGCTTACTTTATTTGTGGGATAAGACCCTATAATGCGCTTGTGTCTCCCTCTTTCCTCACAAAAAAACGGAAAAAAGTAGGACATGTCTTTGTTTTTTATGTGGACCACAGGGCAGCAAAAAAAATATGATGGACATATAAATAGCCGCATACATAATACGTATTCTTAGCGATCAATTTAAAAAAAAAACAAGTGACCTTCCAAGAGTTTTTTTTATTGTCCTGGAAGCAAATCCACCTCTTCATTGAATAAAAAAGAGAAGAATAACAGCTAAGAAAAAATAATTGGTCCGTTTCTCAGATGTGTGACTCTAGCTTATGCAGAATGCAGATGTCCATTAAACACGAACCGAGTATGGACCCTGATGTCTACACATAGATGAGGCATATATGAGACTGTTCAGATAAGGAGACCCGCGTACAGTCCAGACATCCCAGTACATGCTCAAACCGGGTTTCACAGTCATCTGGACATGGTCCAAGGCCTTATTCTCATCATTTGAAACCATTAGTTGGTGTTTAGATATCATAGTGTCGTAGATGATTACTGTCTATACATAACGATTCAATGACTATGTTGCCAAGATAAAATCAAGCAATGACTATTTTAATGCTGTAAAATTGTACGCAGTATTGAATATTGATATGGAAAGTGATACAGCCTTATTATATTGAAAACTGTGCTACTGTCCCTAAAAAGCTACATTCTGTACATTCAGAGGAAAGTGTTATATGGAATTGTTTAGAAAGGGGTTAACTGGTCATGTCGTTAAGCACTGGCTTGTTATGGCTTTAACTTGCCAACACTTTCTCGTATTAAGTTTTTGATCTTTCCTTTCTCATTTTCAAACATTACGTAATGGACATTCAATATTCTATTATTTTGATCTAGCACCAAGTAGAGAATAGCGACTTACGTGATGGAAATATGCTTGAAAAAAATGACTATGCAAGCGCTCAGGAAACTACCAAATAAATGCAAAAAAATATGCTTCGGGACAAAAAATATCAATGTGTCCTAAAGCATTTTTCTTCATGGAAACCTCGGCAAGTTTGCCCGAATTTACAGTGTTCCAGTCATCAGGTTTACCACTATACAGTTTGGCCCCACAACCCTTAAGGCCTCTTTTACAATATTCTAGTTTGTTGTATGTAAGTTTCCCAACCCCCTCTGCATAGAATAAAAAATAACTTTTATTATACCCACATATGGTGGGATGCAGTCTGAAGGACATCTCTAGTCTTGATCTGTATTTTTTGTGCTTTACAGAGGGGAATAGTGTCCATACTTTATATTGGGGAAACCTGGTGACAGGTTCCATTGAAAAGACGCTGTGTGAACATGCTCTTAGAAGAACACGCCCAATTGGTGTACAATGTAGGGTATTCATGTAAAAGATTAAATTTCACAATACAGTGAAGGAAATTATTATTTGATCCCTTGCTGATTTTGTAAGATTGCCCACTGACAAAGACATGAACAGTCTATAACTTTAAAGGGAGGTTAATTTTAACATTGAGAGATAGAATATAAAAAATATATAAAGCTGAATGTATGTGTGTGTGTGTTGACGATGATGTCGCCATGGTGTCGGTGGTGACTATGATGTCATAATAGGTTGCCATGGTGACAATGATGTCATAAAGGTTGCCATGGCGAATGTAATGTCATAATTGTTGCCATGGCGACAATGATGTCATATGTTGCCATGGTGACGATGATGTCATAATAGGTTGCCATGGCGACGATGATGTCAGAATGGTTGCAAACTATTATGACATCATAGTCACCATGGCATGGGACTATGGGATGGAGGATATGTATGATGGATATATGGGCACGGGACTATTAGATGGAGGATGTGTGATGGGTATATGGGCACGGGACTATGGGATGGAGGATATCTATGATGGGCACTGAACTATGGGATGATCTATGATGGGCATATGGGCATGGGACTATGGGATGGCGGATATGTATGATGGGTATTTGGGCACGGGACCATGGGATGGAGGATATGTATGATGGGTATATGGGCACTGGACTATGCGATGGAGGATAAAAATTAAATACTATGCCCGGGCAGTGCCGGGCTCTTCAGCTAGTAAAAAATAAAATCCAGAAAGTCACATTGTATAAATTATGGAAATTTATTTGCATTTTTCAGTGAGAAAAAAGTATTTGATCCCCTACCAACCATTACCAGTTCTGGCTCCTACAGACCAATTAGATGCTCCTAATCAACTCATTACCTTCATTAAAGACAGCTGTCTTACATAGTCACCTTTATAAAAGACTCCTGCTAATAGCCTCAATCAGTCAGATTCTAACAACATGGGCAAGACCAAAGAGTTTTCTAAGGATGTCAGAGACAAGATCACAGACCTGCACAAAGCTGGAATGGGCTACAAAACAATACGGTAATATGTTACAATAGTAAGAAAATGAAAGAAATGCAAAATGACCGTCAATCGACATCTATCTGGGGCACCATGCAAAATCTCACTTCGTGGGTTATCCTTGATCATGATGAAGGTGAGAGATCAGCCTAAAACTACATGTTAATGATCTCAAGGCAGCTGGGACCACAGTCACCAAGAAAACCATTACTAACACATTACGCCACAAAGGATTACAATCCTGTAGTGCCCACAAGGTCCCCTTGCTCAGGAAGGCACATGTGCAGGCCCATCTAAAGTTTGCCAATGATCGCCTGGATGATTCTGTGAGTGATTGGGAGAAGATGCTGTAGTCAGTTGAGACAAAAATTGAGGTCTTTGGCATTAACTCAACTCGCTGTGTTTGGAGGAAGAAAAATGTTGCATATGATCCAAAGAACACTGTCCCCACTGTAAAGCATGGAGGTGGAAACATTATGTTTTGGGGGTGTTTCTCTGCCAAGGGCACAGGACTACATCTCATAAATGGGAGAATGGATGGAGCCATGTACTGTAAAATCCTGAGTGACAACCTCCTTCCCAGGACATTAAAAATGGGTCATGGCTGAGCCTTCCAGCAAGACAATGACCCAAACCATAAAGCCAAGGCAACAAAGTAGTGGCTCAAAAAGAAGCACATTAAGGTCCTGGAGTGGTCTAGCCAGTCTCCAGGCCTTAATCCCATAAAAAACGTATGGAGGGAGTTGAAGCTCCAAGTTGCCAGGTAACAGCCTCAAAATCTTAATGATTTAGAGATGATCTGCAAAGAAGAGTGGACCAAAATTCCTCCTGATATGTGTGCAAACCTCATCATCAACTACAAAAAAACGTCTGACTCTTGTGCTTGCCAATAAGGGTTTTGCCGCCAAGTATTAAGTCTTGTTTGTCAGAGGGATCAAATACTTATTTCTCACTGCAAAATACAAATAAATTTATATAATTTATACAATGTGATTTTCTGGATTTTATTTTTGATATTCTATCTCTCAATGTTAAAATTAACCTGCCCATAAAATTATAGACTGTTCATGTCTTTGTCAGTGGGCAAACTTACAAAATCAGCAAGTGATCAAATACTTAGTTTCTTCATTCAAATTATTACAAAAAAACTTCATTTTTTGGTTTTATGGTCAACTTGGGTGTCGAATAACAAAAAGAACACAGCTATACATTATGAATTATTGGTTGTTTCAAATACTTTCATATAAGAATTACTGAAAATAGCTGCTGCAATTTTCAGAATGGAACAAGTACCAAACTAAAAAAAGAAATAAAGTGTTTTTACATGAAATGTTCTAAATGTTTTCATTATATTAATATATAATTGTAAAAAAGAAAAAAATATTTTTTTTCTGCAGTTTCTATGCAATGATGTGAGTGTACATTACGGATATACAGCACCAAGATATAAATGTTTAAGTTTTTGTGCAAATGTATGGCCATTTGCCAGAAAAGCACTCACAGAACAGATATTGAACATTTGTGTAATTATTCATTACAGATTGCGTTGTGTATATTACACGGTATAGCACCTATAAGTAATGCAGCACTGATACATGTATAGTAAGTTATTATACTACTGATATATGTATATATAATATGCTATTACACTACTGATATTGATAGGGCATTTTGGTCTTTGTACAGTTTTATACATAATATGGTCTGATACATTTTTTTTCTTACTTCACTGTTAAAAACTAATATAAATAGTATAACATTGCAGTGATTGTCAAAAAAATGCTTTTTATGGACAATTTGAAAAAAACAAAACAAAAGACCATACAATTATTCAAGTAAATATAACGTACTTCCTGAATTTTCACCAGCTGATATACTGTAGGTATATTTTATCTGACAAACGGCACAATAATTATTCACATTAAAAGCTACTTTATTATAGCGACTGCCCACACTGTTGTCCACCCTGTCATTTTTATTTAATATCTGAGATTCCAGGATTGTTAAGTTAAGAAGATGCTGCTGTCTAATGATGTCCATCCTGACCTTCGAATCTAATATTGCAGATATTTAGTAAGAAGAGGCTACTCGCACTACTGTCTACTCTGTCTTTCTGATTTAATATCGAAGATACCAGGTACACTAATGTAAAAAGAGGCTGCTCACACTTCTGTCCACCTTGTCTTTCTGATCTAATATTAGAGATAACAGTTAAGAACAGACTGCTTACAAGGCTGTCCATTCTGTCTTTCTGATCTGGTACTGAAGATATCAGCAGTGTTGAGGTAAGAAAAGGCTGCTCCATTCTGTCTTTCTCATCTAACACTTAAGATACCAGGAATGCTGAGGTAAGAAGAGGCTACTCACACTGCTGTGCATTATGCTCTTCAGATCTACAGTAATATCTGAGATACCAGGAGTGCTGAGCTAAGATAAGGCTGATAACACTTCTGTCCACCCTGTCACCCTGCTGCTCACCATGTCTATCCGATCTAACACTTGAGATACCAGGAGTGCTGAGCCAAGATGAGGCTGCTCACACTTCTCTTCACCCTGTCTTTCTAATCTAATATCGGAGATAGCATGTAAAAAAACAGACTGCTCACACCATTGTCGACTCAGTTTTCCTGATCTAACACTGGCGATACCAGGAGTGCTGAGGTAAGACGAGGCCACTCAAACTGCTGTCCACACTGTGTATCTGATCTAATATCAGAGATACTAGGGGTGCTAAAGTAAGAAGTGAATCTTAATACTTGAGATTCTCGGTAAGAAGAGACTGCTCATACTACTGTCCAACTTGTGTTTCTGAATGCTGAGTGGCTGGAGCTAGCTTGACAGTACATGGTATTGCTTATTTCCAGGTCACAACAGCGGAGCTTCCTAACACTTTTGACCACTCTCACCAGTCTTATTAACATACTTTCTGCATAACCATTCTAATTCTCTAGTGTCACTTTAATCCCATAGCGTTTACCTCACTAGACAAAATGAAGATGCAAGGAACTTATTTATATTGACATTTTCTTTAGATATTTTTTTCTATTTTCAGAGATTGCAGATGAAATGTGGAATATCAACTTTTTACAGCAGTCACATGAGGTTTGAAAACATATGTGAGGACTGCAGTGTTATAATTTGACAATTTAGCAAAGGAATTAGGCTAGTTTCAGACTAGCGTTTCTGGGCGCTAAGCTCCGCCCCTGTCCGCCCCCCTCAGGTCAGCTCCTCTTCTGATCGCATGGCACTGCATGCGATCAGCATAACCTATATTTAGCATTGGGCATGCTGGTCGTGCGCTGGAACACTTTTGCCGGTGCATCCGCCCTTTTGGTGCTGCGCCGATGTGCGTTGCATTTTTGTGCGCTTGGTGCAGTGCCAAAAGGGCAGATGCGCCGGCAAAAGTGTGCCAGCGCACGACCAGCGTACCCAACGCTAAATATAGGGTACGCTGACTGCATGCAGAGTCATGCGATCAGAAGAGGAGCTGACTGGAGGGGGCGTGGCTGGGGCGGAGCTTAGCGGAAGCACTGCTCTGCGCCCGGAAACGCTAGTCTGAAACTAGCCTGAACTGTGTTGATTTTAACTTTTTTTTTGCTAGAAATTTTTTGTTAAAGCTAAGTGAGCTACGGCATGATATGCAAAACCTTAGAAGTAGGAGAGCTATGCCTGTACTTGTATGTGGTAGCTAAATTAATAACTGGTAAGCTTGAGGATTTCTGGCCAGGTAGGTAAAAGTGTTGGAGATGTACAGTGGGTACGGAAAGTATTCAGACCCCTTTAAATTTTTCATTCTTTGTTTCATTGCAGCCTTTTGGTAAATTCAAAAAAGTTCATTTTTTTCTCATTAATGTACACTCTGCACCCCATCTTGACTGAAAGAAAACAAATGTAGAGATTTTTGCAAATTTATTAAAAAAGAAAAACAGAAATATCACATGGTCATAAGCATTCAGACCCTTTTCTCAGTATTGAGTAGAAGCACCATTTTCAGCTAGTGCAGCTATGGGTCTTCTTGGGAATGATGCAACAAGTTTTTCACACCTGGATTTGGGGATCCTCTGCCATTCTTCCTTGCAGATCCTCTCCAGTTCCGTCAAGTTGGATGGTGAACGTGGGTGGACCGCCATTTTCAGGTCTCTCAGGTCTCTCTACAAATGCTCAATTGGGTTTAGGTCAGGGCTCTGACTGGGCCAGTCAAGAATGGTCACAGAGTTGTGCTGAAGCCACTCCTTTGTTATTTTCGCTGTGTGCTTACGGCCATTGTCTTGGTGGAAGGTGAACCTTTGGCCAAGTCTGAGCTCCAGAGCACTCTGGAAGAGGTTTTCATCCAGGATATCTCTGTACTTGGCCGCATTCATGTTTACTTCAATTGCAACCTGTCATCCTGTCCCTGCAGCTGAAAAGCATCCCCATAGCATGATGTTCCCACCACCATGTTTCACTGTTGGGATTGTATTGGGCAGCTGATGAGCAGTGCCTGGCTTTCTCCACACATCACTAAAAAGTTCTATCTTTGTCTCATCAGACCAGAGAATCTTATTTCTCGTAGTCTGGGAGTCCTTCGTGTGTTTTTTTTAGCAAACTCTATGCGGGGTTTCATATGTCTGGCACTGAGGAGAGGCTTCCGTCGAGCCACTCTGCTATAAAAGGCCCGACTGTGCTCTTAGAAACCTTGAATACTGCAGTAATTCTTTTGTAAGCTTGGCCAGATCTGTGCCTTGCCACAATTCTGTCTCTGAGCTCCTTGGCCAGTTCCTTTGACCTCATGATTCTCATTTGGTCTGACATGCACTGTGAGCTGCGAATTCTTATACAGACAGGTGTGTGCCTTTACAAATCAAGTCCTAGCAGTTTAATTAAACACAGCTGGACTCCAGTGGACAGCTTGTGACTTAAATATGAGTGTCTGAGCAAAGGGTCTGAATACTTATGACCATGTAATATTTCAATTTTTCTTTTTCAATACATTTTCAAAAATTTCTACATTTCTGTTTTTTTTCAGTGAAGATGAGGTTCATAGTGTACAATAATGAGAAAAAAATGAACTTTTTTGAATTTACCAAATGACTGCAATGAAACAAAGAGTGAAAAATTTAAAGGGGTCTGAATACTTTCCGTACTCACTTCTCATGCCAGACCACTGTAGCTGAATATCCAGTCTTTGCTTATGTTTAGCACACCGATTAATTGTTGGCACAAAAAATGATATTTCTTAACTTACTAGTGCAATACGTTTAAAGTATTGGCTCCATCGACAAGCCGTGGACACATAGATAAAGAGCTTGGGATAACTGCATAGAGCAAGCTTCTATCTATATCTGACTTTCCACAGTAGATAATCTTTTAAAGGTTGATAACTGTTAATACAAAAATGACTGTGTTCATGGACCAGCTACAAGCGGTGTGTGTCAGTTTTATAAAAATGTATTGTGTCAGGGCTAGAGGCTTTGGTGAATTTTCTACTCGTATGGCAAATATCGGTTTCATGGTGTCAATAGATCTTCCAGCACCTAGCACCTAACGTACAAAAAGTTTGGTGTTTTGTTTTCAATTCCATGCTAGTTCTGCCAAAGTGATACAACAGACGCCTACATTTATGTCACCCACATTCAGAGCAATGAGCTGCATGGCTTTTCAGTAAGAAAGCTAGGCCAATGTGAAAATGGCCCAACCGTTCTATAGCACAAGCCTATGAAAAATAATAATGTGTCACAATGGCCTTTTCATAAGGCAACATGTTACATCTTTACCATCGTACAGAATTTATGCTATTTAATGATCAGAATTTTGCTTGCTTCAGCTTATCGATATGGTAACAAAGTTTAAGAGCAGGTCCCAGTTTAAGTCCCAAATACTTCATAACCATGTCACTCCTCAGAAGAAGCAAGGCGTTGCCATCAATCTCCTATGGGATAAAAAATTGGGGCAGTTTTAGTAAAATATAATGTAAAGTACTGTAAAACCATAAGCATATTAGGAAAAACCATAAACAATGGTTTGCTGGTATCTATCGATTACTGAAAATACATTGTCAACATACTATCGAGTCTATCGACACAATGGAGTGAAGTGCATGCGGGGGGCAATACAGAGATATATGTCCCTGTACCGTGAAGCCATTCTCAGCTGCTACTTTTTGGGAGGTCCTTTCAATTGTTCCATTTCAAGATTATATTTAATTATTAATTTCTAGACCTGGAATAAAAGTTTGTTACACAAGACTCATCCTGATAAGAGTTGCAGTAGCTTTGTGGTGGTAATGCTCATTTATTCTGTGTTTCTTAATGAAGGATCTTTTTCATCTTTCTCCTTGTTAAATGGACGAATCAATAATTTATGACGAAAAGTCAATAATCACAGTTAAGTACCAAATACTGTAAATACTGTTGTAAAAAATTAATCCGCTCTGAAATCTTAATTGTTGAGACATTCTTCAAGGGATTGTTATTTATTTATATAATTGCCTGATAATGTTTTAATTTCCTGATCTGTCCAGATGTCACAGTGTCCCAGAATTTCAAGCGGAAGAAGTTCACTGACCACAATATTGGGACACCCAAGTGATGTGTGTCTCAATATGGAAACTGCAGCTGGTACCAACCTATTGCGCGGTACCCCCAGTGGAACATCGTCGCACCACACACTTGGGTGTCCCAATATGGCGGTCGGTGAACTTCATCCACTTGGAATTCTGAGATACGGTGACATCTGGACAGAACAGGAAATGAAAACATTACAAGGCAATTATATAAATATATATTATTATATATTCCGGTGTATATATATATATATATATATATATATATATATATATATATATATATGTTATATTTGTGTTTTTTGCCTAAAATACAAGGCAAATGTGTCATCTTCATCTTTAGCCCTTTCAGAGATCATATCATCTTCAACTTGCTTAACTGTTCACAATAATAGTAATTTTGTCCAGGAGCACCCAAACTTTTACATGCCACTGTAACTATTTTAATTATTCTGTGATAAATATTTTTTAATTTATTATTAGTTTCTTTTTTTAAGTGATTTGTGATGGGTAATTTGTTAAGGGTAACATACTGTATTAAATTCAGGATACCTATTATTTCTATTACAATTTTTATAATGAATCTATGTTTTAGGAAACTTTATGATGTTTGGGCTATGTTGAAATCTTGCCCGTGCTGAAAACATGAGCTACATATCTTTAGTTGTTAGACTATGATATATTTGGGTCAGCCAATTGCTGTTAACTATGGGGGAATCCACTGATTAGTACTGCTATGCTCCCTATTAAATCACCGTGGCCTTTAATTATCTCTTCTTCTCTTTTTTTCTTTGCTTTTTTTGTGTCTTAGATATTTTTGCGTTTTTACAATATAATTTTTTTGGGACTTCTTTACTTGCACCTGCTGGTATGAACCATTAAGGGGATGGGATTATTGTTATCTCCCCTATTCAGTCCTGAATTGTTGCATCTGGGTTCTCCAGACAGCCAACTGGGATTGCCAGTCAACAAGACCACTCTGATTCTCATTGGCCGTAATGTATGCACTGTATGCACAGATGTGTCTGTTGGATATTGGCTGCATGCTGATGAACCGGATGCCTGGTGAAGGAGACTGGGTGACGTATGCACGTCTGAAGATGGCTGTTGGACAACAACACATGAGCAGTATAGATATAATCCTCTTTGGTCCTCAAAGGATTTTATTATTTTTAAACTGTAATGATGATGTGTATTTATGTGTAATGTGTGTCTTAACTGATGTTTTGTACTATCCTAATTCTATTTGGATATGGACCTTTCCCTTATACCTTGTATGTGTTGTGGGTGTTTCCTTAGCATTGATTGGAGGGATTGTTTTTTGTGCACTATTTACACTGGGGTTAAGCCACCCACATTTTCTCTGTTTGATAGAGACTTTCATTGGGTCAAAACATCACATGTGGCACAATAAATTTCTTCTTTAGTCTCTACAATCGCATTGGATGCTGTTGAATTTGTGGATCGTGTTTCATGAACATCTCTGATTCCTTTATTATTAATGGAATAGAAGGGATGTGGGGATGATTTAACATTTTTTTATAATTTAATTATTTTTTTAAACTTTATTTTTAACCTTTTTTTACTTTATATTTTAGTCCCGTTGGGAGACTTGAGCCTTATCCTTCATTTCGATTTACTCCATCCATCCGTAAGAGCAGATTGAACAGCTTCGTATTGTGCTACTAATGCCAGACTGTCTGACCTGTTCTCACTGCAGGAAGAAGGCGCTGTTCCCCATTACTTACAGTATTCAGGGCACGCCAGTCAAATCATTTCTGGCTGCTGCGCTCTGAATATTATGGATTGCAGTGAGCATTGAAACCAGGTTTTGCATTAGGGCTGTGATGGTGAGCACAAATCGTGCACTAGGGATATGGCAGTGACTTCGTCCTGCTGAGAGAACAGGTCGGGCAGATTGCCATTGTATTAGTGATGCCAAGCTACCTGACCTGCTCTCTCCACTGGAATAATTCATCTACAAAGATCTGGTACCTGATCTGCTGTCACTGCTACTGACAGTGTTCAAAGTGCAGCAGCCAGTGAGGATATGACTGCTGCACTCTGAATACTGAAAGTAGAAATGAGCAGTAACAAGGTGAAAGTTCAGCTTAGCGGAGAGCGCTGGGTACAGCAAAATTCCGCCTGACTCCACCTACAGCTGTTAACTGCACATTACACAGGGTGTGCATAGTCCAGAGCTTAGAAGATATGGCCGGACACCAAACACAGTGTCCTATGCCTTGTGTCTGCCGTACTTGCTATGTGTTGTGTCGTGCTCTGACACACTGCATAAAGGAAAATACAAATGGAAGCCTCCAGTGACTGAACCAAAAAAAATTAAAAACTATTACACCATTTAATTTTATACTGTTATAAATAAACATATACACATAATTAACAAAGATTAATAAATCAATTGTGATAGATCCTCTTTAATTAGTATAGAATAAGATTGAAGACAATTGAAGTCCTTGTTCTGGTGATAAGTGAGGATCGTAGAATTGTATAGGGCTAACCTGCAATACAAGATATGGTCAATGAACAGCTGTGGCATTACTTCTAAGAAATATTTAATCTATTGCAACCAAAATTCTACTTACATGTTTTCTGAAAAGGTCAACATGTGGGCCTAATGACTGTGGATCAGCATCCTTCACAAACCAGACAACATCTTCCACAGTCCAGTTGGATGGATCCTTGCTAGATGGTCTGACGGCATCCTGGTTTTCAGGAGAAGGGCTCGAGGCTATAAAGTAAAACATATTAGAGCCCATGTTTTCTACAAATATATGGAAAAACGATACAATACTGAACTATATAGATTAAAAATATCTTCATTTTTAAAACAAGGGTCTACAGCAACTAAAGTGTAAAGCAAAGTACACTCCTACACTGCAGACACTGGAGAATCTCAGACCACTTTAAGTCACTGGATAACTGCTAGCTTCTGACATCACATAAGTCATTTAACTGCTCTCACAATAACCTGACAAACAGAAAGAGAGCAGGTTTAGACAAAATGTTGCCTAAAACAAACAAAATGTTGGATGGAGTAGAGGAAAATCTATACCCTGGCCAGTGCCTTACTTTATCCTGATATACCAATACAAAAATTACAATGAGCTCTGTAGATTGTACAGATGTCCAGATTTCCCAAAAGTTTTCCCTTTCACTTCTGCCAGTAATGTAAGAAGTGACATAAGAGGGTCTCTCTAGAGAATGTCATTTTGTAACAGATTATTCACACTTTATAATTCAGTGACTTCCACTTTATGACAGGATGTTTGGAGTTTGTCTCCTTACCTCTCATGTCAGGGTTAATTAGAGTCAATTAGGTAATAGTAGCTAATTGCAATACTTTTTCTGCGACTGTTGAGTAAATTATTACTCAACATTGGAAGTTGGTGGAACCTCTTCCTTTTCAGATCCATTTGACTGAGTAATATTTATCTTTCGAATGGAAGAACTAATCAACCCATTCCATGTAGCCTAGGCTGCTTGGTTACGTATTCAACAACTATGACCTACTAGCTGAGTGCTAATTAGGGATGAGCAGACCTGTGGAAGTTCAGATTCTGGTACTGGACCCAATCTTTATTCCAAAGTACGGTTTTGGTACCAGAATTGTACTCGAACTTAAACCAAACCTGACTGAAAAGAATGGGAACCCAAACTTTTGAGCTGGAAAATTGTGTGTCTCCCTCTCTCCACTATTGAGGGTGTACCCTAGTACCTGAAAGCTCGCATGTGACCTACAGCAACATTCATGGACTTGTCATGCTAACTGGCTTTAAGTACTAGCAGCCTTACAGGACAATTATTCTATAGCACAAATGCCAAAGAGACAAATTCAAGATGAATCTTAGGTAAAAGGGCTGTCTTTATGTCACATCCAGTAACTTAGGAACTTTTTGTCTATACAATCAGGGGACGTAAGACCCCTATTCTGGTGATCAATGGGGGTCTTAGAAATTAGACACCCATAGATCTAGTAGTTCTAGTAGTCATTATAGCTTACACCATTTATAAATGATACTGTGTTTAAAACGAAATTTCCATTAAATGTGTAAGGAAAATATTAAATCCATGTGAACAGAAATGAATAGAGGAAAAACCACAATTGCACAAGAGCAAGATTAGCCTGATACCTTCCATTTCAGCCTTTCCTATGAACCACTGCTGCTTATTAGGAGCTGGTTACATCCAGAAACCTCCAGAATACCTATGACCAGTTGTCTCACCAAATTTTAACAGCTGTTCAGCCTCTCCATTTGGAATCCTGCTCGCTATTTCCATGGACTGGCAGCACTATCGGTGTGCCAATACACTGGAGCAAATCCTCTAACCCGATCTGTTGCACTAACCAGCAATCTGCTTCGATATTCTCTGCTTCAACATCTGTTAGCCTGCGCCATGACCCTTACAATCACTATCCTTCACTATTGCTGCTTCTTATGACCCAAATTCTGCATCTCTCTTATATTTTGGAGGTGGAACTGCACAATGTTGATAAGACTACTTGATGGAAAGGTTAGAGAAGTATTGAGACGTCCTGGACTATTTATTCTCATTGCATTCCTTTATATTTGCTCTTTTTATGTTAAAGGTTTCGTAATGTAATAATAATACAGGGGCACAATCTTGGATAATATGAGAATACCCTCCGGTTTAACCTGCCCTGAAGCCTTTAACTAAGAGTGATCCTATTTAACCATGTGTAACCAATTTGTATCCTGTACAGCTGATTTACAGCCTACTTGTAATAACTTAACCTGTGTTATAACATAGTAAAAAGTTTGAATGGTACCTTAATGGTTTCCCTTGCTATTAATATGGTATTGTGGTATTCTAATTTAACATAGTTTCTTATCGATTTGAACTCTACTGTTAACAGGCTTTGCTGTACATTGACTCTCAAAATTAATAAAAACAGAATGCAATAAAAATAGAAACATATCAGGACATAGCAGAATATGAAATAAACTACATTACCACTCCTGTTTCCCTCAAGGTAACTTCCACTTCTAGTGGGACTTGATGTTTGACGCCTTAATCCTGTCGAGGATTGACCTCCTGAAGACATCGGATTGGACCTATGGTTACATGAAGAGGAACTTCCACCACTTCCACCTCCGAGCCGTCCTTCTCCATTGTTCTGTCTTACAGGGTAAAGAGAACCCATGTAGTTGTAGGCAGAATCAGAGGGGTCAACACTGTACCGTTTTGTATTAACCGGATCAACCAAGTAATCTTCTGGAATGACAGTTTCTGCTGAAAAAATGGGGGTCACGTAATCATTTAATAAAGGAATACATATTTATGGAAATCAATAAAGAACAACTTTTGATAAATATCATAAGGTAAACAATTCTTTTTTTCTTTTATGTGTTTAAATGCGTATTTTTCTTAAACATACTATAATAAAATTTGATGTTGATTATATGATGATGATTGTATAATTGAATCGATGTATTATCATATTATTATGCCAATACTAAGTTATATGAATGGCCAGAACTGATGGCACTAGTAGCAGTCCTGCTTTGCTTCAATGAGTTAAGTGAATACTATCGCATACAGTAATATTACCTGCCAACAAGTTGAGCAAATATAAGTGAAAGAAGACAGACATTACATTTAATCTGGATATTTTCATGTTTCTTTTAATCTTTTAATGATTTTTAACACTTTACTTTGAGTTCCTTTTACACAAATTTATATTGAGTTGGGCTTTCACTTTGTCCAGGTGCCACAGTACTCTGCTCTGACTCCTGCTCCATCCAGGCATCAATCAGTAGATCCTTGGATTTGTCTGCTGTCTCAATTCCTCTCTACTCATGGAGGTTAATCAGAGCCTCCTTACTCTGCTTCATGTATGTGGCTGTCATATCGGTAGACAGCCTTTTGCCAAATAAGAAAAACGGGAAGGGGAAACTATTTGCAAATATGTCTAAGTAAGCACTGAGATGGACCTTGTAGGACTGGTGCACTCCTCACAAGGATATCAGTCAATAGTACAGGGAATAATTGCTTAAAATAAGTACTAATGCTCTAATAGAATCCAGCTCTCAACCTCTGTTTTTGGCTATAAAGTGAGCATAAATCACACTCTGACACAGTCCACACAACCCCCCCTCCTTAAAATATGTTACTATCAGACAACCAAAAGGTCACACACTCAGGATGGGCTATTGAATTCTTTAGAGCATACAAGGATCAAACTTATTAAAGATTTTAAGCTTTAACCCCTTCATGACCCAGCCTATTTTGGCCTTAATGACCTGGCCATTTTTTGCAATTCTGACCAGTGTCCCTTTATGAGGTAATAACTCAGGAACGCTTCAACGGATGCTAGCGATTCTGAGAATGTTTTTCCGTGACATATTGGGCTTCATGTTAGTGGTAAATTTAGGTCGATAATTTTTGCGTTTATTTGTGAAAAAATCAGAAATTTGGTAAAAATTTAGAAAATTTCGCAATTTTCAAATTTTGAATTTTTATTCTGTTAAACCAGAGAGTTATGTGACACAAAGTGGTTACTAAGTAACATTTCCCACATGTCTACTTTACATCAGCACAATTTTGGAAACAATTTTTTTTTTTGTTAGGAAGTTATATGGGTTAAAAGTTGACCAGCGTTTTCTCATTTTTACAACAAAATTTACAAAACCATTTTTTTAGGGACCACCTCACATTTGAAGTGACTTTGAGGGGTTTATATGGCAGAAAATACCCAAAAGTGACACCACTCTAAAAACTGCACCCATCAAGCTACTCAAAAACTACATTCAAAAACTACATTCAAGAAGATTATTAACCCTTCAGGTGTTTCGCAGGAACTAAAGCAACGTGGAAAGAAAAAATGGACATTTTAATTTTTGCAACAAAAATTTTCTTTTAGCATCAAGTTTTTCATTTTCACATGGGCAACAGGATAAAATGGATCCTAAAATTTGTTGGGCAATTTCTCCTGAGTACACCGATACCTCATATGTGGTCATAAACCACTGTTTGGGTGCATGGCAGGGCTCAGAAGGGAAGGAGCGCCATTTGACTTTTTGAATGGAAAACATGCTGGAATATTTAGCGGTTGCCATGTCGCATTTGGAGAGCCCCTGTGTGCCTAAACTTTGGAGCTCCCCCACAAGTGACCCCATTTTGGAAACTAGACCCCCCAAGGAACTTGCATATTGATCACTTTGAACCCCCCAGGTGCTTCACAAATTGATCGGTAAAAAAGAAAAGTACTTTTTTTTCACAAAAATTTTCTTTTAGCCTCAGTTTTTTCATTTTCACATGGGCAACAGGATAAAATGGATCCTAAAATTTGTTGGGCAATTTCTCCTGAGTGCACAGATACCTCATATATGGTCATAAACCACTGTTTGGGCGCACGGCAGGGTCCGTAAGTGAAGGAGCGTTATTTGACTTTTTGAATGGAAAATTAGCTCCAATCGTTATCGGACACCATGTCGCGTTTGGAGAGCCCCTGTGTGCCTAAACAGTGAAAACCCCCCACAAGTGACACCATTTTGGAAACTAGACCCCTTATGGAACTTATCTAGATGTGTAGTGAGCACTTTGAACCCCCAGGTGCTTCACAGAAGTTTATAATGCAGAGCAGTGAAAAGAAAACAAAATTTTTTTTCCTCAAAAATCATTTTTTTAGCACGCTATTTTTCATTTTCACAAGGGTAACAGGAGAAATTGGACCACAAAAGTTGTTGTGCAATGTGTTCTGAGTGCACCGATGCCCCATATGTGGGGGGGGAACCGCTGTTTGGGCGCAGGGCTCAGAAGGGAAGGAGAACCATTTGACTTTTTGAAATGAAAATTACCTCTAATCGTTAGCGGACACCATGTCGTGTTTGGAGAGCCCCTGTATGCCTAAACATTGGAGCTCCCCCACAAATAACCCCATTTTGGAAACTAGACCCCCTAAGGAACTTATCTAGATGCATAGTGAGCACTTTGAACCCCCAAGTGCTTCACAAAAGTTTATAACGCAGTGCCGTGAAAATAAAAAATATTTTTTTTCCTCAAAAAATTATTTTTTTAGTGCGCAATTTTTAATTTTCACAAGGGTACCAGGAGAAACTGGACCCCAAAAGTTGTTGTCCAGTTTGTCCTGAGTACGATAGTACCCCAAATGTGGGGGGGGACCACTGTTTGGGCACACATCGGGGCTCGGAAGAGAAGTAGTGACATTTTGAAATGCTGACTTTGATGGAATGGTCTGCGGGCTTCATGTTACATTTGCAGAACCCCTGATTTACCTAAACTGTGAAAACTCCCCACAAATGACCCTATTTTGGAAACTAGACCCCCCAAGGAACTTATCTAGATGTGTGGTGAGCACCTTGAACCCCCAAGTGCTTCACAGAAGTTTATAACGCAGAGCCGTGAAAACAAAAAATCATTTTTTTTCCTCCAAAAAAATAATTTTTAGCCAGCAATTTTTTTTCCCACAAGGGTAACAGGATAAATTGGACCCCAAAAGTTGTTGTCCAGTTTGTCCTGAGTATGCTGATAGCCCATATGTGGGTGGGGACCACTGTTTGGGCACACGTCGTGGCTCAGAAGGGAAGTAGTGACATTATGAAATGCTGACTTTGATGGAATGGTCTGCGGGCGTCATGTTACATTTGCAGAGCCCCTGGTGTGCCTAAACTGTGGAACCCCCCACAAGTGACCCCATTTTGGAAATTAGACCCCTCAAGGAACTTATCTAGATGTGTGGTGAGCACTTTGAACCCCCAAGTGCTTCACAGAAGTTAATAACGCAAAGCTGTGAAAATAAAAAATCATTTTTTCCTCAAAAAATGATTATTTTAGCTCACAATTTTTTATTTTCACAAGGGTAACAGGAGAAATTGAACCCCAAAAGTTGTTGTCCAGTTTGTCCTGAGTAAGCTGGTACCCCATATGTGGGGTGAACCATTGTTTGGGCGCACGTAAGGGCTGAGAATGGAAGTAGTGACGTTTTGAAATGCAGACTTTGATGGAAAGGTCTGCGGTCATCAGAGCCCCTGATGTGCCTAAACAGTAGAAACCCCACACAAGCGACCCCATTTTGGAAACTAGACCTTCCAAGGAACTTATCTAGATGTCTGGTGAGCACTTTGAACCCCCAAGTGCTTCACAGACGTTTATAGCGCAGAGACGTCAAAATGAAAAAATCTTTTTTTTTCCACAAAAATAATTTTTTAGCCCCCAATTTTTTTAGAGTACGCTGATACCCCATATGTTGGGGTAAACCACTGTTTGGGCACACGTCGGGGCTTGGAAATGAGGGAGAACCGTTTGACTTTTTGAATGCAAAATTGGCTGGTATCAATGGTTGCACCATGTCGCGTTTGGAGACCCCCTGATGTGACTAAACAGTGGAAACCCCTCAATTCTAACTCCAACCCTAACCCCAACACACCCCTAACCACAACCCTAATCCCAACCCTAACCATAACCCTAACCCCAACACACCCCTAACCCTAATTCCAACCCTAGCCCTAATTCCAACCCTAACCCTAGTTCTAACCCTAACCCTAATTCCAACCCTAATTCCACTCTAACCCTAATTCCAACCCTAACCCTCTTTCCAACCCTAACCCTAACCCTAATGGAAAAATAAAAATAATTTCTTTATTTTATTAGTTGATCCTGCCTATGGGGGTGATAAACGGGGGGTTTATTTACTTTTCATTCTATTTTGATCACTGTGAGAGTTTATCACAGTGATCAAACTGAATGAAGGGAAATTGCAGCCGGCGTGCGCACTGCGCATGCGCCCGCCATTTTCCAAGATGGCGGCGCTCATGAAGCAGGACCGTGGGACACCGGGAGGCAGAGAGGGACATTGGACGTACCGGGGGGGTGATGGGGGGGTCGGAAGGTGGGGGGAGCCCAGAGAAGGGGGAGGGGAGCTGATGATGACGGTGGCGGCACATTGCCGTCAGTCAGTATCGGGGGCCAGTCGGCCCTGTGAGTCGATGGGGGGGTCGGATCACAGTCTCCAGCCATGTCCGATGCTACTGCAGCATCGGCCTTGGCTGGATTGTAATATTTCATCAATTTTCATTGATGAAATACTACTATTGCTCTGATTGGCTGTTTCACTTTTAACAGCCAATTAGAGCGATCGTAGCCACGTGGAGGCAAAACCACGCCCCCTGTGGTGAAGAACAAAGCCCCCTGTATCTGCGGGTCGGGTGACCTTTCAGTGTCCTAGGTCACCCGACCCGCAGGGGGGCTTTAAAGTCATGACGCCACATAGGCGTCATGGGTCGTTTTGGCACGACTTTTCATGACGCCTATGTGGCGTCAAAGGTCGTGAAGGGGTTAATATAAAAATATACAGTTCTTAAAATAAAATATATAAAAAGATAAAACAAAACACACAAATATGCAAAACATATCTTAATAGAAAATATGAAATCTAACTTGTACCTGACTCCATCCTTCCAGTATCATATTCCTTGGGGTTGTCTAAAGTCGTACTATACTGTATAAAGGGTTGATTGCTGAACAGATTGTCACAGATAAGGCTGCGGCACAGCTTCTTCAGGAATCGCAGAACATATCCTATGCTGTTCACTACAGGAAGGCTGAGAAGATGCTGTTTTCCTTCAAATGAAGCAGAAACTGAAAAAAAAGAAAGATACTTTAATTATACACACTTTAGGCTCATGCAGACGACCGTACATTGGGTCCGCGTGTGATCCAACAGATATTGGATCACACTCTGACCAATGTTATAGTATGAGGTTGTGCACATGTGCAATTTTTTTCCTTGGATCAAGTCTGTCTGAGGAAATAACCGCAGCATGCCCAATCTGCATCCGATATTCGGATCGCACCCGGCTAAGCAAATCAATGAATTTGGTGGAAAAAATTGGACCGCACTCAAATGACATCTGATTGCAGTCTGATTTCCACAGACTGACACAATGAAGAAGATGGAGACATTTTTTTAAATAAGCATAATAGACCCGATTGTTTCGGATGAGAGAAAATACGCTGTTGCGAACCTAGCCTTATACTGTAGTGTAACCTGTTATTCTCAGGATATGGCATCATGACTGACAGCGGCGATTTTTAGAGACTTTTTTTTTTTAGGCATTTTCTTAATTTTAATTATTTTTAAAAGGAATGTGGAATCAAAAAAGGATATATTTCTGAAATAAAGACAAACATATTTTTTACTCTGTGCACTCTTGCTTGCTTTTTATTAAACTGAAACACATAAAATGCTCATTTAAATATCCGGCTGGTAAACTTTCCAAGAAGTTTATACAGACATTCCTGTATGAGTTTTGAAAGTAAGTGCGCCAACTTTATCAGATTAAAAGCATCCATTTAGTAACTTTTATGAGTCGTGATAATTATAATAAAGTCTAACTCTATATTTGCTGGTATACTTATTGATCATTTACTCTATTGTCTTTCAACCCATTTTCCCATGTCAAAAACAATAAGACATAGAACTCAAAAATGTACATTTTATAATGGGGGGGGGGTTCCTAAAAAAGTGCAATCCTTTCATATGTTCAGACGTTCTAATAACACTAGGTCAAATAAGTTAGAAAAACTCCATATGTAGCAGAAAAATTTAAAAATTTTCACTCAGTCGTCACTAATTCCAATTATCTTCCCCGTGTAAGGCAACTTGTCTATTGGAACCAATTTTTTGGCTATGACACTCTCTGATAGTGACAGAAATTGTGGAGAATGATGATACATGAGCCGCGGCTCTGCCATCCACTATAATATTCATAGGTTTGTCGGTTTCTTTAAAGTATGCGCTAGAACTTTTCTTGCTCTAATTAATTCTCTTTGTTGGAACGACGGCTTACTAATTATCTCAGCAGCTCCCGCACCATGAAGGGCTGAGCGATTTCACAAAGCTTATTTTTCTTATTTCACATCAGATGTGCCAGCGTTTATATGCACTAGTCAAAGAAGGCGTTATCTCTCCCCTTCGTTTAAGGCTGGTCCTCTTTAAACCTTTTTCAGAATAATCTTTTACACCTACATGGGTATCAACTGCTGCTATTTCACAGAGTGAAAATGAACCGGTTCTGTAGTACTTAATCACTATGAAAGTTATGTAACTTTCTGACATACAACTCCTTTATTTTCAGTGTGTGAATTGAAGACTAATAAGGCCCGGGTTCATCAAAACGTTTACGCCAGTTAATTGTAAAACACTTAGAAAAGTTCAACATTTTGGAGCATCGCCGAGTTGCGCAACATTTTTTCAACTTTTGCCATTTACAGTTTTACGCCATGAAAATGGGTGGAGATGGGGAGGGGCCATGGTGGAATAGGGAGTGGCTACATCCTTCTGTCAAATTCCTCAGTAGACGTTTCTTACAACAGAAATGTTATTCCAGTCATTCCAGTGAGGTGCATCCCACTGATAACATGCGCTGAATTCATTAAGTGGCGTATAATGAATATGGCAAATCTTATTTCTTCACGCCCCGTACGAAACACCAATCTTAATGAATCATTGCCATATTGTGTAAAGATTTTGTCTGCTCTTGGCTGAGAAGTAGATACTACAGGATCAAGTCTAAACATAATATTTATAAGATGAATATATCAATTTTGCAGATGCCTTGTGTCTTGTGAGAAGAGTAATGCGGTGTCTCTCATTTTCTATCTTCAGCCTCCCAGCTTTCCAGAGGGCAGTCTGCTCCTGAAAATCAACAGGAACTTTTAATTCTCTAGTTTACAACTCATTGACTAAAAGCGGCCACTAGTGCTACTCTGCAGAGGTGGCCGGTAACCTAGGCAATGAGTTTTAAACAACAGAATTAAAAATCCCTCTTTATAAGAACAGAGAAGCTTTTCAAAACAACATAAATTGCCAAGTTGGTTTGTGCCCGCTATTGATCCAGCTGTGGACCCATCCATCTGGTCCTTCAAGAGTCACTCTCTTCTCATCCGTCCATAAAACCGTTGAAAAATTTGTCTTTACATATTTCTTGGCCTAGTCTTGACATTTCAACTTGTGTCTTGTTCAGTGCTGGTTTCATGTGTCCTTACCTCGGCCAGGTCGCTAAGCACTGAACACCTTGTACTTCTGGTTACTCCAAGGAGGTTACAGTTCTGGAATATTGCAGCACTGGAGGATAATGGGTTCCTGGTCACCCCATGTTTTATTCTTCTCAAATCTTTGGCAATTAATATGCATCTTTTTTACTCAACATGTTCTTCGTGACCCTGTTGATTATTTACTTCAGAACTTTTGATGGTACTGTGAACGGACTCAGATATCTCAGCAATTTCAAGAGTGCTGCATCCCTCCTTAAGACTTGTAACAATTTAAGATTTTTCAGAGTCAGTTAAATCTTTTTTTTGGCCCATTTTGCTTGAGGCAATCACGCTGCTTAATAATTCTGCACACCTTGATAAAGGGTGTTGTATAAATACTGAGGCAAAAAACTCACCAAACACTCAACTTATTGATGCGGTCTTAAAGTTCCCTGTCTTGCCAAAAGCACTTATCTGCTTATGATTTAAAACTTTGATCCTTTGGGAGTGCAGCAACAGATTGAAGATATACAGTTGTGGCCAAAAGTATTGACACCCCTGCAATTTTGTCAGATAATACTCAGTTTCTTCCTGAAAATGATTGCAATCACAAATTCTTTGGTATTATTATCTTCATTTAATTTGTCTTAAATGAAAAAACGCAAAAGAGAATGAAGCAAAAAGCAAAACATTGATCATTTCACACAAAACTCCAAAAATGGGCCAGACAAAAGTATTGCCACCCTCAGCCTAATACTTGGTTGCCCAACCTTTAGCCAAAATAACTGCGACCAACCGCTTCCGGTAACCATCAATGAGTTTCTTACAATGCTCTGCTGGAATTTTAAACCATTCTTCTTTGGCAAACTGCTCCAGGTCCCTGATATTTGAAGGGTGCCTTCTCCAAACTGCCATTTTTAGATCTCTCCACAGATGTTCTATGGGATTCAGGTCTGGACTCATTGCTGGCCACTTTAGAAGTCTCCAGTGCTTTCTCTCAAACCATTTTCTAGTGCTTTTTGAAGTGTGTTTTGGGTCATTGTCCTGCTGGAAGACCCATGACCTCTGAGGGAGACCCAGCTTTCTCACACTGGGCCCTGCATTATGCTGTAAAATTTGTTGGTAGTCTTCTGACTTCATAATGCCATGCACACGGTCAAGGAGTCCAGTGCCAGAGGCAGCAAAGCAACCCCAAAACATCAGGGAACCTCCGCCATGTTTGACTGTAGGGACCGTGTTCTTTTCTTTGAATGCCTCTTTTTTCTCCTGTAAACTCTATGTTGATGCCTTTGCCCAAAAAGCTCTACTTTTGTCTCATCTGACCAGAGAACATTCTTCCAAAACGTTTTAGGCTTTTTCAGGTAAGTTTTGCAAACTCCAGCCTGGCTTCTTTTTGTCTCGGGGTAAGAAGTGGGGTCTTCCTGGGTCTCCTACCATACAGTCCCTTTTCATTCAGACGCCGACGGATAGTATGGGTTGACACTGTTGTACCCTCGGACTGCAGGGCAGCTTGAACTTGTTTGGATGTTAGTCGAGGTTCTTTATCCAACATCCGCACAATTTTGCGTTGAAATCTCTTGTCAATTTTTCTTTTCCATCCACATCTAGGGAGGTTAGCCACAGTGCCATGGGCTTTAAACTTCTTGATGACTCTACGCACGGTAGACACAGGAACATTCAGGCCTTTGGAGATGGACTTTTAGCCTTGAGATTGCTCATGCTTCCTCACAATTTGGTTTTTCAAGTCCTCAGACAGTTCTTTGGTCTTCTTTCTTTTCTCCATGCTCAATGTGGTACACACAAGGACACAGGACAGAGGTTGAGTCAACTTTAATCCATGTCAACTGGCTTCAAGTGTGATTTAGTTATTGCCACAGGTAAGTTACAGGTGCTGTTAATTACACAAATTAGAGAAGCATCACATGATTTTTCGAACAGTGCCAATACTTTTGTCCACCCTCTTTTTTATGTTTGGTGTGGAGTTATATCCAATTTGGCTTTAGGACAATTCTTTTTGTGTTTTTTCATTTAAGACAAATTAAATGAAGATACTAATAACAAAGAATTTGTGTTTACAATAATTTTCAGGAAGAAACTGAGTATTATCTGACAAAATTGCAGGGGTGTCAATACTTTTGGCCACAACTGTAAAAGCGTCAATGGACTGAGCTTTCAAAATCCTGCATATACATATGTGCGATCTGAATTATTGGGGGGGTTGATCTAACTGATAGATTTCCATTAATATTTTGTAACAAGGCAATCTCATTCAAATGGATACCTCCCTTCATTAACAAATGGCTGAACCACATGTAATAGCTGTGCAATTCAGCTGTTTATTTGTTCTGAAGCCACTCCTTTGTTTAGGTCAAAAGATGCAAAACATGCCCTACCCTGGAGCA